>NW_027395539.1:0-372695 GCF_047715705.1 Aspergillus ambiguus | reverse complement strand
CGAGAAAATGCACCGTACGTTGGGTGGAATTGAGCCTAGGGACTAGGGCAGCAATATACACCTCGGACCGCACCCCATCAAAAATCGGCTGTTGCCAACCTGTTGACTTAGACCGGGCACCACGCGCGGAACTGATAAGATATCGCAATCCGGTGAGCGGGAAAGACAAATTAAATGGCTGCTCGACTAACTGGCTAAGTTTCGACACGCGCCGACCCCGGGAAGTCCATAAGCACCATACCCCAAAGGTAGAGCCACCCTTCTCGAACCCTAGGACCCTAGCCCCATACAAACGGGGCGAACCCTATATCCACCATACCAAGGACCCCCCACCCCCTCTGGATTAGGGAATGATCTCATCTTGGCAATGACAAAGGGATTCCATTGCACCTTCTCCAAATACTGGCAGACTAATGCCACCCAGAGGAACGTCCCATTTGCATTGGTAGATAAATGGTGGTGAATAGCACTTTGGGTCTGGGGGTTGTATTTTTTCAGCCTTGCTAATTCACGGACTTTAAAATCAATATATAGCCCAACAGCAGTGGAGACCGAATCAGCATTTAACTCAAGGGATAATTGCTTCGTAGTATCTAGTCTTTTCTTGATACTAGACCAGTTTCGACTGGAAACGAGCCATTTGACATGGGAGTACGATGACCATTTCTGTATGATCCTGTCAAGAAGGTCTGGAAGACCGGCTTGACACTCATCAAGGCCGTCAATCACTAAGAAAGTTATCGGCATGGTATGATCTTCTAGGATGTCTGTGAAGATCTGTGATGTAGTGTACCATGAATTTGTGTCTTCATACTGAACATACCGCTCTCGTACGTACGAGATAAGCGACGGCTGCTGATCTACAAGCTGACGAATCAGACAGCGAATAACGGCCGTGGTACTGTTGATACGTGAATCAGCGGCTTGACAAAAGAAAAATGCTAAAAGCTCTGAATTGCTGATCGACTTTTTTAGCTCATCGATGATGCCACAGACTAGCATTGTCTTACCCTTGCCAGGGTCGCCTCGGATCCAAAGGAGTCTGTTATTTTGGTCGTCCCTCCATCGCCTGAAGTCCGGGTTTTTGAGGATCCAACGATATACATCCTCTAGAAGTCCTCCTTTGATCTGCTGGATCTGTTCTTTCTCGTTTTCAGGATTAGTTGGCTATAATTTCCTAAGATGTTGGCGGTCATTATCATTTATGACGTGAAAAGTTCTCGAGAAAGTTTTAGTTATGCTGAATAGCTGACATTAGGGTTGGAAAAAAATACCTTGAATCTGACTCCCACCGAACCAACTCTCTAAGAAGCCTTTTAAAACTATTCTCATTCGCAGAACTAAACCTAACCATATCACGATGATTGGCATGGATGCTAATCAGATTGTAACCCTCAAGAGTGGCTGAATTTTTAGAGACCACTTTTCCAACTATAGGCAGAGGTAGTTCTTCAAAAAAGCAGATAACTTCTAAATGCCTCCCGCTTTCTCGCAATCCCCGAATCATTGACCAGAAGTCAACTTGGATAGCTTCTAGAAGCTGATTGTCCGTCCGCAAGATATCTAGCAATGACTTGTTGGTGGATTTCACTATACCAAGAGCATCGGCGGAAATTTTAGCCCAGTTCGCCATCTATGATCCCTTGTGCGGTGTGCCCATGAAGATGACGCCTCTAGTGCAATTGAATATGTTCCGAAGATGAGCGTCAGGGCTGTTTCGTGAGCTCAGGATAGCTTTCTTGCAAACTAGACCGCCTAGACTATGAGTGACGAAAATAATGGGGCGAGAGGCTGCATTATGAAGAACTCGATCCGTTGTCAAATCGTTTAAAAGATTTGTGGCATGGTCGATTAAGCGGTTTGATCCTGGAACCGACTTTCGCACAACATAGGCATCGTAACCATACGTAAGTATACGAGCCTTGCTGAGCTTTGATGGAAGGAGCGTTTTGGGCCACGGATTATACTGTCCCTGGGCGGTCCAGGTAGTGATTCGGTCACCAGTTAAACCGTGGACAAAACATATATCAACCGTAGCGTCAGGACAGTCATGCAGAACTTCTACGCCGTCAGGGAAATCTGGCGAGGAAGAGCCTTCAACAAACGACTGCGACGGTTTCGGCTGATTATCTTTCTCGCTGGAAGTGATTTGACGCTTTTTCGGTCGCCCTACAAGGGCTCTCAACATTCTCATGCCAGGTTTCCTTAAGCCGTAGTAAGTGTAGAAGCTGTTTCGACTGACATGCGTTCAAAGCGTGTAAGATGTGAATAAGAGGGAATCTATCGAGGCGAATGCGCCGCTATTGAGCGGGGTTCGGCTGAATTAGCCGCATCAGTGAATAACGGTGACTGGCCGATCTATGTTACTACGTTCGTTGGCGCCAGGACTGTCAGCTTACTTTGTTGAGGTGTTAGGCGCTTATATGGATCCATGCACACGTATTGCCACTGTGTTCAGCAGTATCATTAGCCGCCGGGCTGGCCGCTGTCTCAGCGATTTTCAGTTTACATTGCATTTTTTCATCGTTATGTTGGATATGTATGTTTTGACAGCAACCACCAAATGCAGAGCCAACGTGCGACGACTCTTCTCACAATAATCAGATGACACGCCACTGACAGGTTGTTGGCCAGAGTTACCCGTGGCCTCCTGTGCACTAGACGGTGGGGGGCTAAAGGAATACTGGGTGGCATAAGGATTACTACCAGAGTAGCCAGCCGATGGAGCGTACTGCGAGTTGTGTTCCCATTGTTCATATTCCGCAGTTTGCGATATATGACCGGTCTACTACGAGTTCTGAGTCATCTCTAGAAAGCAGGCAGAATCCTTGGATCACCATGTTAGCTTATTGGGGGAGCCAGCTTCTGATGGAGGCTGAGAACGAATGAAACTCGCAATTAGGTTTAACGAAGTGTAAGGCATGGAACATCATTGCTTGTTTGGGTCAGTTCTCTACAGACTAAGCACAGCCTTGTATGAGATGAGGGCAGATGCAGGTGATGGCTGCCCATCGGGAGAGCAAGACGGAAAGGGGAAAACAGAGAGGACCTAGGTATGGCGTGGCAGGATCGCACGAAGAATTCTGCTTGACTCCATGCTACATTACTGTATTGTAATAATGCCACGTAAGCTTCTGTACAGCCATTGCTATATGGTACTGCCGGAATTCCTACACGGAGAGATAAAAATGATCAAGTTAGTAGGTTTCTGGCTAGGGCTTGGGAGTGAAGTCAAAGGAGTGTGGAGGAAAAACTGATATTGGCACGGGTCAGATGTCTTCGAAAGTGAGCGATTGCGTTGGATATTACCCGAAAGTTCGAAGTCCTTGGTCGACTTTCGAACTGGCGGAGGGTAATACCGTTCCTCTTGTGGATTAGTGCGGGACAGTCATCCGCCCCACATATCTCGCGGGCAGGCCTTTTAATAATGCCGTTCCTTCGTCCATCTCTCATTTCTCATGGTGATCTCCGCGAAGTAGAGGGACTTTCTTTCTATGCTGCTTGAGACTTTCTTTACGCGGTTTCTGCGTGAGATTAATAACACCAGCTACAGTATAAAAAGTACACTAACGATTGGCCTTCAATCAAATGGACCGTCCATCTCCGTTATCGACAACCTCAATAAATTGAGGCCCGAGCATGGTCAATTAGAGAGACGTTCAATCTTCGGGCCATTTATACAATGCCTGCCCGAAAGCAAAGCCCCTAGCCTATAACCTGGCGAAGAGCATGCTCCGCAGTTATTTGCACCCTTGGTTAAATTAAAAACTGTTCCAGTTCTGTTGACACCCAATTATGTCGTCACTAGTCTCACGGGCTTCCCTTTTGCTCCAGGCTCGTAAAGAGCGCTCTCCCGCCGGATCTTGACTTCATGATGAGCCGTTCTGTTCACCAACTCTACGAGCATTTTCAGCCCGCCCTCTCCGCTCATCTGTCCGAAAAACGGGTGCTTGCTGGTCAGCGGCTACGCTGCTTGGTGAGGCTGGAGGACCATTAAACTCACCCGAAATAGATCATTCAAGTATTTTGCAGGAGATGTTCTTGCCAGTATTGCCCTAAAGCCTCATGCCTCCGCGCTCCAGGTAAAGTCGGCACCGTTTTTTTGCATCATCCGATCCACAATGGACACGATGTCATTCAGTGCAGAAGTCATTGTGTCGGCATTTGAAGTGTCGATTTGACGGCTGTTTTCGATACCGGCTGTACATCACTGAATGTCAGTGTCTCGGAGTCTGGTTCTTCTGCTTATCTGGAACACGTACCAATCTTCACTCCACCCTCTTGGGTGAACAGTATATCTCGCGGCGTGAGGCTGGCTAACTCCCTCGACTGATCACGTAGGAACCGAATGCCCTTCAATATCTGTAAGCAGTGAGTACACGTCTTTCCAGTGAAAGAAGAGCGGCGCATACAGGCCACATGATCTGGGCCAGTTCACTTTCAGTGATGCGGCATTTAGACGCTAGAAGCTCATGAAGGGAGAATTCAAATGGCTCCCACACTAAGAAATACCGTTTACCATGCTGGAGAACATTTAGGAGCTGTAGAAAACTTCGATGGGCGAGTTCGTCGATCGTCCGGGCACGAATCTCGATTGTCGATCGCTCCACGGTCTGCATTTGGATATGGACTAACTCCATCTTGCTCCTCCGATCTCTAGCTAACACCATGGGCCGTCCGTAGAAGATGCCTGCACAAGGTTCATATATCTCCCATGGGTCTTGTTCTAGGATCTCCCTTCGAACGAGATTTTGAATAGACTGTCGTTGTGGTGGCGATTTCGGCCTTAGGACACGACGGCCATATGACTGCTGGCTCGGGGTATGGTCAGAAGCATGGAGAGGGGGTGCACGTTGTGCCGCTGCCACGGGAAGCCGCTCTTTCCCAAACCAAACGGTGCCACGAACGTCTCTTTTGGCGGCTGGCATGTCGGCTCGACTAGAAATGTGGGTAGCGACAGTGTCTTTCCTCGGTCCTTATATTCCTTCCTGTAGACGTTCGTTCTGGGTTCTTGATATTTTCTGCGAATCTGTCGAGTGAATCTGAAAGGATGAACGACATTGCAGTTATATTACTGGAACTACTGTACCTGTTGTTCACCATTATATCTAACTAATAGACATGACGTGTTTTGATTACCCGGTAGATCAATATAACGAGGCAAGCCGAAAGTGATATCTCAGTTTTTGACCGCTTGCTTGGGGAATTTTGGGGGGAGGTTTAATCTTCATCGCTACACTGGCTTGCGTTTACCGTATGGAACCGTCATGAAACGTATGGCTCTTCCTTCGGAAAGAGTGAACCAAGGCAATTTGAACCTTCGCCTTAAAGTATTGACCTTGATAACTCAGAGGTAATGCTTGTATTTTGGTCGATGAGCATGGTGGTCGTGGTGTCGTCTGTGAAATCGTTGGCCCCGTACAGAATTCGTTTCATCTAGAATAATGCTTAGTGAAGATATCGTAGATCGAACCCCAACTCACGGTTTAGGGCAAGCTCTGTAATCTCGAGGGTTTTAATGTTTGATATACCAGCCTGAGATTCCTCGCCTTTCGTCAGCTGACTGCTCCTCAGGGTTTACGCCATCTTGCGCATGCCGTACTATAGGATCGCTCCGCGGATTTGAATAACCTCTGTCAATACAGTAGCAAAACCCCATATCTATGGCCTGGTAATGTCAATGGGACACATATATAATCGAAAGATGCGTAATTAGCTCACCACGCCAGTGAACAACGTCCATATGGTCAAGGTCGGGGCACAGACCATGTTATGTGGAGATTGAATCCTGTCACCAGCCGTAGAACATGCCCTGCCTTAGTTGGCCAAGGATACCCAGATCGCAGAACAGAGACTCTACCGAGGAAAGAATGTGTGGACTTCATACCAACTCCGCCGTCTGGTTGTTAATATATGTGAATTTAATATTAGCCACGGTGTCTTTTGGTGTTCGATTCCGACTAAGTAAACTTTCCTTCGGCCTCAGAGTGCTGTGGGCGTAAAACACCTCCCATGGTCACGTATCCAGAACTTAAGTGGTCTTTGACCACCTCTTCCTGCGCGCCAGGACAAAATCGCCCCTCCAGGTATGACGGCCAATAACTTGTAAGTGGGTCACGAATGCTGATCTTTTGATGACTGGCCGATACCCAACTGGTCAAGTCAACCGGTTAAGCAACCCGTTGATTAAGTGGGCAACAAGAACGAGCATGAGGTATCGGTGAGGTTCGTTCGGGAATGGGCTACCAAGTGGTCGGTCAAAAAGAAAAACTTAACGAGGGTCTCTGGGCTTCAAGCGTTCCAGACGGCGGCTAGTGAGCATCTACAAAACCTTGACTATCTTAGTGAAAACCCCTAATAGCGAGTACTGTATATACTTATGAGAATACTGAGGCTTGACTAATGGGAATATTATTCTTTAGCCTGCATAATCTGACTACATAAGTGGCCTATCTTGGTAATATTGACCGAGAGGTTAGTTCCAATGGAAGTCCATCCCAAAGAGAAACATCATCCATACTCGCAACTTCGAACGTTAAGCCTTTAGCACAGTCGTGCTTGCAACAGCACAGCCGTCGCGCTCGCCAATCCCTCCCCTCACTCCTCCGACAGACGAGAAACTGTTGCTGACGATACCGGCCCTGATGAGAAAAGTCCCCGAAGGCCAGGACTTGAAGGGAGGGCAGTCCGGCTGGACCGAACGCCCACTGAGAAAAGGCAACAAACTCGCGAGCTTCCACATCGACCGGGCCCGACCGGACCCGTCGCTGGTGGGTTGCAGTCCAGTCGAAAGGCGAAAATATCCGATAAAGAGCGGAGGCCTGCCGACTGTGCCTGCGGGTACAGTAACTTTGGTCCCCTTTGCGTGTAATTCGGACATGATTTCGCGTCGGAGATTGCGATGGATACTCTCTTCTCCACTGAATCGGATATGGAGCAGTTGGATTAACGAGCGCGCCGCGACATGGACGAAGAGATTATGCTGCTCTGGTCAGTCGTATGGTTTTCCTGCGGAACAATACTTTCACCGCAATCAGAGGGGTCAGGCATAAACTTAAGGCGGTCAAAGAGCAGTGCTTGATGATCTGGGGGATTTCACGGTTCCACTATGGGGAGACATCGCGAATGTCTTCAACGAATCCCTCCTCGTCCACAGCAATCAGCTGAAGCTCATGAAAACTCAAGGACCTCAACGAGGATCGGTGGTGGAGGATGGCTTCTCGAAGCCCTGGAAGAAGCAGAGGAAAATTGGTCGGTTTGACGTGCAGATGTTGCAGTCCACGAAAAGAGAGCAAATATTCCACGATGGCCATAAAGACGAGTCGATTATCTGATTCGTGCAGAAGATCGCTGTTAATCTCGAGCCGCTTCAGCGGCGGAGGGTTGTCCGCTTGCGCCAATAACTACAGGAAGTGTAGCTGATTGCCACATTGAAGCAGCCGTAGCTCCCGCACGACTGAAAGGCCGACCTCGGGCAGAACCTAGTAACTCGCCTGGGAAATGTAAGTTCGAGAGAGACAGCGAGGATAGCGATGAAAACCAACTGGGTGCGTATGCTTCATTGGAGAGTCGCCACAGCTGTGTGAGCTCGGGAACACTCAAGTGCTGATCTGAACCAGACAGCAAGAACGCAATTCGCAGATGGGTCTGATTTCGCTGCAGACATTCCCGCAAGATATCAATCTCCCAACGATGTCAGATGCCCTCCCACGCTATCTCCAACAACGATGGCAATTTCGATAAGTCTTGAAAGCCCTGTCCCGCATGCGGACACGTTCCACCGGTCATCAGTGAAACCCGTTTAATATGCCTCTGGTGGTGGACCAGATACCCGTTCAGATCGAGTATGCCTTTGGGCATGCAGGTTCCGTGGAGCCAGCTGTCTCTCGTCAGTATGCATGGATACTAGTGGTACTGTGGGACCGCATCAGAACGAGTGGAGGGTATTGGGTCTGAGATGGGTGAGAACCCGGCCCAACTGGGCAGACAGGTCGGTCATGAGGTCTTCATGGGCCGTCGGTTCATGTGGGCTTCCCAGGATTAACTGGCCATGTGTCGCAGGGGGAAGGTGCGATGTTTTGTAGTACATGCAGCGGTTGAATCTTGCGAGTCGGACTGGAGCCTTAACGGCGACCTGTCTGGTGTGTCGCAGGAATTGGGCTGTGCGTGGGCCCCAATACCGCCTGAAGAATGTATCAATGTCGAGGTCGTTCAGGGCCCATTCAGAGCCGGCCCGAAAGCTGACCGATTTGTACAGTCGAGGTATCAAGATGGCGTATAAACCTGTGCAGACCTGACTCATTGATCGGATAGTACGCTATGGCAACTGATAAAATCAACATCTGTTTTGCTGAGAATCGAAGCACGCGATAGACGTACCAAATCAGCGACCATACAGAGAATCTCCAATGGTAAGGCGAGCAGCATGTTGACCGGGTTGTGTGGCCTCTGTTACAACATATACGCTCCATTAAGCTTATAAATGAGTTATATATGGCCTGTTTTAGTACTCGAAAATTCTAGATGTTGCTATAGATCTTTTTTTTTTTTTTTTTTTTTTTTAGCAATCAACTACGCCGTATTTTCATGTCGTATCATATACTTTTGTTATAGATACTTAGCTCATTAGTCTACTCAATATACCACTACACATACAAGGCCTTTGGAATCACCAATTGGTTGACAGTATTTCCTTATATATTCCCCCATTATGCTTAAAGATCTATTTGATCAAACAACACATCTGCTTTCTCACCAGAGATTATAACTCGGTATTAGGAAAGAAGCGATACAGAGATCAGGATGGTTCCTGCCCCTCCCATCGATATAACGAATAATAATTATAATCAATTGGAAATCAAGAGACTATGTTCGTCGAGTTAAATACAAAATTTTCCCCCAGATCAAGCGACAGCACCCCAGCATCCCGATTATCACAACCATAGTAATAATCAACGCTGACCATACATCCATTACCAAAGTGCTTGGTCCCACACTTTTCACAGCCACCGAAATTTCGAATGTCCTGGTACGCATGCCACATCTCATCACCGGTAATCTTGCAGTTTTTCCCATTCTCGTCGGTGCCTCGAATTCTCACGGAGCATCCGAATCCGGCGTTGTTGGACCAGCAGTTTCCCTCGAGCGCGAGCGCTTCAGAGTTGGCAGTGTAGACAGTCTCGCCGCGATTCATCTGGTTGACGGCCTTGTCGCACCATTTCACATTGGTGGTGCTACAGAGCGTTTCGCCCTTGCAGTCGTATGGCGCCTCTCCAGTACAGTATGCCCCGCTGATCGCTGTGCCGTCGTCCCACTTACTCGGGCATGGATGGAAGACATTCGTCAAAGGCCCGTAGCCTTGAGCCTGGACCGAGAAAAAGGTGGAATCTCTAGTGTTTGTGCCGACGGGCAACTCCCACGTCCAGGTATAGCCGTCCCGTGTGGCTGGAGCAGAGCCGATAGAAGTCCACGCCCAGTGGTAGTTTGTTTCTCCAGAAGCCAGCTCGGACCCGGAATACTCGTACAGAATCTCATTCTCCACCATATAGTGGGTGCAAATATAGTTACCAGAATTGAAGTTGATCGGCCAAGAGGGCATTTTGCAGTTTGTGTCCGGGTCTGTGAGGTAGACGCGCATAAATGCGAAGGGGACAAGGAAGTCAGCAGAGATATTGGTTGACGAGGCTGTTGCTGTTACTTTAGCGTTGGTGACGGCCTGATTACCGGCGAGAATCTTGGTACTAGCGCTCACGGTTCTCGAGTCTGCAGTCATCACTCCGTTTTGACCGATAGCCCGGACGGTAAAGGACATCGAGGAGCCGGGGGCAATATTTCCGATCGTGACGTGATCCATGGTACCAGGAATACGAGCGACTTCCTTTCCATCACGGAAGACTGAATACGCATATGGAGGAGTTCGGTTTGAAATATCCCACTTCAAACTCACCGAGGAATAATCAGAATCGGTAACTGTAATCCCACCCAGTGGGAAGGAAGTTTGACCGTTGGCAGAGAATGAAGAGGGGCTGGCAACTTTTGGTCCGCCACCCTCCATGGAGTCCATAATGGCTTGCATATAGGTTTCGTCGGGTAAAGTGTCGTACGGATTTGGCAGGATGTCAGGAGTGATGTGGACAAGACCAGCTCCGCGCTCGAGCGCCAGTTTAGCAACCTTGCCGGCATCCTCCTTAGGAACGCCGTAGATGATATGCCACAGCTTGCGCGGGTCCTTAGGAGTCCAACCCGGGTTGGGAACATAGCTGTTCATGTATGTATCGTAACCCTGCTCAAAGGTCATAAGGGTGTCGGCGCTGCGAGGGCGTTAGTCTTCCTCCCATCCCCACAATGATAGATACGAACCTATCCTCAAAGCACTGCGGCATTGTGGCACCAGGATTCAGCACTGTAAATGCGTTCGGGTGCCTGCGCTTCGTATTATCGGAAATAAACCGATATAGTTCTGCATACTGGTTGTCCGGCCCGCAGTCGTTCCAGCCCTCGTCGAAAAAGATGCCGCCTATTTTACCCGGATATAGGCTGTACCATAGGTCGACATCGGTCTGGATCTGTGAGACCCAGTCGGCGAGGTCGGTAGATCCCAGCCTGGTTTCGAACTTCTGTTGGCTTTGCCCGAGATATCCTGTCCGCACATAGCCGAGGATTCGCTTTCCTGAGGCATACGCACGGTCGATAACCTTTGACCAGTCTCCGTTGATGGTCGTGTCTGGGCCGTTGAGCACATTGGCAACGAGTACGCTCACCAAGTCTGAGGGGTAGTCGATCATCCGGTCCCAGGCGGTTGAATCGGCGAGAGGGTTGATATAGGATGCTAACGCGATTTGTTCTATACAACAGACTCTGGGGTTAGTTTGTCGCCAACGAATAGCTGGGGTAATGCAGGCGGCAATTTGGGAACGGACAGTAATACGTACGGCCGTTCCCTGAAGATGAGCCTCCGGGAATGAAAGGACATGAGTCGAACTCAAACGTCTCCGGGATCGCTGGATACCCATTATCTATCTCGTTTATACTGGTCATCTCATAGATTACCAACGAAGCAATGAGCTGGTGCAGCAAAATTTGCGGATGGAAAACACGGCCAAATCTTTTCGTCAGTCAATATTAGCACATCACGACTATCCACCGCAATAACAGCGAAACCTTGACTAACCCATCTGGTAGGATACTCCGCGCCTGAATAGCATCTGTGCTTGCTAATTCCGCGCTGAGGACGTCGACAGACATAGTGGACATGCTATTGACTAATGCTTCTTGTTTTAATGTGGCGTCTGGATCAACCACAAGTAAAGCATCTGCCAAAATGTTTACATCACCCTCGAACGTGCCTTCGAATATTGGATTATAACTGCGTTTCCAAGGGTTATTCCCAGCCCAATCCGTCGTCTTGAGCTCGTAGAACATGAGACCCTTCCTGTCACCTACGTTAGACCCGCTCGTAGAAGACCAGTTCTAGCACTCACCTTGTGTTGCTTTCACTCGGAGATTCGTCAATGCCTGTCTCACAAAAGCGGCCACCGAAATGGCCGACGTAGGAGTCATAGTCAACAAACTTGACATTGTCTCCGGATCTTTCTACTGCCGCTGACTGCAGGTTGGGGTTAGTGTAGGGAATACCAAATGGATGGAAGGGCTTCAAAACGAACAATCTGTGAGTTGACAGCATCAACAAGATCATTCATTATGCTTCGGTGATCTTTACTGAGGTACACTGTTGATCGGAAAAAATCAAATAGTTTCTAGGCTAAGGGTCAGCGCTCTACAGAGAATCGATCTTGCATTGCTCACATATTTCCAGATGGACCAGGTAACACTATCACAGTCTGATGATAGATCTTCCCCCCAAAATTTGGCATAACTTGTGTAAACACTGTCAGCAATCTCTGCACGCTAAAGGGGTATACACACATACCCAGTATAGTAAATTATCCCACTATCCTCCGTTAGCCCTGATGCATGAATCAACTTGATATGTGTACTCACTCTGAAGCGAGTTTGGATTTTGCCGCGGAGATAACGTTATCTAATTTAGCGCTGAAAGTATCCGCGGCAATGATTTCCTTGGTTCGAGTCAACTGCTCTTCACAGGTACGACTAACAGCCTGCCAGTCTATCGGCCATTCAAAATCTGAGCTTGCTTCAACAATTTCGGTCGCTTTCCCAACCCATCCAAGGTTTATGGAGAAGAATTGGTAGACACAGTGGTTCAGAATCTTCGTCAGCTCTGCGTCGTTTCCGCCTTATGACATTAGTATATCGCACCGGGGTACATTATGGGTAGAGAGATATACCGGCAGATAGCAGAATAACCTGCTGATTCCCACTGATCTTCGGAACCTGGTCGTTGATGACATCGGCGACGACTGCGCCAGAGCAGGACTCAAACTGGAAGGTCCTTGCTGCCGGATCCCCCAGCCGATCATCGGTATGGATGAGATAGGGATAGGAGTGGTCATATCGACTGCAGGACACATCTTTAGTGACAGGAATATAGATTAGTTCACATGACTGGTTTATCAGTGGGGTTGCAATCTTACCCTCATCAGTGCCGAGCGGGTCACCAGCGCCAATTCCCGCCGAGTATGAGTCGCCGATGGCAGCCATCCTTGTGATGAATGAGAGATCTGTCGGGTCAAATTCTACCGTATCTCTACCCATGAGGCGGTTGATGGCCAAGCTCGCGTTTCCATGCACATTCCAGTACGCAACAGGGTTCGCCAAGGCGCAACCGCCAAGGATGGTAATGGCCACTAGGCCATGCCATGCCTGCCAATACATATCTAACAGGGGCTCACAGATTAGTAGATAGAGGGAAGCACTTAGCATCGCAAAGTTCAGCGATCTACCATCTTTATAGTAATCAAGTCTGTTGTTATATTAGTTTTGTATGGCCCGCCCACTGGGTTTCGCCTCTAGCCTCCTAACCACGAGTATAATACCGCTTCTTCCTAGCCGTTACCTTCGCACCTTAGAAGGTGCGGCAAAATATCTAAGAATTAGAGTCACTTGTATACAAGATGCAGGTTGACGGATAACGGCAGTGGTGACGCTAGGACTGGCGCTAGAACCGCGCTATCTTTCATGCTATTTCGTAGTACCGCGTCCTCAGAGCTGACTCCACTGCCATAGTGTTCAGAGATTTCCAGCCGACCTTTTGATCGAGTCTAGATGGCTTGGGCCCTAAACACAAACCGTAACAACTCCGTGACAAGTTAAGAATGGCCTTCTTGGTCTGGGTAGCGATAGTGGCGGATATCAACAAGAATACTACCCTGGTGATAGAGGGGCATCGGAAACCGGTCCAATCGTTAGCCCTGTATTCCATAAAGTAATTCGAATATTAGCCCCATATAACTATCGTCAGTAGGTAGCATTGTCTTGAACGGGTATAATCTCTTCATTTTGTGCACTACCACTGCGACGCCAAATTTTTCAAGGGGCATCATCGGCTTGATTTCCGTATTGGCATTCCAGGCTAGGTTTTGTTCGTTCGTGCCATTCCCGGTTGACACATAATACTATACAATGAGTGACACATCGCAAAATCCGCTCGGCCTAATAGAACCCATCGGCTACAGCAGGCAAGGTTGATGTAACCTTCCAAATCATACCCTCGTCCAATACAATATCTGCCATACTACGGTTGATATTTGCACGATCCTCTTTGCTAGGGCCGTGTTCCAAGGTATGGCGCCTAAAAGGCATCAAAAACATTAAAAAAGCGTCCCCTATCTAGAACGAGACATGCTTCCCTAGGTTGAGATACATAGGAGCTCTATAAAGCTTTCTTGGCCTTCAGTAGCGAACCACAACCCCTTGATGACTATAACACATAATATATATTCCTTTTCTTATATATAATGTGCTCTGATAGGCTCTGCATATCATCTCCGTATCGCCTCCTAATTGAGCGATTGATATTCCGTAAATATTAGTACCAGACAATCTAGCCTTTGACATTGAAGCTCCGTATCACTCGTACAGCTGGAAATATGCTTTGTACACTATCACGGGACCGTTTCAAGTTGTTAAAACGCTGTATATCGGTTAAAATACCGGATTAAAGGGGATTGCTCCAATCGAATCCTCCTACGACCCTTACAGCTATCTTGGCAAGATCCGACTCATCCGACCAATTCACGCTATGAAATCGCAAAACCCATAACGATAAGACCAAAATTTCGTAATGGCGAAGATATTTCAGATCCACTACACTACCTGAAGGATTAGTCTACAAGCAGGTGAACGTGGTTTGGGCGAGCTTTTAGGCGAAGACCTAGCTTCACCATAGTCTTCTCTATTCATCCACTGGCATATGCTTTCTCTGTATTGAGGTATCCATCCATATGGCACCCAGTATCAACCTAAACAGGCGTTGTAACCATGTTTTAATGTAGAGCACCACAACATTTCGGGGCAGGACTAGCCTTCAAGCAAAGACAGTGAAATATTCCGTGCAACAATTCAACCTCTTCCCTGCTAGTGCTGCTAATGCTAAAAATGGTGGTAAATTGCCTCCGTATATATATACAGTCCAAATCCCAATAGAATGAAGATGCACTTTGATTTCCTGTCCATTGTCTGCCTGTAAGTCCCCTAGGGCTGACCAGAAACTTCTATAGTGGCTCACAAACCCCTAGCTCTGCGTGTGTCACAGCAGAATTAACGATGCTCTTCACATCAGTCCGAAATATCGGGCTTTTCGTCCTCAGCGCCCTGATAGCTGTCAACCCTACACTCGGCGTTTACGATGTTTCGGAACCCAAGACCCCGCTGGGCCCGCTCAAGCTCACCCTTGACTACGGCCTTGCTACTACCTGGCCGGCAGTACAAGATGTCAGTCTAAATAAGGTTGTCCGTAATTGGCAATTCAGCAGCCACATCGTATTTGCAGATCCCATCGGGGGCTCTGATGAAGACAACCCCACTGTTTCAGATGGACAGCTCTGGCAGATTGCGCGAGATGCAGTTGATGAAATGGTTAATGATCGAGTCCAGTATGGCATCAGGGTTGAGGCACAGCCAACAGCCATGGGAATACTGGCTTGGGGCAATGAGATTATTCTCGCTTCTTCGATGAAGGGAGCGGGCTCGTTCTCTTATAACTTTCTTGATGGTGAGACGCCCGTCGGCAGAAGTCTACAGCAGTGCCAGATTGTATGGGCAGATGCTGGCGGAAACCCGACACAACCTCATAAAAACAAAGGTAATTGTGCGGAGGCTCTGGCGGCCCACCTATACTACAAGAATAATGAAGACGCCTTGAACACGCAAAAAGCGAGGGTTGGTACATGGGTCAAAACCAAAACTGGATGGGAAAAGATAGATCCGTGCGGAACTGGTCTTGAGGTAAATAACTGTTTACCTAGCTCACGAACCTGTTTTCCTAAAATGTCAATTAACAAATCTGCAGGACTTCTGGGGCTGTAATCTTTTTACTGCAAATCAGGGCCTTAGGGTCTTATCTACCAGCACACCGTTAGAGCCCTACACGTTGGCAACCCTCGCAGGAGGCCCGACTCGTCAAGAACAGATTCAGTTATGTGGGGGTCCACCCAGAGTGTTTGTTAGCTAGAAAGGACTCTCCACTAGAGAGGATATACAGTGTAAGGATAGTCTGAAGGGTGGCAAAATTACTATCATAACTGGAGCTATAATTACAGTAGACAAGCTGTCTCGGTTCCTTATCCATCAGTTACTTGAACCTGAATACTTGTCTGGGCACCTAAGTCTCTGAGCCCTTGTATTATTACTGGATCCCAATCATCTACTCTTCCCACCTTTGTCAAGAGGCGAAATCCTCGCAGGTTAGGTGTGGAATTCCTCCAGCCTTGTAGCCACGACCGAAAAGTTTGAAATAGATATTCAGTCTCATATACCCATTCCCATTCTTGCTGTAAACATAGATCATCGGTTACAGTCAGCCATTGGATGCTTTTTGGGAGCGCCTCCGCAAGGCAAACCACATTCGGTGTCCAAGGAGCAAATCCAAGCAGAAATGGAATTGGAACTTCCAATTTCTCAAGCCTATAGAGTCCAGTAAAGAGCTTAAAAGAACCGCGGATGATGAGCTCTGGGAGTTCAGGGTCTGCTTGTGCGACATCAGATGCTGCTGTAATAGTCAAGTCCGTCAAAGTGTCCTGGACATGAGCTAGGTCGGCAGCGATTTGATCCAAATTAATAATATCCGTGACAAACTGATCTTGAAGATCTGGGCGGTAGTACCAATCCCATTGCAGCTTCCGGAGGCCTCGGGTGACTGATAAAACCTGACCGAGATGTCCCTCGCGCAGCATGGCCAAGTCAAGCGATGCCAGTCTCGATGGATTTGGCCGGTGTTCTCCCGGCCACACTAAAGTGGCAGGATTATCGATTAACGTCCTTATCCGTTGGACAGACGGTAGATAAAAGAGGGGGAGAATGTCTGCCGTGTTCCTGAAGTCCGTGTAGCGGCGAATGTTGAGGCCAAGATCGGGATAGACAATTGACACATCTTGGAGACAGGCAAATTGTGGGAGAGAGCATTTTTCGTAGAGAGCCGAACGGAGCATCATACCCACCAATCGGCTTTCCCGGGCGAAGTTCTTGCCCAGGTATAGACGTCTAATACTGGGAAGCTGTGCTAATAAAAGCGTGGTGAAGGCGTCCATTGTGCCGGAACGCAATTCCCGGGTCCATTCTTCAGAATATGGAACATGAAATCTTTCAATACATTTCACCAGCTCATCCAAGACAACCTCAGTGACTGGCAGTTTGGGACTCTTCTGCCGATAGTCATGCAGGCTGAGAGCAAAGCTGTCACCATCCAAACTGACAGACTGAACAAAACTGGCGAGCTCCGGCCTTTGTAAAATAGTCCACAAGAACTGCGCAATTGGCGGATTGTGAGAGTGTGTCCATGTCCATTCAATATGGGCATAGAGAAGTGGTTCGGCAAGAGAGCGCCAGTGCTTCTGTGTAAGACATATAACGTGAAGATCGCGGGGCGCTAGGGATTCAAAGATCAGGCGCAAGATCTCTGGAGGAGTAGAGATAATATGGAACACCATTTTATCTGATTTTTGTCTTGATTTTCTTTTTGTCTCTCTAAATTAAGTCAACCCGGTGCACCAAAGCGAGTAGTTGGACACCAGCAGGATGGAGGGCGAAAAATAAAAGAAAATAAAATTCAACGGTCAGCCGTCCTTAACGAGGACCAACAAAAATCCCGCGCCTAGCGACGAAGGTGGCTTTGTAAATTCTCCACGGTGCAGGATGTTACCCTAAGTTTTTAGTTATTTTTGCCGGAGCGGTCAATTGTGGTGTTGTTTCGCCACTCCTGGGCGCCCCGCTCAATCACCCGACCTCCTTCGCTCTCCTTTTCAGTATAATAAAAGCCGACGAGACATTGTGGATATTTACATCCCATTATGTCCTCTACCGCTCCATACATCCATTTTCCAACATTGTTACATATGAGATCCGTTCTTACTCAATCTCCATAATGTATTCTATCATATATCCTCTCGTTCTAGTGCTGAAGACGTATACCCTGGTCTCCTATCTTCCAATATTTTTGGCCTCCCTACACATAATCTAGGGGTTCTTCACTCTACAAACACAATGCCAGAATCTCATTAGTATGGATTGTACTGATATAAAAGCAAACTACGACATTCTTGGATTGGATGCTCCTTACGTCATATTCTTCTTGTTAGTTATAATAAACCTAGGAATGAGTGAAATTCTCTCCGCAAGAAACACTCAAGTACACTCCCATTAATATCTTGCGTGCTCATTGGGAGAGAGTTTATTTTTGAAGGAAGACCGCGATTCCCTATAATATTTACACCCTTCCAGAATTCTTGCACTCATTCAGAAACCCCCGAAGTACAATTTGAACAGGCCGTTCCAGTGTCGTCGTGATTCATCTTTATGTGGTCGTAGAGGGCGCGTGCAATCCATACTCCGGACACCAAACCGTCTTCCCTGCCCACAAAAAAAAAGCATTAACAGAGATGGAGCTTACTTTATGGGATCAAGAAGTGGAGCCAGGATTGTTTCTCGTCTTCCAGCGGGTGCGAAACTTCTATAAGCTATTTGCTTTTGCCGGTAGTCTGGTCAGCGCCATCTCGGTCACTGCCCTCTCTCTCTCCCAGAGTTCCATCCAGCGCCATCAACCTTGGTATCGGTCTCCGAAGGCCTTCTATGCAGTTCAACTATTACAGGCACTATTTAAGCAGTTACGGCGGTGATGCTGCTATTTTGATTCGAGGGAGTTGAGAAGGCAACTTGGGGAGATTCGCTGGTGGCTTGGCCGCCTCTCGTTCTCCTTGACCTCCCCGTCCTAGAGTTCCTCGTCGCTATGGTCTGCTGGTATCGGGACAAAAGCCCATACCAAGGTGCCTCCTTAGTCTGCATGCAGTTTGTCATCCTGTTAAGTAAATGTATTCATTACCTTGGCGACATGGGTGTGGTTTTCTATGAAGGACATGGCCAAATCGAGCCGGAAGAAGGGTTCTATTGTCGACGTGAAACATAATACAGACAACTCGTCAAGATGTGAAAACAAAGGGACCACGGCATGCAAGCAACCCCACGACCTAATGAGGTACCGCCCAGGGTACGTCCACTCCTAGTTTCTCTGCGACCCTCATAGCCAACTACCGACAAGGAAAACATTGCCATCCCCATTCCGCCATTCAAGCATCTTCTCGTCTCGATTTCGTGCATTCGGTATGGAGTCAAATAGAAAATTGGTCAGTTTCTGACTTTTGGAAGTTCGCAAGACCCGACGAAGCTTGACGCGATGAACGATCTTTCCCGGATCAAGTGGTGACACCAGGCAGGTCGTAATGACTACAGACGATGGGTGCTCGTGGAAGGATTCAGTTGCAGACGAATTCGAACGTATGTGCACGGGTTCCGCAGGCGGTGTGCCGTGAGTGGACCGATTATCCAAATCCATCTTCTTCCATATGATATGATGATATGATATGATCTAGAGTGGTGGTGGTGGTGGTGATGTCATTTAGCCTGACCCCTCGCTAAGCGACATGCAGGCTACTACGACTATATCTGCCCTCGTGTCTCTATTGTACATCGTCCCATTCCTTAAGGGCGAACTTTAAGCCTCGCCTAGGGGCCCGTGTTGGCCTTTCGCCTGCGGTTCTGTCCTTGCGGACCCCGTTGTCCGCGGCTACGAAACCTTCGAGATGCTTCCGCAAAATCCATTACAGCCTTTATGTGGCTGGTGTTCTTATTCCCTCCTAGCATAGTTGAGATGTCGCCGAACGCTTCTCCAATATCCCTCCGCAGAGTCTGTCGTGGTACTTTTAGTTTTGGGCAGTCGAGTATGACGTGGGTGACGGTTTCTTTGGCACCACATTCACACTTATCGTCGTTCCGGAAACCATACTGTTTTCCGTAAGGTGCCAGCCATCAGTGGCCAGCCCGTAGCTGGGTAAGGAGGTAGGCGCGGTTTCGTGGCAATGTGTCGTACAGTCGTCGCGTGCGGCTGGCTGGCAACTCGGCGTCGATTCGCCAGAAGTACCCTCCTTTTTTGGATGTCCGCCATTCCCGTTGCCATTCTCGACGAATATTCTTTCGGATGGCCGTCCTTTATTGGGAGACTAGACGGCAGAAAGGATGCATCTTGTCTGGGCCAACTGCTTGTTTGGCTAATTTGTCTGCTGCGTCGTTGTCTGGATTATCACTGTGTCCCGGGATCCACTGAAGCCGGAGGGGAATGCCTCGCGCTTTCAGTTCCGAGGCTGCCTGCAAGATGACGTGGATAATCCGCTGTCGTGACTTGTTCCGTGGGTTCCTGATCGCCTGTAGTGCTGAGGTGTTGTCGCCGAGGATTGTTGCCGTTTCGTTCTTTGGCGGTATCGCGGTTGTCGGCCCCGGCCTTGCTATTTTGAGGGCAAGTAGACAGGATCACTGCAGCGGTCCCGAGAAGGCCCTTTTTCCCCGATGCATCCGTATAGATAACTGCGCTCTGACAGCCTAACAGAGTTGTGGCTTTCTCTTTCGCTTTGTCCCGGTCAGGTTCGATGTCGATTTCCACGAACGGAGGGGCCTCCCACGGGCTCGTTGGCGTTGGGTCGATTGTCTCTAGTCCGTCGAGTTGTTCGATTTTCATCGTTTTCATTGACTCGGCGAGGGGAAGCCGACACCGGGCCCCCACGTTATTGCGTCGCCTTCGGGTCCTTGACAAGACGTCGTGTACTGGGTGGCTACAAGGAAGTGTGCACAGCTTGACTATGACATCCCGTGCTCTCTGCTTGAGTCGCAGGTGCGTCGGGTACGTATGCTTCTACTTCCATCGTTGCTGTTGCAATGGTTCGGAAAGCAGACAGGATCCGGATTAAGGCCGATCGTTGGACCGTGTCGAGCCATTTGAGGTGCCTTTTATCCTTGAGCGGGTTGTGCCAGACCGTTGAAGCATAATCCAATACAGGTGTTACACAAGCCTAGTAAACCTGTCTCATCTGGCCGGGGCGGAGATGCAGAAGTCCGGCCAGGGCGATGTTGGCCTTGGTCGCTCGTTTGACTGCCTGCTGTACATGCTCCTTCCATCTTAGCTCGCGGTCCAAACCACTCCAAGCAGCTCGGCTATTACGGAGGGTTTGATGGTTGCGCCTTGCATTGCTAACTGCCCTCTGGTTTGTACGTCCTTCTTTCGGGTGAAGTGGATGAGCTCAGTCCTTTCCGCGGCAAAATTTGATCCTGTCTGCTGGGCCCACTGCTCTATGGGGGGTATATCCTCGTCCTGGAGCTTTTTGAGGTTCTCTTCTGCAGATTTCCCTGCGCGCCACCGGAAGTAATCGTCGATAAACGCGGATGCGCCTCCGTGGAAGTCCACCGGCTGGTTCACCAGGATGGAGTTGAAGAAGATGAACAGGATCGGTGACAGGGGTGAGCCTTGGGCTAGGCCGGCATTCTCCAGAGCGCGTATTGGGGACTCGTAGTCGTCAAATGAAATGCTCGCCGACCGGCTTTGCATAAAACTGGCGACCCAGGTTCGCAACTTGGTTCGGATCTCTCTAATAACCCGCAGAAGCAAATAAATGTCATGTGATTTCAAGCATTAAGTTGTGCAGTAATTTTCAAAAGAATTCTACCCGCACCGCACCGCTGCGGTGCTCGTTAGAGAATCTATTATCCGCATGGAGTGCGGGTTCTAATAGTAGGATCCGCACGGTTTGCGGGTAACCGCGCGGGTTGTGGTGCGGTGCGGATTATATTTTTAAGAATCCGCAACCCGCGCGGATTCACTTTTGACCCTGCGGATTGTACCCGACCCGCACCGAGTGCATCTCTAATCGAGTTGTGAAATAGATAGATACCTAGAATATTATTAGAGTAACTACGTAGCTCTATTCCGACCCTCAGCGAGATATCTATTCCGAGTGATGTAATAGACACGCTGGATAATGGATAGTGTTTGAATCTAAATACAGTTCAGGGCGTTAATATTGATTGTATCACCCTTGATATATGTCAGCCTTTATATAGAGCCAGGAAATGGGGAATGGTTTCATACAACCGAGCTACCCGAATAATACGGTCACATTAATTGAAGCTGTCACGGCGAGCGCGGATTTACCGCTCTTCACCAGGCAACTTATGACAGATGTTTCCTCATATTCTTGCATGGGACGAATAAGAGTCGTGCGTCACTTCGTTGGGATGGATCAGAAGCTCAAGTGACCAAGGGCTCCGATCCTTCGCACAAGAATCCCGATCACCTACCGGACTCGCAAACTCTACCAGAAAGCGCACCATCCACCGATCCATGTAGAAGCTCGTATCGGCCGAACTCTTACAGGCTTCATGAAATGCCATGAGCCTATCCATGCAAAATTCCAGCGTCGGCCATAGGCTCCGCAGGCGGATTAGAAAGACATAATTTTTCTCAAGGCGACTTCTCGCCAACTCCACTTGTTGCTCGTCCGCTTCAAACAGCAAGCTATGTATTTGCACCGTTGATGCGATGACCAGGACGTGTCCCACCATGTTGTACCTGACATTGCAGCCTGGGACTTCCTCGGAGGCGTACACAATGTTGCAGAGACCCCGGGCGTGGTCTTTGCATTTGCCCGCATAGTGTCGTGTCCGCGCGGAGGAGGCTTGGGAGTCCTCATGGAGAAATCGGTAGAAGAGCATCTGGCCGTAGTGGTAATATCCTAAATAGATCGCTGCGAAGACACGACCCAAGCCTTGAGCTGCGTATCTCTCCATGTTAGCCCGGGTGTCTCGTATGTGGTCCGGTAGTTCTCTGAGCCATATATCGAGCTGACCGGACAGGTCCTGCACGTGGCTCAGAATGGTGTCCAGATCTAATTCCTCCGCCAAAGCACGCATATTGAAGTCGTTGATCTGTAGCAAGATCTGATTCAGGCGCACCATCTCGGCGAGAAGGGATGATCGCGTCTCGGGCTCGGGGATCTGATCCCGAGTCATCTCGCGCGTCATTTTGCGGAAGGCAATTTCGTCAATTGGTAACGGCACATTTGGTTTTGGGCTGAGTAGTCGTGGAAGTCGTACGCCTGCAGAAGACCAGACATCGATCATGTTCAAGGCCCACCATACTATCACCATCAGCATTGTACTCCGTATGTAATGCCATTCCCGGGACATGACCAACATCGAATATTGACCTCCTTTTCCAACGGACTGTCTGTCGGATAATTAGGGAGATCCATAAGCTGTGCTATGCGGCAGGCAATGGTGTAATATATATTCTCTGCGGCCGGATTGCCGTCCGTGATAGCGATAGCACCCAGTAAGACGCAAGCCTGTATGGTGGCCAAAGAGACGTCGGTCCAGTCCAGCAGACGGCGACACTCTTCAGCGTATCCTCGCGCTCTTTGGCGAGGATCGATTGCAGCAAAACACGGATCTTGGGAGAATCTTGACGGCTTAGTTCCTGGGCTCGCTTCCACATCGAGCTCGGACACACCTTGCTGACAACGCCATCATCCCATACAGAAGAATTCGCGGAGCCTTCCCGCGGTTCATGTCTTCCACGAAGCTGGGTGGATGAAAAAGCGTGTGAAATTGATCGTGCACATAGTCGAAGTAGAGCTGCACCAGCTCCGCACACAGGCTTCGACTAAAGGGACAGTCATCTCTTGGGTCGGGTGCGTACGATGAGATGGCCCCATATTCAGGCTCACTTCTCGAGCAGAACAAGCCCTTCGCCACACAAAAGGTACATGGCTGACCTGGCCCAGGCCTGGGGGTGTTACAACGTCGGCGTCGTTGCCTGATAGGCTGTCAGCATGCAGTCCTCGGATAATGTAGGGTAGGGTACTCGGCCTACCGACATGCGGCACACGCCTTTGCTCTCCGCATGCTGAGGAGATGCAGATAGGAGGTTGAGTGCGAAGATGAAGATCAACGCTGCGTGAATCTTGGCGAATTGTCCTAGGTTTCTTAGTTGCGGCGGAATTGGATGGAGCAGGCCAATCAGATTGCGGGAAAGCCGACTTCCATTTACGGACTTGTTCCGTCTCTCCCAAGGTTAAGAGGCAACTCTCTCACTTCCTCCACATTCCCAACCCATCCCCACGCAAATAGACGGGGCAAAATGCGGAGTCGATGAAATGCGACCCTTGGATTGGCGAACTTATAGAATGCCTAGTCGGTGGAATCTCGGTGCTACTACTTGATCCCGTTCGGCAAGGCTGTATAAAGGTACCTAGGTAACACCGCTAGGCCTGACCGTCCTCATCCCTTCTTCAGACAACTGATATGGTGCCTTTCGTAAATAGCGCGGCATTTGTCGCGGGACTTTTTACTCTGTGGAGTTGTCCGAGCTGGGCTATCCAAGCCTCAAACACTAATGGTAAGCATCCTCACTATACCCCGCACACAGCGTCTGATACTGACTGATAGTCAACCAGCGGTCGTGGTGAACGGCACGTCCTTCACTCTTAACGGTGACCATGTCTCCTACCGTTTCCATGTAGATGATGTCACTGGGGATCTGTTCTCCGATCACTTCGGCGGGCGAATCTCAGGAAACATCCCAACCGAGATCGTCAGCCAGGTCAACGGCTGGGTCAACACCATCGGCCGAGTGCGACGCGAATTCCCAGACCAGGGCCGGGGCGACTTTCGCATCCCTGCAATTCGGATTCGACAGACGGCGGGTTACACCGTCTCGGAGCTATTGTACAGATCGCATACAGTCATCCCCGGCAAGCCCGCTCTCCCTGGGCTGCCTGCAACCTTCGGCTCCGAGGAGGACGTGACTACCCTCGTGGTGCATCTATATGATGAGATCAGTGAAGTTGCAGCGGATCTATCGTATTCGATCTTCCCCAAGTACGATGCCATTGTGCGCAGTGTCAATGTCACCAATCAGGGCGCCGGAAATATCACCATCGAGACGCTTGCTAGCTTGAGTGTGGATTTCCCTTATGAGGATCTAGATATGGTTTACCTGAGGGGTGACTGGGCGAGAGAAGCGCATAGCGAGAGAAGGAAAGTGGAATATGGGACGCAAGGGTATGTCTGCCAGACCGCAAAGAAGACATCAGACTCAGAATCTAATTATATCTACAGTTTCGACAGCTCTACCGGATACTCGTCCCATCTACACAACCCATTTCTAGCAATCATGAACCCATCTACCACAGAGTCTCAGGGTGATGCTTGGGGCTTCTCGCTGGTCTACTCGGGATCATTCGCTGTCAATGTTGAGAAAGGCTCGCAGGGGTTTACTCGCGCACTCCTTGGCCTCAACCCTAGTCAGCTTTCATGGGTGCTGAGACCAGGCGAGAGCCTAGTATCTCCCGAGTGCGTGGCTGCTTACTCAGCGGATGGTATTGGTGGCATGTCTCGGTTGTTGCATCGTCTCTACCGGAACCACTTGATAAAGAGCAAGTTTGCTGTATCGGATCGTCCGGTCCTACTCAACAGCTGGGAAGGTCTCAGCTTTAATTATAACGAGAGCACCGTCTACCAGCTGGCCACCGATGCGGCTGACTTGGGCGTCAAGCTGTTTGTCCTCGATGACGGGTGGTTCGGCGACGAGTACCCCCGTATCACTGACAACGCCGGCTTGGGAGACTGGATTCCTAACCCTGACAGGTTTCCTCATGGATTACCGCATGAGGTTGACAGGATCACGGCCTTGCACCCGGCGAACGACACATCTACCAATCTACGGTTTGGACTCTGGTTTGAGCCAGAGATGGTCAATCCTAACTCCAGTCTCTATCATCAACATCCAGACTGGGCTCTACATGCAGGATCCTATCCACGCACCCTGACACGGAACCAACTGGTCTTAAATTTGGCTCTCCCAGAGGTCCAAGACTTTGTGATCAAGTCTGTATCGGACATCTTGGACAGCGCCGACATATCCTATGTTAAATGGGATAACAACCGCGGCATTCATGAGACATCTTCCCCTTCTACCGGCCACCAGTATATGCTCGGAATGTACCGTGTCTTCGATACTCTCACGACCAAGTACCCCAATGTCCTCTGGGAAGGATGTGCTTCTGGTGGCGGCCGTTTCGATCCGGGTGTACTGCAGTACTTTCCACAAATCTGGACCTCCGATAACACCGACGCCTTGGAGCGTATTACCATTCAGCTGGGTACCTCGCTGGCATATCCACCTAGCGCCATGGGCGCCCATCTCTCAGCGGTACCAAACCAGCAAACTGGACGCACCCTGCCTATTACTTTCCGCGCCCACGTCGCAATGATGGGAGGGTCTTTTGGTCTGGAGCTAAATCCAGCGCACATGCCCGAAGATGAGCGCGATGCGGTCCCGGGACTGATTTCTCTCGCTGAGAAGGTCAATCCGATCGTTCTGACTGGGGATATGTACCGATTGAGTCCTCACGACTCGCAGTGGCCGGCAGTCCTCTTTATCTCTCCGGATGGCGAGCAGGCAATCTTGTTCTATTTCCAGACCAGCCCTCGTGTGGACGACAGTATTCCTCGGGTGAAGATGCAGGGATTGGACCCACAGGCTGTGTACAGTGTCGATGGGTATGCGGAGTACTCTGGTGCGACATTGATGAACCTGGGGTTACAGTTCGCTTTCGACTCAGACGTGGGAAGCAAAGTGACGTTCTTCCAGAGGCTGTGAACTGAGACGTTATCACAGGGTTCGATCAGGTCGCTACATAGGTACACTGCCAGCCTGCGTTGTTAAATATTTGATAAAGAGTGTACCTTAACTCGTATAGTCTAAACTAACCAACTTAGATTCACTAACAGACACTATGACTGTAAGACATAGTCGGGATATACAGACTTCCAGCTCGGCTCTATTCCAGTGCCATTTGAAACCTAATATGCCTTGAAAGAATTTTCTTTTAGAATATTGCTATATAAACAACTGGAAGATTACGAAGACATGTAGTCCAACAGTATCTTTGGAAAGAGTTCGTTCGTACCCAGGCATTTCTGTAATTATATATATAATAATGACGCATGCTAGGAAACGGCCGACGAGATAGCGCGGTAGTGTAGTTGATATCCGGATAGATAGTAAATATTATTATTCGCTTAAAGTCGGTTACTGGTGACTCTCCGACGTGAAAACCTAGTCAATACGAAACTCTAATTATACTGGACCGATGGGCTGAAAACAACTGGCATCAATTTATGACGAGACAAGATAGCTATATTTATCTCAATGACAAAGAGGTCTAATTCTAGGTAGTTCCGGAGTTTAATCCAGGCTTATAACTATGGGAGATACGGCTGTCGGTAATATTATGTAATTTCCACTATATTCTGGACTGTAGCAGGGACTTGAATTCTCTAAATCTACTGCTAAACTGGCTATCTTTATACCCTGGATCCTGACCTCTATTCCGACCTGATTCCTGGGCTGGCGGTGTGACTATCTGTGAGGTGCGGAGGCTGGATCACACCGCGATTTTGTATGGCTAGTTGAGCCTTGGCAGTAATTACTGGTCTTTCCGGTTGACAGTTAGGTTATCCGATACTGGCACGTGAAATCGGGTTCGTCGGGTCTTCTTTTTGGACGGTAACCACTGTCAGAATAAATTAGGCAAATTCCACAACATGTGGGTGTGACACTGCAGTGGTCCCATTGTATAGAGAAGGCAGCTACAATATTCCTATTTAAACATAATAACACTGATCCCCTTCGATCTCAAAGGATCCCTCAACAGGGCTATTAAAACTAGCCTGGAAGCGCGCCTGCGGTCTGAAGGAATCCCCACTATAGCCAGGCAGTGGATCAGCAGGTCTATAGAAGACTGATATTTTAGCACCATTTTTCTATGAATTTCGAGACGCAACCGTCATAGCTGAAGAATGCAGGTCTAGCTCAAGGCTTGACCCCATTACCGACCACCTTCATCTTATTGACTCGGATCTGGTGGATCAGCCTTCTTCGGGGTACCCCCGAGAATCACACCGCCGTTTGAACCATTATCAGCCAGAGTATCTGGTAATTCAATGGCCCAATTTTTCACTCGCGAGTCGATAATCTCGATCGCTGGGATAGCATAGTCAATCGCACTAGTCACGTCGGCAATAGTCACGTTCGGTCCCTTTAGTGCACTACGCAACACAAAAGCGGGCTCTAGCTCGACGTAAGGCTTGATAAATTGATCCCGGTGAATAGGGGTACCTTCATAGTAGAAAGTACTTGCGTGCAGGAAGCCATAGTCGGGACGGTCAAGTCCAAAGGCCACTTGCATCACTTTGGCGATGTTTCCAAGCTTGTACCCGACCAGGCGATCTCCATTGCTGACAGCGAACTGGGAGCTGAGTTTTTGCACTTCAAATGCGCTCTCAGCGTTCAGAGCTGGCCAGGTCTTCGTCGGCGCGTCGATGGGCTGGCGTTCGTCGCGTGCCGCACGCAATGCAGCCGCGATATTGCTCGGGTCAAGGGCTGACATCTTCTTGTCCTTGGTTCAATTGAGGAATTATCGTGATCTTTTCCAAGTAAAAGATAAAGGGAGCACGCCTCTCCGCTATTTATCGCATGTTATGCCCGAGTAACCCGACTGCAGAGCAAAACTGATAGGGAACCGCAATCCGTTTCCGGCTTACTCGCACGTTTTGTTGTCGGTAAACACGCATCAAGAGTACTGGGTGAGAAACCCGAACACCCGACGGCCATCTCGGGTTCGAAACCCGAAGCAAGGATCAACGGGAATTCCTACTTTGCCTCTCCTTCTCTACCATCTCCCACAGAGGTTGCCTTATATATCCTTGGGCATTGGTCTTGAGTTGCAGTTCAAATTACATTACCTTTTCTTGAACAATCTCTACAAACACCATATCCCTGAGGCAGGTGGTATACTGCCAAATCAATTGTCAAAGTACGGTTTCGATTTCGATATGTCGCCGTCATTCGCATCGTCTTTGAAAGACCCGGGCCTCTGGGTTGAATCGTCGTACATCAACGGCACGTGGGTGCAGTCAAAATCAGGCAAGACCTTAGAAGTTCGGAACCCCGCCTCCGACGCTGTCCTTGGGAAATGCCCGGAATCCACTCTGGCGGACCTAAACGATGCGATTGACGCTGCAGCTGCTGCATTCCCAGCCTGGAGATCGCTTCCAGGTCGACAACGCGGTCGGGTCCTTCGCCGCTTCTACGAACTATTGGTTCAAAACAAGCAAGACCTTGGCCAGATCATCCTTGCTGAGAACGGAAAGGCAAAGGCAGATGCCGAGGGCGAGGTAATGTTCTCAGCCAGCTTCTTCGAGTGGTTTGCCGAAGAGGCCCCGCGAGTTTACGGAGAGGTAATTCCTCATAGCAACGCGAGTAGCCGCATCCAGGCCATCAAGCAGCCTATTGGGTTTGTGGATTGATCACGCCCTGGAACTTTCCAATGGCGATGGGCGCACGGAAGATCGCCGCTGCCTTTGCCGCTGGTTGTACCGTTGTACTCAAGTCGGATGGTCTAACACCGCTTTCATCCAATGCCTTAGCGGCGATTGGAGAACGGGCGGGGGTGCCAAAGGGTGTTATCAACGTGGTTACAGCGCGAGAGAACACGCCTCAGCTTGGCCTTGGTCTGTGCGACTCAAATATCGTTAAAAAGATTTCCTTCACTGGCTCAACTCGGGTCGGAAAGCTGTTGATGAAGCAGTCGAGCAGCACTCTAAAGAAGCTCAGTCTGGAATTGGGTGGCAACGCCCCGTTTATTGTGTTTGGCGACGCGGATATTGGGACCGCGATCACCAGCGCTCTAGTCAGCAAGTTTAAGATGACAGGCCAGACCTGTGTCTGTGCCAATAGGATATACGTCCAAAACGGAATTTACGAACGTTTCAGCCAGAGACTGGTCGAAGAAGTCAATAAGTTCCGTGTCGGAGACGGCTCGGATGACTCTGTCACACACGGGCCACTGACGAACGGCCTAACCAAGGTCCAGGAGCACATCAAAGACGCCGTCAACAAAAACGCCAAAGTCTTGTCCGGAGGAAATCCTCTCCTGTCTCTTGGGAACAACTTCCACGAGATAACGGTTCTTGGAGAAGTGGAGGACTCGATGCTGGTGACGCGTGAAGAGATTTTTGGTCCCATAGCATGCTGCTTTGACTAAATTCTCGACTGAGGAAGAAGTAATCCAGAAGGCCAACAATTGTGACGTGGGTCTCGCTTCGTATCTCATGACGACAGACCTAGCCAGGTCACACCGCGTTTCGGAGAAGTTAGAGGCTGGCATGGTTGCTATAAACACTGGCGTGATCTCCGACGCGTCTGCTCCGTAAGTACCATGTGCGAGTTTTCATGAAGTCGATGTTGACTAACACACGGCAGTTTTGGAGGTGTTAAGCACTCTGGCATGGGCCGTGAGGGGAGCAAGTACGGAATAGAGGATTACATGACCATCAAAATGATCGTGACCGGGGGTATCAACACCTTGTGGTCCAGTTTGTGAGATTGTTCAGAAAATAGAACAAAAGCGCAGAATATTGCAAAGGCATACTTCGCTCTGTGAGAATGAAAACGAGGGCTTTATTCTAGTTGGGCTGAGGAAAGAAGGAGTATCCTGGGATATGATATCACCAGTCAATCGTGGCTTGGATGGCGAAAGGTTGAGTACATATATTGCTGTCAGTAACTGGAAGATGGAGTCACCTCCCATAAACACTCTTGTATCTAAACAACCATATAAGGATCTTGAGGAAGCCTGCTATCCCCAAACAGTGCAACAAGAAGGATGCAAAAACGCCAGTACGTGCACTAGTCTACCTGTGTGGTCCAACAGGTCAGTACGTACATTCTTCATTCATTCATGGGTCAAGACTGCTGTCACAGCAGGTTTTTCGCGGGAGTTATCAAACCTACATTAGCTACCGAATGCATAGTAACTGAAGCGCCACGAGTTATAATGCTCGCCACAACGAAAACTGAACGGTACTTATTCAAAGACAAGACTAACCTGATTACTATCCCGTCATTCTTCATGCCGCAACTCGCATCTGTCTTCTGTCCTGCGGAGGAGCTGACTGCAAAACGGGTGAGGCACCAACTCGTTTATTGTAGATTCTTATCGCCTGCTGCGGTGCCATCCTAATACAGCAGGCCTAAGTCTATGTTGGTTGCTGTTCACCTGGTATAGGCAGGTTTGATTTTATACAGGCGCACGCATCAGCTTTCCTGTGAGTTTCGCAAGTGTATGCCAGTGCTACGACCATCTCAGGTCGATCTAAGCCAAGGTCTCCAAATCTTGTACAGATGCAAGCCGCTCTGGTGGTAAGCATATCTCCACTTATACCTCAAATTTTCTGCCGAAGTTTCTAATATAGTGCGGCATTCGGGCTCCTGAACTTTCTTTGGCGTAAGCGGTTATTGACCTATTGCGACGAATGGGACTAGAATTATCCTTATCCTTGGAAGTTTTATAAAATGCAACCCCAATCCACAAAATGCAAAACCCAAAGCTTTCTACAATGATAACGATATAGAGCCACTGATTGGAAAAGACTATGAGGTAAGCGCTGTAAGATGACAGCTGCACAGCCTTAACATAAGGCTTATATAGTGTGCCGTTCCCTTATTCAAATAGTCGTTGGCTGCCAGATGGTGGTACCTTATTCATTGTCAAGACATAATCTTTCCATCTTCAGCGTTAGTGCCATCTTATTGTGGCCGAAAAATGGGCCAAGCTTGGTGATACTATCGGGGTCGATTCCGATTCCTAAGGCTACGCGGGCATCGAGATCTCTGTTGGTGTTCATTGCAAGGCTTATCCAAAAAAAAAAAAAAAAAAAAAAAAAAAAAAAAAAAAGCCTTCAGCAAAGAGCTTTTGTTTAAGATCGTCTGTAGGTACATGACTGGCCTTTTGGTAGGTGGTCGGATGGTCCACTAACTTAGCTGGAAACGGGGGGTGAGAAACTGTTCCTTGAAGGGGACATAGCACTCACCTTCGTAACTAAGAATAATGATAATCGGAGAGATAGGGACGTTCAGTAGGTACTATTCTACAGTATAGGTTTCTGAGTAGATCGTCTAGCGAAGGTCTGATATTACAGATTGTTGGTTATCAGGGCATTCCGACAGTTCTAAGTGAGTTTGCGGAGTAGAGAAGGCGAAGAAGGGTCTTCATCTTCCAGCGAGGGGAAATTTTCCATGCAAAGACCCCATGCTTCGGAATTCTTAACCTAGGAAGCAACTTAAACGAACGATACTTGGGAAGAAGCCGATATTTCCTCTGAGAGGTTTCCCAGAACATGTATACAGGTTTTCCACCTTCCCGAGCCGAGGCGATAAAACGCTTAGTGACCCACCAGTGGAATGGGGCGTACTATTCATCGAACCGAGCAATATTAGGGCACCAATTAAGAGGCTTGCGGGGGAACCCGCTCCTTCTTCAGATCCGGGGGACCCAGAACTCTGGGGGTTAAAGGGCTTCATTGGGCATATTGGATTCGCGGCGATCATCGACTAATGTGAGACGGGAAGTTAAGTGTCTATAAAGACGAAGGGCCCCCTTCGACACTTAAATATACATTATCTTTCCTAAAACAGATTACTTGCGTATGAATTTCTGATCCCTTTTGAATCACACGATGAACCTCGCGCTGGAAGACCACTTTAACGATGGCATTGAAGACAAAGTTATTGATCTCAAAGAGAGTGAACAAGACAAATCCTTTCGAATCACAGAAGATGTCCATGAAGGACGGTCTTCTAGGACTATGGGAGGCTTGCACCGCTGGCTTGGGGTTCGCCATATCCAGCTCGTGGCCATCGGTGGTTCCATTGGCACGGGCCTCTTCATCGCCATAGGCACGGGGCTTTACAACGGTGGACCGGCGAGTTTACTCCTTGCATTTATCATTGAGTGCCTAATGGTTGGTATGCCGAACAACTGTCTGGCTGAGATGTCAACCTACATGCCAGTAAGCGGTGGCTTTATCGGGCTGGCAGGCAAGTGGTGTGATGAAGCCCTGGGATTCATGGCTGGATGGAACTTTTTCGTATACATGGCCTTGACTGTGCCCTTCGAAATATCTGCCGTCAATGTACTGCTGGAGTACTGGCAAGATGATATCCCAATTGTCGCAGTATGCAGCGCATGTATCGCAGCCTACGCGTAAGAACCTCTGTATGATCCATGATATTGCTTGTTCCATGATGATTGGACTCCCCACGAGCTAGGTTGCTCAAGTGCTTAAACGGCCAGTGGATAATTGTGCTATCTCGTGGGCTCATAGAGATCGTGCTCACGTCACCATCATTCTCATGCCAATACTCGCATTTGTCGAAGTTTGATTCTCTCCGCGGGTAAGTCCACAACATGTCTTCTTGAAATGGAGTGATCTTGCAGCCTCCCAATCCATATTAAGTAAAAGTAAAAGGAGGGAACATGTACCAACGGGTAATCTGAGTGCCTGGTGCTGGAATCGCTCTAAATGGTGCCCCTAGTGGGATCCTTTGATTCATCCTCGACACTAGCCAGGATATCAAGCTAGGCAGTGTACCAAACCCATTTGCGAAAACAGCAATAAGAAATGTGCCAGGCCCACCAGAAACCTAGGGAATATTTGATAAAGAGAATGAAAGCTTCCCAAAAAAAAAAGAATCACAATAGGTATAAGGGACTATGTATTCTCCATTATAATTTAAATCCTAGAACGACCATGTCCTTGTTCCTTAACCCCCGATGGGCTAGAGATATCTTGGAGAGTGGCATACGAAACCTACCTAGATAGTAGAGAGAACGACAGCAACGAAAGGCTGGAACATTCTGTGATAATGGACAAAGCGAAAGGTATCACATTTAGGCCTATAGGAAGACAGTTTTCTGTTTACACTTGACGCAAACACGAAAAGTGTAAACTCTTGTTTCCCCGATAAAACTTGAGTATCTTATTATTATTGATTCAAACCTTCAATTTATAAAGCAACATTCGCAGCACCCAATTTTTCTGTCCAGCAGCCCATTCAAGGCGTCCCAGCTCAACATTCAGTGCTTCTTGCAGTTTATGCAGCACCTTAACAGTGTATTTTAAGCTGCCGCTAGCTTGGAGCCGATCCAGGGCTAATATCTTAACCTCATATCTCAATTGGTGACTGCGCTTTCGTTGCTCGACAATACTTTCAAGCTCTGGATCCCCCCGCGTAAGTGCGTGGATTAAGGGCAATGACAATTTCCCTTCATCGAGATCTTCACAAAAGCCTTTTTGTTCGGAATACTGATTGAAAATAGTTAGACCAGTGACAATTTACCTATAATCCAAATAAAAGCCTTACCTCAGAAGATGTCAGATTCTTATAGTCATCTCGAATCTGGAAGTATCGACCTAACAGAGTAACAAAAGTCGTCAAATCAAGTTTTCTATATTAGCGTTAGTGCAAATTAAAACAGTTAGGTTAATGAGAGGACTGTGATTGAATACCTATTTACTGTTGCTTCTGACTGTAGGAGTCGACAAGCCATACGGAAAAGGCTTGCAGTTTCTGTGAGAGCAAGTCTCATTTTAGATTGCTTCTATACATACTGAGAAGAGGGACTTACTCCCGTCGATCATCCTGATATAATCGCTTTCAGGAGGTATACTGCCATGGTAAGCCCAGTAAAGATCTTGGGCTTGTCCAATATGCAGCGATCGTAGTTCGTCTCATTGGGGATAACATTAGTTGAGAAAAGAAAAGCAGTGGGCCATAAAACCAGCGCACACCTATATAAATTGATACAGCCATTCTTGAGAGACTGTGCAGACAATTAAGAGCCTCGATACATAAGAAATATGCTGAATTCATCGTCTGAGCTGGACCGTAAATTGTATGAGCTGCGGGCTTTCCGCGCCGCAGAGGGGACTGATCCTCGATATCATCCAGCCTTACTTAAAGTCATTCCCTGCCATATGCTTGTATACAGTTGACAAAAAGCTGCACTTACATTAAGGAGCTATTGTGGAGGAGGCCCACAACATAATTAATGGTCTTTATAGAGTGACTTGGCGCACAGTACCACATATTCAGAGCATCCGTAAATATGTCCCGCAGCTGCTTCGAAGGCAAAGACATCAGATACTTGGAAGGTCGTTCAATTATCTTTAATGTGATTAGCATGACACTTCTCATTGTGCTCTCGTTCCAATAACAAACATACACTCTCGTCCAGTGGTTCCAGGAGCCTGCTGAGAAATTTTGTGCAAGACGGTCCGATCGGATCCTCTAGTAAAAGGTTAGCTCCGCATTTTGTGTTAGGTAGGAACTGTAACCATTATGTAGGTCGATGACAGCATTCTCGTATCTGTCCTGACCATTGGTAGGGCTTTCCTCACCACAGCCACTGCTATCTTTGTTGATCGGTTGGTACCCCACAAAACCATCCAAAATGGAACAATCATCCGGAAAGGCATATCCCTGTCTACACCGTAGCTCATAGTAATCGACATATTGGTTGTTGGGCTTGCGGTGATAGCGAGGACAGGTTAAACTCCACAAAAGATTTCCTGACACCATGTGCTCCATAATGTTCAACCAACGCATGATTGCTGGGGAGACAGGCTGTTCTCCTAGAAACTTTTCTTTCTTTTGGAGATATTCCTGCTCCTTTTGCACTGCCACGGCTCTAATTGCGTCTTTGGCATCTTCAACGGACATTGAATACCACTTCATATAAAGAGTCACGGCATTCGACATTGGGAGCTTCTCTTCCGAGGAATTATAGAATTCGTTCTCTTTATCCCACGAGAAGTAATCGTTGTGCAAAGTCAGCACATTCATAATAAGCTGAGTAAGTGGTGTGACCAGCTGCTCTTCCTCGCCAGTAAGCGTGAGCTTGTATGCGAAGCGAGCCATGCCGTTTGCCCATCTATTTCCATAATTAGCAATTTGTACAAGGTAATGTAAAACAGTACGTGAATCTTACTGGCAACCCCTCATGTAGTAGCAAAGAGTGAGGAACCTGTCTAGTGTGTCGCATTTCTGGGCCTCATGTTCAACATAATCTTTCTCGGACTGCTTCCAATTCTCCCATTGTTGGATGAATTCAATTCCGCGCTTACTGTCAAGCTCAATAAGCTTACACATCGTTTTTGCGATTACTTGCTTGTTCCGAGACTCATCTAAAAACGCAGGGGTGTAGTTCCCTGTTCTTAGAGCTTTATCCCGTATCTCACTGTCGGACTCGAATTTTCTCTGGTATTGATTAGCTCATCATGGGATTCTGGGAATGGCAAATAGGGCTGCTGTTATTATAAAATTTGCAACGTACAGTCTGGATCGTTTCCTTATAATCCACATCTAGTGAAACTTGATTAGCAAACGGCTCAGCTATAGCGGTCGACAGGTGTCCGTTACCATCGTGAATGAAAGCAAAGTCTACCATATAAGCTGCCAGAGCGAGTCTTTCTGGGTCGCAAAATGGGTATACAAGAGCAGTCCAGTCACCGCAGTAGGTATCCAGATTCCCCATCACCATACCAAGCCTATCCTTTCCGAATAGATCAATCTGGCATTGAATGGATGCATCAGCAGATAATATGTTATCCCGATGTATGCGCGGCTTGAAATTCGAGAAGTAATCCGGCTTGCTGACATAGAAATCGCAGGGAACAGGTACGGAGAGCCTAGAGATTTCGTCTGCGCATGGCTCAGCGTTAGTGACTTCGGTCTCAGTACCGTTGGGACATGTTTCGGAGACCATTATTGGTGACAATGTTTATGGTCTCTTTGCTATATCTCTGATAATTCTTAGTCTATTTCGAAATAATCGAAGGCACCGGCTGCATATATATATATTTCGGAACTAAATAACCCTTAGCCTCATTTAAATGAAACCCTATGATGTCTACCAATGTGCACCAGGCTAGGAGCCAAAAAGGTGTTGGGGAACCTAGAGAGTGTGATCTAGAATATCCACTTGATCATCAAAGTTGCAGGTGCCTTTGTTGCAGTTACATGGTTGGGGCGGTTGCGTTACCGTTAGGGTCCGGGCCGCTGCAACCATGTCAGGCACCTTCACCGGGGTTGGTCCCTTGAGTGACCTGTGTCCCGTGACCTCCGTCAGCCCTATGCCGTTATGTGGCGGCATGGACGAGATGAAGTTGTACCACGTAATTTGGAGTTTAGCACTATTTGTCTTGTTCGCATATTTATATTGACTTGGGCGTGTAGGAGAAGCTCCTCCCCCTCTTATACATCTCTTTGTTCCTTTCCTCCCTTGGTTAGAATTCTAACGAAATAGCACGAATGACATCTTTTCTGATTTATTTGGCTGGCCGTCACACTGATGGCGCTAGACTACGTACTATCACTAAAGAACAGTGAAAGTTCGGCCCCTTGCCCAGAAAACAGAAGCTGTGCTCCTCTAGCTCAGGTTTACTCATTCGATGCTGTTCAAGGACAGATAAAATTGCTTTAGACAAGATAATTAGTATTGATTAGGCTCCCTTTTGTACGTTTCATCAACCCGCGGTTCCGGTCTGCTGCTTGCTTGGGTTTTATAAAGACTGGACGGACCAGCATACTGAAAAGACCAAGCCGAGCAACACTTTTGTAAAAATCCACATTCGTCCGAAGGCGAAGGTGAAATCTCCGTTAATGATAGTCTCGTGGTGTGGCTCGTCGGACTTCTGGAGTCCGGATAGTGACACAGCTGCTGAAGTATTTGGCTCAACAGAAGAGGTCATGTGTGGTTTCTACTGGTCTAGGCACGTTCTGACGACGACAGCGCCAAGAATCACAGACATTCCAGCTAATAATTGCCGAATAAAACTGAGAACCGAAACATAGGTAGCCATATCAGCAGACGGTATGTTGGCCTGTAGGTCAAGTAGCGGAGGCTGAAATGGGATACATATACTAATTCCACTAATAAACTGGAAGAGAACCATCCATGGCAATGATGGATAGGGGTTTAAGTAGACGAAGAGACCATACCCGATTGTCATCAAGGTAAGACCAGTGACCAATAATTCTCGATAACGGCCGGTCCTCTTAATCAATATCTCAGAGCCCATGGAGAATATAGATAAGGTCAAAATTAGAGGCAGTAAGTATACTCCACTTGACATAGGGCTGGCAAGGGGTCCCGTGAAAATATAACGGGAGATAGAACGTGCCAGCGACGAAAACAAAATTCTGACAGAATAAAGCCATAAGGATGAGAAGATTATGGCGAGGTTCCGTTCATTCAAAATAGCAAGAACCAAAGCCACACTACCGAAGTTAATCGGACAGATAAAAAAAGGCAGATTTCCAGGGGTGATGCGTACCACCAAGCTCCAGGCCAAGTAGAACCATAGTTGTTCCACGATGAATAAGGTGATGCCTGTCCAATCAATGAAGGGGGGTAAAACCGACACCATTGTATATGGATATTGTAGACATCAAATCGCCGATCCACGGAACATCATTTGATATCGTAAGATTTCAGGAGAGTACGGCAAAAGAAATATATCGCAGGGACGTTCATTTCGCTTCAAAATTATTACATTGCATACTTCCCAGCACCCCATTGGTTGATGGTGTCATCAGAGGAAAGGAGATGGCTTTACCTATATAATAAATCTACGCGCTATTCTTAACCGCCGATTTATGTGCCTCAGGGACAAACATTTCCGTTATAGGTCTTAGGACTTACCTCACTGGAATCAAGATGTCAAACTGTTAGCATCTAAATAGCTAGCGTAATGCTGAGATATCACTATCAAAGGGCCACTATGTGTGGGTCGTCATTTATTTGCCACCACGTATTGAAGTCACGTGGGACAATTTATCAACTCAAGAAACTAATTCGCTACCATTATGTGCGAAGATCCTAGCTATACAACATTTCTTGGTCGAGTACATCATATGACTTGGCTCTTCCAAACGGGTGGTCTGTGCCTTCAACTTGCTGGCACGAATCTGGAACGACCCAACGATCGATGGTGATAGTGTCCCATTGCCATGGTTGATCTAGGGTAGACTCGGCTGTCATTGCCACCTAAAAATCCAAAAAAGACAAAGAAAAGAAATGAAAAAACTTGCGTGTCCCAATAGCGTGGTGCAATTTTCAATATACTGCGTGGCTGTCGAAATATAACGGCTCCACTCGAAATGTCTAGGTCTCTCTGTTAGATCTATAGGAACTTGGCACCAACCAAGCTGCATCAAACCTTAATTATGTAGCAAATCAGTTATACAGCTTTCAGAAACGATGTGAAGATTTCCTCGGCCTACGAAGTACTTACCCAACTCTCAGTGTCGAGGCCTAGTCTAGCCATTCCTTCCCATGGGATAATGTATTAAATTTGTATTGGTACAGCCCCAGCTTAACATCATATAGGTAATAAAGGGACAACAAAATCATACGGCATGGTCACAAGTCAGTGCAAGTTGGAGGAAATACCATGGATTGTAGGCACCTAGGCTCTTCTCGACCATCTCAGCGCGTATACGGCAGTTCTTGTAGAGAGGGCCATGACATCATGTCATAGCGACCTCAAAGACGAACCGTACTATATAATAGCCATTGGAGCCTGTTCCTCTCTTTTCCTCCCATTACAAACAGATTCCGCTTAATATCAGACCTTCATAAGTGTAAAGCCGATCTAAGACAACATGTCTGACCAGCGCTTGTTTCACATACTCAATATTTTACTGGTGCTCCTTGCAGCGGTAGCTATCAGAGCATCTCCATATAATACCTTTCATTCCCGAGATCTATCTACGGAGAGTTGCGTTGACTTTTCTGTCGGCTCTCCTAGTGGGTCCACCAGTATGGGCTCGGTATGTGTCGATTTCTCAGCAACTGAGCTCAAGGTCACCTACCCTACCTTGTCGTCAGGGACTGCATATTCCAGTGTCCACTTCTATGTTGGCACTTCTCAACCTACAAATAGATCCCCGGGTTTGTTCCCTTATAGCAATGAACGAACCCCTCAGTACTGTTCCATTTCGGGAACTATGGCTCGGTGTACCATACCACTCTCAGCACTCTCCCACCTGAACATTGGCTGCAAATCCCATATATACGTGGCGGCTCACGCCACTATAATGGGAAGTGTGTCCGGAACTGGGTGGGGTGCAGGGGAATGTTTTGACTGTAAGGGGTCCTGCGACAGGGGCAACTGCGCAAAGTTTTGGACCTTCAATACCGAATGCAAGTGCAAAGTCGTGACTATATATCCTCCAGTTACTTGCACTGTACGTTTAAAGATCTAAGACTATATTTCCCTTTGAAACTATGTTCCTTTAAGCTAACTTCTGTCTTCAAGAGTACCATCACCACTACAACCGAAATAGTTACCAGCGATCCACCAACCACAGGGACTACCTCCTGTGACATACCTACGTCAACAATTCTTACAGTTTCTGGCGCAGCAAGTACCTGTCCCCCATGTGCTTCGCCGTATTTCTGCGGGTGTGAAGGTTACTGAAGAGACAGAGATGCCTTTCCCAAAACATCATAATGCACTTCATGCTTATGCTATAAGTATAAGTATTTCATTAACATACTTTTCCTTTTCCGTTCGCGTGTCTAGGCGCTCTGTCTCTCTCCCTCCTTCTCCCCCCTCTTTTTTTTTTTTTTTTTTTTTTTTGTGCCGGCTTCTTCCAAAGTATCAAAAAAGGTGATGCGAGCAGATATTTTGGGAGTGATTCTACAGTGGAGGAAGCTTGGAATTCTTGCGCAATAGCAACCCAATGTCGAATAACAGTATCGATTGATGAGCCCAAGTTCACAGGTTATGCTTTTGCTCTTTGAGAGCATACTGTATGGTATATCTGGTGTCAATTTCCAATGTTATTCCGCACCATATTGATCCTGTCAAATCCTGCGCCCTAAGCGCACGTGACATGTAATATTTGTTGGACTTTTGAAGAGCCGAAATGAACATTCACTGTTCTATGCTACGCAGAACGGCTTCATATAGGTGGGTGCACACATTTTAGTCTATGGATTTGGGGGTAAAGCGCACCCAGAAACTATCTGGCCGTTGTATCGAGTGAGAGGAAGTTATCCTATTATGTAGGGGGTATGTAGATAGATCCCACTGGTCGAAATTCTGACTGCTAAATTTAGATGAGGACAAGTCTGACTACATCCAGATTGCTCACTCACTAAATTCAACATCTGAAGGTCTGCACATTCGCAGAGAAAACGGAATTCCTAATACTTACGGCACTACAGCCATCAATGAGTATACCGAAATGGACGGTCATCTCACGTGTTTGATATATACGTAGGCAATTGCTGTCAAAGTTAGCATGAAACCAAAGTGGCGCTAGAAGTAGTGAGCACAGTTAAGCTGTACGCAGTAGTTCCAGTGATTGCTCTAGATTGCTTTGTTCTCCATGGGTTAAAAATCTGTCTGGCGAAAGTTGCCTATTCAACGAGACATGGGGCTCAGCAAACTCACTTCCCTCGGTTGTTCGGGAGACTTACTGCCCCTACGTAGCAATAATTTATTTATCGATGGTCCAGATAGAACCAATAAGGGCTGATACATTGTAATGGTCTTATGTCATCAGTTGATGGTTGAACGCCTTACGTCTATTCAATCAGAAAGAAGCATGATCACATCAACATATTTAAGATATCCCAGATTAGTGTTAACTTTAACTACCGATATTATGTAGAACGCATAACAAATGGAAACTAGCTCAGAAAATATGTCGGGTATCATGCAGTCATCCACCCAGGCTTGCAGACCAAATTAGAACTTTTATGGACACCATTTTCTGTCAGCCTTCCACCGCATAAAGACATTTTGTTGAAAGTTTAAACTTGAGTTAAAATTTGTTCGTAAGAGTCGTGACTTCGTAAAACATTGCGAATCGAAAGTCTATTCCGATCCATGAGAGTCGACCGAAGGAGCGCGGTTGCGACTACCAAGCTCCAAAGGCTCAGCCGTCAGATCATCGTTGGTGAATCTCGAACGGCCACGCTGGGAGTGGGCGGAGTCGCTGTCCAGTCGAAGGGATTCCATGCGTTCTAGCTCTTCATATTCAGGCAGGGCCAGGGGCGAGCCACGGTAGTCCTCCATGGCGCTGGCTCCATTGAGCATGGTGTATCCCGGTGGGCTGGCGGGGACATCCTCATACACGGGGGGCATCTCCTCATCCCAGCTGATGCCAAGGCCGCTACGCTCGGTGACGTGCAGGTGGAACTGCATGCGCAGGACGCGGGCGGCGCCGGTTGGGGTTATCAGACGGGTATTGCGGTTCGGGCAGAACTCCTCAGCGACGATGAGCTCGATGACAAGGTTGTGCTTCACCTCAAGGCCGCCGGCGGCCTCCAGGTCACACACGGGGTTGCTGAGCGGATTGATGCTGGCCTCGAACTGCATGGCAATCTCACCGCCAGCGGTGTCGAAGTCGGTCTTCCAGCCCTCCTTCTCTTCGTTGTGACCGATGATGCGGGTCTCCTGGTGCAGTACGCCCTTGCCCTCGCCACCAATCTTGTGGACGTGCTTAGTGCAGGCCTGGGAGACAATCTTCTGATGCTCCTCGATGCGCCACATCATCTTGCGCAGACGCCAGCGGGTCTGGGTCTCCTCCCCCTTGTCGACGACGCCGCTGAGGGTCATCTGGACGGGAAAGGTGCCGATGGGGTGCACGACGGAGGGGAGAACGATGCGGCCAGTGAGGTTGGTCGGGGGGAAGATACGGATAGAGGACTTGTCGTTGCCGGGGAGGATGGCGCGCCTAATGCGGACGGGCATCTGAAAGGAGTACTCGTCTCCTGTAACGTTGTGGGCACGAGCGGCGAGGAAGTATTCGATCTGCCCTAGGGATCCATTGCAGGTGGCGGGGACATTCCCGGGGAACAGGTAGCTGAAGGGGAACTCATGCGGACCACTGCGGAGCTGGAGGGGCTCGGTCAGGAAGTTCCAGTGGGTCAATTCTTCGGTGCGTGAGGAGCAGTTCGGGCATTCCCGAGAGACGGGTTTCTTGGTGGTGATCTTGGTCATGAGACGCATGTCAAACTTGTCGAGGGTGATGGCAGAGGCGGATTCGGCCACGGTGATCTTCAGACGGCCGGAGAACAAGGCACCGGACGAGTTGGCGGGGGTCCCATAGCACATCAACGGTGGCGATTCGACGATGACATCGAGCGAGGCGGCGGGGGCGGCGCGATGCTCGCTGGCGGAGCGCTCCTTCGAGTGCGAGGAGCGACCTCGAGTGCGACGTTTGTCCTTGTGATCCCGGTGGATGAAGTGTTCGACGGCGGAGGAGAGGCGTCGCTCGGGCGAACGGTCCCGGTCGACAAGGACCGCGACGGGATTCTTCTTGGGATGGACGGCGGGAGAGACCATTTCATTGACGGAGGAGGACGAAGAGTTGGTGGAGGAATTGGAGTGAGAGTAGTGAGAGTGGATGGAGGGACGGACAAAGCTGGGAAGAAGACGGCCCGGCATGTTGACGTCAAGGGGAGTAATGGTGATAAGATAGCGAGGGGAGGATTTCCGCAAACAGAGATGGAGCAGGTTGAGGAGATTGATGGCCAAGTTGGAAGTTTGGGGTCAGGAGACAGAGAAGATTTGGCGACGAAGACCGAACATAATCTGAGTCCGTCGATAGGATGATAGCGGATGGTGTTGTCGCTGATCTGGTGGGGGTTGATGTAGATGGATGTAGATGTATGTAGATGTATGTGGATGTGCAGATGTAGAAGTAGAGATAGAGATGTCTTCAGGCTGAGATCTAAATCTAAGGAGACAGATCTTGGATAATGATGTGATAGAAACAGAACCCGCAGAACCCGCCGAACAGAGGTCAGTCAGTCTTATAAAGAACGCCTCATGGCTCTCTCGCTGGAACAAATTTTCGGTGGATCACGACAGGAACATCTTGGTCTGGAACGGGCACATCGCGTCATAGTGGGGATACGGTACGGTTACCGCCGGCTGACATGACCATACTTACCGTACCTTGCTCCCCTCGGCTTGCGTGGATCGAGTAATCGGTTACATCATTCATTCGCGTCAACGACGGCGTCTCATGCGTGGGAAGCCATCACGCAATTCTACTCGTAGTAGTGAATCCATCAGTTGACGCTCGAAACACATGATGGACATGCAGGACCGTGCGTTGTGACTCACAGGACTTCCAACAACTAGTGGATAGTAGATCCTGGTAAAGTCGGGGACTCGTCCGAAAGACAACGGGGTCTGGTTCCGATGCCATTAATAGTACCTATGGTACGGACAAGGAGGGTTCACGGGAATGGAATCATAGGCACTACGTAGGTACCTTACCATGGGCAGGTTCTCATCTAGACACTACTAGATATCTCATTAGACCCCTAGATAAACAACCAGCTCGGTAAAAATTCCAGATCAAAGAAGAGGATGGAGATCCTCAGCCGATTATCCGTTTTGCAGGTCAGCTGCCAACGCACGTGTTCGTCCATCCTCCCAGCTGGTAATACCATAACCAGCCACGGTATTCCCGATACTTCCATCACGAAGGAGATCACCCTCCCACTAGACCCAGTCGAACCAAAGGCACACGGTCTTGGCCGAGGGAATTTCGCAAGAATTTTACAGAATTTTCTCGGATTTTCCCACCACCCTCCATTGTAATAGAGTTACACTCCACTGCGGGACCTTGTTGGACGCCGTAGCCGTACGGCGTCTACTATGGAATTGTCCATTGACCCCCCAGCAGCTAGACCAGGGATTCCGAGGAGAATACGTACGGCGTACAGGCCTACTATGGTCGGGCCTCTCCTTCCACTTGCCCCTTCGAGTTAAGCATCGTCCTCTTCCTGTCCCCCCGCACTGCAGGCAATTCGCCTTTTGCGGGGAATGACATCAGTTGACTTGGCGATCGAGGAGGGGGTAAGAAAGAAGCGAAGAAGGGGAAGACGAGAAAAGAGAGACGAAAAGAAGCAAACAGGCATCGTGAACAGCATCAACATCACTGGGATCATCATACCAATATCAATATCATCGAGTCTAGACTTGACAGCCGTCCGTGCGTGCAGGAAAACTTCCCCCTCGGCGAATCCCATCCATCTCCTCCATCCTCATTACCTAACAGTTTCCTCCCATTGGAATGAGACCGTCAACTAAGGTCCTTCAACACCACCACGATGTGAAGATCCTCCCTTCCGACTGGCAATCATGCAGACTTCGGCACAAGCTGGACGGCTGCCCGATCAGACCATCCGATCCCGTCAGCAGTCGAGGAACCCGGTTGACTGTGTGCGGAATGTACGGCGGACTCGAGAATGCCCTCATGCCACCCGTTTGGCCGGAAGTCTCTCATGGACCTCGAGTGTCGGAAATGACTTTGGATCGGCCGTTGTGACCGGCCTAACCCCATCTTTCCATCTTACCGCCATCTCATTATCGATCATCACCCTTGACTCATCTAGACCATGCTCCATTGTCCTTGCATACGCCAGAAAACACATGTTGATCGCTTTCCATAGCCGAAGCGACCGTCCCGATCCTGGCACCGACTCGTCCCATGAATCGGGGCTTTCCGCGGGAAAGCCTCCCGCATTAGGAGATGGATACGCCGTCCTCCGGAGTGGCAGCAGCGGAGAATTCCCGGCTTGCCTGTTTTATGGATCAGCGGAGTCCCCTTCCTGACCCTTAACGCTTAGCGCCGAAGAGATTTTTCTCCCGCAGCCTCGTAGATCGTCCTCAGCCCACTCGCTGCATGGCTGCTTCTTATTGGCCAATTCCCCCTTCGGCAGGGGCCGACGTGATAATTCTTTCCCGCTTTTTGGGCCCACCGATCCATTATACAACGTACACTGAAGCATGTCGAATCCTGCCTTTGTCTCGTATTGACTCCTTGTTCTTGGGGATCTCAATTAACACGGGTCATACATAGTACCTGTGGGCTTTCTAATAATTGTTGTCCCTACCCAGCCAGTCCTCATGTTGACATTATCAAGTGTCGAATCGTGTGACCAAACCATATACCTATGTAAACCCGACGTGCAAGACGTACCTAGTACATTCTATATTCAGCCAGGTTCAGAACTCTGATCGACGGCATCATGAGTAAAGATGGGATAGCTCGTAGAAGTAGTATATGAGTCCTGTGGGAAGTACTTCCCTGTTACAAAGATATATATTGCACCAGTGGACTCCCATCGCTCAAGAACCGCATCATAACGCCGCAGGGGGGAGCAAGCCTTCCTACTATACAGAAAGGGTTTCCGCAACTCCACGAACCCTACCCAAGCTTCTAGTGAAGTTCCTTAGTGATTGGTGTCCTTTCCTCGTCACTTGGCTTTGTTGGCCAGCGTCCAATGTCAATCCGCATGGTCATTACCCCAGTGACTTCCCCAATAGATATCTGACCTTAACTGCGTTCGTGAAATTTGAAAGTGAGCTTATGGGTTGGGGAGCGAGGGAGGGTCAAGGACGCTGTGGAACATGACCAAATAATAACATCTTCAAAAGAACTGCTCTTGTGCCGTATTTCAAAGTTCGACACAAATTCGATCCACGAAGTAAGCGTCTCTGATACCCATGAAAGATGAACTAAAGACATTGAAAATGTGGCTCAGTTAAGCACCACCTATTATAAGTGGCACGTAAGGCTTCTTTTATTGCCGTACTAGGTACAAAAGCCAGAGTTAATGATCACCGGCGTGTATCTGCCTTCTATTGGGTTGCAATGATACTGAATGGCGAGGAGAGGAGGTATTGCCTGTTCTGAGGCCCAATATCCCATCTCCACCCGCTGTTCTACAAGGCAACGGAATGATGAGAACGGAGCTCGAACCGGGCAAGGTTTTCTTCTTTATAATGCCATGGCTCGTAGACGATGCCTGCCCCAGTGTGTTGACAGAGATCGCACGGCAATTACAATACTCAAGCATGTAGCCAAGGTTTGAGTGCCTCGTAGACTTAAGCTTCCTTTACTAACCCATAACAGAGTACTGGATCAGAACAGCTTCCAGTCGGAGATACTAACTTTGAAGGATCCTAGCATTTCGTGGGAGAGATCATTGATATATGGACGCCCCCGCCCATCCCATATGGCCCCTTCTGGTCCCATTGGTACGAAACTAATTGGGCAAAGTTCCACCGGACGTGCAACGCAAAGGAGCCTATTAAGCCCGTTATGATATCGCCGATATGATAATGCCCAGCATCAGATTTCTTTCGATTGCATGACCATGCGTACAAATCTCAGGACCATTTGAGAAGCTCCTACAGCCACTTCTCTCAAAGCTTAAGCTACCACAAATCCCAGAGGAACATATAGTCGTCCGCTCACTCAACAACTGCGCTCAATTATCCAACGGTTCCTGAGAGCCGTCATTCTGGAGTCTATTATAGGCTGCGCGCATGCCCAAGAGTCATTACGAACAATCATCCTGAGTTCGGGACTTGAGTTTCCGTTTCACTTGAAGCGTTCCCTGGCTTGTCAGATCACTTCTGCGCTTCGGACAATTACTCCATGGTCTGCGCGCGGTGGGCTCAAGGCCACCAAGGTTGTGGAAAGACTGCTCCCCGCTGATTTGTAAGTCTATAGGGAGGTGGCATCAATAACGGGTAGTCAAGACGACTTCAACGAAGCAAAACATCTGTCACGTATACTGCGAGATGATCATGACTCCCGATCAATCCAAAACAATGAAGTGCTTATAATTGCGGCTGTCCTTACCGAACAACCTCCTGCTCACCTAGGTCATATGCGGAGGTTATTTTTGGCCTGGAAACAATGTCTCAAAAGGCAAAATGGCTTCGAATGTTTTGTTTCTCTATTTGAAGTGCCATGTCTACGTTTCTCTACTGACCCAACCAAACGTTGTGCCCGAGGTTGTCTAAAATGTTTAGTGTCGCTTATCCTACCGTCCTTCATTCACCATGGTATCGGTCTAAAAGCCATAGTCAAAATGAGCTGGCTCGAATTAGATGGATTCTTTGTAGTTTACCTTACTATCTGGCACGTGCGGTGCATTACTAAGACACCCGCTATCAACCCAATCACGTGCAGATAAGAGCTTCATCTCCGAATGGAGGCAAATCTCCCCCCTTTTCATCCTGCCACCGTGTCTTTTGAACTATACACCGGTCCATTCACGCCGATTCTCCTCCGTGGTGGACAATGTCGCATCCGTATACCCCGCCAGGCTTCTCAGGTTGACCATTACCCATGTCGCCCTCATCGCTAGTCACGGTGGGCTTCGCCATCGCCGCCGTCTTCCTTTTCTGGACGCTGTCCTCAACCACGTCCTCGCCCTTTGCGCGCACCTTCCCTCGCCTCTACAACAAACGGATATGTCTCCTCATTGCGCATCCGGATGACGAGGCCATGTTCTTTGCTCCGACGGTCCTGGCCCTGACTAACCCGGAGTTCGGTAACCATCTCAAGATCCTCTGCCTCAGCAGTGGTACGTCCAACCCTCAGAGCAAGAACGACAGCGATCCCGCTAAAACCAGGTCATAATAGGAGACGCCGACGGTCTCGGGCATATCCGAAAGAAAGAACTTCAAAAGAGCGCGCTCCAGCTCGGCCTCCGCAGCGAATCCGACGTCTTCATCGTCGACGAACCGGCCCGCTTTCGAGACAGTATGACCACTACCTGGTCGGAGGCCGACGTTGCCGACCTGCTAGCGTCCGCATTTACACCCCCGCCGACAGCCAAGGGCAAAGGCAGCCCTGCCACCATCGACGTTCTGGTCACCTTCGACAGCGCCGGCGTCAGCAACCACCCGAACCACCGCTCGCTCTACCACGGCGCCGTGCGCTTCCTCCGCAATCTGATGCGCGACAGACCCGGCTATGCCTGCCCCGTCACGCTATACACCCTCACTTCCACCAGCCTCCCTCGGAAGTATATCGGCGTGCTGGACGCCCCGCTGACCATGGTGCTGGGGGCGCTGCGCACGCTGCGGTCCGCCATTTCGGCATCGCGCCGCCGCCTGGCCAAGGATGATATGCCCAATCGGTTGCTGTTTGTCGCGTCTGTGCGGGAGTGGATGACGGCGCAGTCGGCCATGGTCCACGCCCATCGAAGTCAGATGGTCTGGTTTCGCTGGGGTTGGATCACCTTTGGAAGGTACATGGCGGTGAACGACTTGAACAGGGAGCGGGTTACGTAGGATCGAGTTGGAAATGTAGCTATTCATGCTCCGGATGTATATAATCTACACCATGGGTTATGTTGTGTATGATAATGTATTGGTCAAGCTCGCTGTGATATCTGACTCGATGGTCTCTCGCCGGGATGAGACAACAGTAACAGGGAAAATCAATAGATAAATGTGTGGACAACTACTCCAGTGCGAGGCCAATCCCTACCGGGAGACCGAGCGACTCCTCGGCTTGCAGCGCCGCACCCACCGGGGGCCTCTCACGAGCCGCATCGCGCTCGCGCGCCTGCTCCTCGAGTTGCAGGGGCATGGCCTGGGATGCAGCCCGCGCTGCGTGTACTCGCTTCCCAACACCGTTGAATAGTCGCGACAAGGGCGCAAAGCTCAGATTCAGCCCCGGCGTGGCCCGCTTGAAGTCCTCCCAGAGAAAGTCATCGTCGATCTCGCCATATTCGTTATCCCGCAATCCTGCGGGGCTAGCCCAGGGCACCCGACGGATGGGCACCCACGGATGGGGCGTCAACCGCGCATCGGTGAAGCGGGTCCGGCCCTGGAAGAAGATCCGGCCGGAAGGCAGTGGATGGTCGAAGGTCTCGGGCAGGAAGTCGCGCCATTCCTCCAGCTCCTGCGGGAGACGCACGTGGCCCCAGGTGGGATCACGCGCATCGGTCCAGCGGTGGTGGATCAGGGCCAGTTTGGCGAGTCGTTCCATCACTATCGTGTGCTGCAGGGTCCGCCATCGGTGGAGGTCATAGACATGCACCGCTTCGGCAAAGTGCCGCGACTGGAGCAAGGCGCGTCCCTGCGGAGAGGTGGCGCCCGCGGCCGCGATCTGCTTCAGATAGGTCTCCACGGCGGTTCGTGCCCCCTTTCGCTCCTTCCGGGCGTCTTTGAGCAGCTCGTAAGCGGCGCACATGTGATGCTGGAAGTCGGCCCAATCCTTCCGCTCCCAGGCGGCCTTGGCGAGAATGCGATGCGTGTTGACGGTGGGACGGACGCGGACGGGCGGCGAGGTCATGGCGCGGAAGATGCCCGTCAAGGAGTCTGGGGGCAATTGCCCCCGAGCGTTTTTGTCGGCGTTGGGGCCGAATCGTCGACGCGACAGAATGAAGGCCCGTTCGAGGAGCTCATGCCAGACGGATGCGGGAACGGCGATGTTGTAGGCGGCGGAGATAAAATCAATGGTGCGGAGGGCCCCGGGGAGGTCACTGTTGGTGCCAAAGGCGTGGGCGATGGCAAAGAGAAGCTTCCCCGTCGGATGCAAGGGCGACGAGCGGGGGTATGCGGTGACCGGGGGGAGGTCCGACTGACCGTCATGATTCCGGATGGCGTCGACGTCCACGTTCCAGACGGTCTTGAGAACGTTCTCGACGCCTCGCATATGACCGACGCGACAGGAGGCCAGCATGACGTTGACAAAGCTGGTCTCGTCCCCGTAGGTGCCCTGTTCGAGCATCTCGTGGAAGATATGGAGGACCTCCTTCCGGACACTGCGCACGGCGGTCCCATAGCCCTTCCAGCCGGGGTTGGCGGTGGGAAAGCGTCTCTTGCGATAGGCGTAAGGGGTGACCCGCAGGCGGTATCTTTCCAGCCCGCTGTGGGCCCCATCCCAGACCTTCGCCTCCATGTAGTAGTTGTAGCATTTGAGGTCGGGAACGATGGCGTCCTGTTTCAGGTTATGCCAGACGTGATCGGCCATGAGCCCATCCCCGATGGCGCGGGCGCAGTCCAACAGATGGGTGTATTCGGCCAGACCGAGGGGATGACCGGCGGCGCGTCGGATGCGCACGATGGTGGCCAGATTGGAGGCAAAGCCATTGAAGATGGAGTCCAGCGACGGGTACATCTTGATCTTGACCACATGGGGGTGGAGATGGCGGTGGAGATCCCGATAGGGGAGGATGAAGTAGTCGGGGGAGAGGAGATGGAGGGCCTCGGTGAAGAGGGCACTGGGCATGGATTCGATCAGGGGGGTGAATGCCGGATCGACGAGCATGTCCATGAGCTGATCGGGCTGGCCATGATGGAGGACGGAGCGAAAGCGATGGAGTTTGGGGGTGAGGTCCGGACGAGAGGAGAAGGAGCGAGAGAGAGGAATCGGAGGCGTAGTAGTTGTCGTAGTTGTCGTAGTTGTAGGAGGGAAGGAAGGAGCAATGGCAAGAGTAGGAGGAGCAAGAGTGGAGCCCGACCGAGAATGGCAAGAGAACCACCAGAGTCTCTCGCCGACACGCACGACATTCCCTCGCATCTTCATCGTTACGATCCGACACGAGACACGACGAAAAGACAGAGACAAAAGACCCCGGACGAGTGAGTCGGTTAAAACGACCCCCTGACCGCATACAATCCCTGTTTCTCCTCATTTTTCGCGGCTTATCCCCCCGAGCTAATTCCCCCGGCTGGCGTCTCGCACTGACGTCGGACTGGCTGCTGACTGGCCGCTGACTGGCTTCCTGCAGCTTCTCCTCATCTTCCCTTACCGACTAATCTCCTCTCCGACTCATTTCCCTATCCTTCATTCCCCCTCGTCATGGCCGATACGGAGGATGCTGGGGCGGCTCCCTCCGTCTCCGAACCGTTGGATCTGGTCCGGCTGTCGCTGGATGAGATTGTCTTTGTGAAGTTACGAGGGGATCGCGAACTCAAGGGTCGTCTACATGTGCGTGTCGGTTCCCCGCGCCGTCCGTGGGCGGCTGGCTAACAGAAGAGCGGTCGTAGGCGTACGACAGCCATTGCAACCTGGTGCTGGGAGATGTTGAAGAGACCATCTACGTGGTGGATGAGGACGAGGAGGACGATTCCATCCGAGTAGGATCCCCGTGCCATGCAGTCGTCGAAAAATGGACTCTCAATGCTGACCCTCTAGACCATCAAGAAGCAGGAGGAAATGTTGTTCGTGCGTGGTGAGTTGCGTTGCCCTGGACGCCGTCGATCGAACTCTCTAACCGCTGGTAGGAGACTCGGTCGTGTTGATCTCCCCTCAGGCTTAATCGGTGGATGGAAGCAACCGGGGGATCGGGTTACAGGCTGGATGATGGACCTGAGTCATAATATGAGACATGAAATCCATGACTGTTCTAATTTCAGTAATCTAGCTTCATCGGCGATTCTACCTATTGTAGGTACAGGTGAGGCTCTGCAGAGGGGCTGCGCTGCGGTGATGACTCAACCGAGTTATCGATAAGACCATCGTCATCTCCATCTCTACATCTCCCTCCCTCTTCCTCTGCTCTCTCTCTCTTCCATCTTCTCCCTCCCTCGCTTCTTCTCTCCTCTTCTCTCTCATCTTCTTCCCTTCTGTCTTCTCTGGAATATGATCAGACGAATACGATCCCCCTAAATGCGTCCCCCACATCGTCCTCATTCACTCCCTTCTTCACTCCCCGCAATCCCATCCGTTCTCCGTCCATCACGATGCCCACTCCCCATCCCAAGCCCTCCGTAGAGGATCGCCGACGAGGCGAGATGGTACCTCTCTCGCTCCTCTCCTTTCGTTGTTTCCTCAACTAAACCCCCTTGCAGGCCCTCAGTGAATTCGCGGAATACGCCGACAAGCAACAGTCCCGCGTGGCCGACCCAGCCCACGAGCACCATGCCGAGCTCGAGATCCTCGACCAGCTGGGCTTGTCCGACACCCCCAAGACCGTCAAATGGAAGGATCTCCTCCTCGACTCCTCCGAGAAGGCCGAGGATTCAATCCAGACCCTCGCCACCCTCCTGCAAGCCCGAATCGATGAGGGCCACGGCGAGACCATCTTCGACTTGGGACTCGAAGACGGCGGCGAGTCGATGGGGTTCGACCGCGCCCAGTGGAACACCGCCTGCCAGCGTCTCCGGGACACCGCCGCCACCCTTCCCGCCCACTGTCGCATCCTCCTGACCTACAACGTTGGCGGCCCCGAGGAGTCCCGCGTCCGGAACGACCGCGTCAAGGATGCCTGGGGCAAGGTTCTGGTCCGACAGCCGACCGAGACGGTCGAGGAAATGGCCGAAATTCGCGTCGCCGTGGTCGGCAACGTCGACGCCGGCAAGAGTACCATGCTGGGCGTCCTGGTCAAGGGCAACCTGGACGACGGCCGGGGAAAGGCCCGCGTGAACCTGTTCCGCCACAAGCACGAGATCGAGAGCGGCCGCACCAGTTCCGTCGGGTTGGAGATCATGGGGTTCGATAGCCACGGCGAGATCGTCTCCAGCTCCCAGGGCCGGAAACTCTCGTGGGAGGAGATCGGCAAGCGCTCGGCCAAAGTCATCTCCTTCTCCGACCTGGCCGGTCACGAGCGCTACCTGCGGACCACCGTCTTCGGCATGCTGAGCAGCAGCCCGAACTACTGTCTCCTCATGGTCGCCGCCAACAACGGGCTGATCGGCATGAGCAAGGAACATCTGGGGATCGCCTTGGCGCTCAACGTCCCCGTCATGGTCATCGTCACCAAGATCGACATCTGTCCTCCCCAGATCCTCCAGGAGACCCTCTCCCAACTGACGAAGATCCTCAAGTCGCCGGGCGCGCGCAAGATCCCCATCTTCATCAAGAACATGGAGGAGACCATCAACACCGCCCATCAGTTCGTCAGCCAACGCATCTGTCCCATCTTCCAGGTGTCCAACGTGACCGGAGAGAACCTGGACCTCGTGCGCACCTTCCTGAACGTGCTCCCTCACCGCGGTCAATACAACGTCGACGCTCCGTTCGAGTTCCTCATCAACGATACCTTCTCCGTCCCGCACGTGGGGACCGTCGTGTCCGGGGTGGCCAAGTCCGGCGTCATTCACGCCGGCGATCCAGTGCTCGTCGGTCCGGATTCGTTGGGCCAGTTTACCACGACCACGATCAAGTCGATCGAGCGGAAGCGCATCGGTGTCAACGCCTGTTTTGCTGGTCAGTCGGCGTCGTTTGCCCTGAAGCGGGTCCGACGCAAAGAGGTCCGAAAGGGGATGGTTGTCCTCAAGAAATTGGACCAGCCTCCGAAAGTATATCGCGAGTTTGTCGCCGAGGGTAGGTGACTCTTATATCTGCCCTGGGTCTCCCTGCTAACGTTCCCGCCGCAGTTCTGATTCTGTCCCACGCGACCACCATCAAGCCTCGGTATCAGGCCATGTTACATGTCGGCGCCGTGAGCCAGACATGTTCAGTTATCGACATCGATCGGCCCTTCATCCGCACAGGTGATCGCGCACTGGTTGCGTTCCGATTCATCCAACGTCCCGAATTCCTGGCCCCGGGAGACCGGGTGTTATTCCGGGAGGGCAAGACGAAGGGCCTCGGGATTGTCAAAAGTGTGGGATATGACCCCAGCCAACCTCTCAATCCGATTAAGGCGGAGAAAGACCAATAATGAATCGCTCTGTTGCTGTTAAACCTGTGTTGTTCCTACGTGCACATTGGCATGTTTCGAGTCTGTATCGTTGTCTAGCCAGCCCTGTCAGTCCTGTTTTCTAAGCCTTGCAGCCATCGGTGCATATCAGTCGGACTAGGTTGCTTACATACTGGAATAGAGTAGACTGGACATACCCTCCAAGTTGCGTCTGGTAATCATAAACATCTGGATTATATTGCCATGACAGCGACCTAAGTCGTCACCGTAATACGCCTTCTTACTGATCTAAGCCAGTGAGATTCGTTGCGGTGCCGTCGTATATTTCGACCTACGCCGTCTGACATGGCCTGGACAGGTGCTGATGTGCAGGATGATACAGCGACAGACCCTTATATCTACCTACACCTATTCAATATTGGTTGCGGTTCCCAATTCCTTCCATTCCTCGCAGATCTCCAATTTCTTCCGGCAATGTTCCTCCACAGTCTGGAACCCATCTTCTCCCAGTGGCAGCCAAAATGGGAGCTGCTTACCAACGCAACGTCCCTCGCCCCGCACAGCCTCGATAACCAGATCCACAGCTTTGCGAGGATCTCCCGGTTGAGTTCCGTCTATTCCGCCACAGAACTCCCGGATAGACTTCTTCACCTCAGCATACTCGGGCAGCGAATTTGGGGTACCGTCGAGGTGGATGTTCCCCGGCGTGAACACACTCGTTCGGAAATATCCGGGGATCAACAGAGACGTTCGCAAGCCGAACGGCTCAATCTCAGTCGCCATATTAGCTACTACCCCTTCGAGTAAAGCCTTAGAGGATGAGTAGGAGGTGGCACATGGTACTCCCATGTATGCCGCTATGGAGGACAAGAATATAAGGGTTCCGGTCCCCCGCGCCCGCATGTAGGGCAGAAAGGCCCGTGTGAGATTCAGCGGACCTAAAGTATTATTCCGAAGCACACGGAGAAGAAATTCCTCGCTATTGATCGTTAGCCACGTCTCGGGCGCTTGCAGCCGAGTCCAGGGATCATGGATTGTCTCACTCCATTTCTTCAAAAATGCCACCGTCGATATAAGCGGCATTGTTGACCAGCACATCCACCTGTCCGTAGATAGACCACGCTTCCTTGGCTTTTTCTTTGAGTACTTCCGCGGGGGCCGTTACATCGATTTCCATAACGGCGGCGCCCGCTGTCTTCAGAGGAGCTAGGCGATCCACGGCGCTCTCATTGTTCCGAGGTCGTGCCGTTGCGATCACACGATCGCCCTAGGTCCAGCTGTTAGTTGGGCCGGATAGGATAAAAGTTGATTCCTTGCATACCTTGGCCAGAATTCCATGAACAAAGGCTTCGCCGAACCCAGAGGAGCAGCCAGTGACTAGCCAGGTAAGTTGTCCCGTCATGATGTTCTGGGTAAGTGGTATAGCTTCGCGGCAATTCTCGTATTCGACAAGAGGCTATCAGTATAATCAGAGGAATTTTTACCCCATCCGTGTCTACCACCAACTTCATATACCCCTGCGTTCCTCTAGTGCTTACCTACCTTCTCCTCAGTAATCCGCCCCGCCGCATATGGGGCTGAAGCTAATGCCACACCTGATGCGCTGATCAATGTAGACCCGCTCTCGCTTCTCAAAAATAGAGCGGTCTAACTGGCTTAAATTACCTTGTGTGCCAGCTAGCCTGTTGCTAGCAATGCTATCTTTGATCCGATTAGGCATCCACAGAAAAACACACAAACCTAAGGCCACCCATAAGGACTCAGTCTTACAATGCCTAAAATTACATATGATGCAGCAACAATCTAAAGGGCCCTCCTGTCTCTATCTGGGAAATGGCTTTCTGACATGGTGGTTATGTTCTTTTCCGCTTCAATATCACGTTACTAGTACCATTACAAGGTGGAGCCAATGCTAAATTGGCGAAGAGTCAGGTTTCCGAAGGACTTTCCCATCGGCTATGCTTCGTACCATGGTTTTTGAACAAGGGTAGCTTATGATTCATGAGGTTTGCATTAAAGTTGACAATGGCACAGGAAGACCCACGGAAATCTATCCAGATTGCCTATTTGAGTAATCTCCGGGGCACACGTGAGCTGACGTCAACGTGAACCCTAAGACAAAGTCGTGATGCCATCGCAGTCATGGGCAGGCAGATGATCGCTCAATGGCAAACAACGCCTTTCGCCTTGAGAAATCCCGATACGTGGAGGATCATTGACGTAGCTCTCTCCGAGACATATATATCTGGGCAAGATCACCTAGTCAAACTCCTGACTTGCCATATCTACTTACCGACAACTCCACGATATTTTAATATTTACTGATCGTTATTGTCAAAGTATACTACAATCGTCTTGGGAAAAAAAATTGCATAATTTTCCTAATTCCTCGCTCAATCAGTCCACCATTCATTCTCTCCTATATCACCGTCATCTGCGCAACTTCCATCCAAAATGGAGACCATAGACAGGGCCTGGCACACAGCTGCAGACAACCTCAAACACGAGCTCGCATATCTGCAGTCAGCCCAGCGCCAATGGATCAACCAAAGTGGCAGTGAGCCCATGTCTGGCGTCCAGGGAAAAGGCACTATAACCGATCCCTATGATGGCGGCAACCGGGACGGTAAGATCATCCTTGCTTTTAGACCTCCCGATGACGACACTCTGCTTCGTAGACCACAGATTCCGCAGCATGTATTATAATGTACCTATAGCTGACCTCTTTGTTTTCCTTGCAGTCCAACCTGGTGCGCCAGCGGGCCACCAAAACACCGGCAGGTCAGTGGACTTGAGCGCTGGTACCGCGGAGAGTGGCCTCTACACTAAAGGGACCATGGAACAGTCTTATACTTCATACAAGACTGGCGGCACTGGTGGCAGCATGGGCCAGTTCTCCTACTCTGGCGGTATACCAGAGCAGAGGTCCTCGCATACCACCACCTCAGGCTCTGGTCTGAGAGATACAGCCGCTGGCTCGGGGTCGGGTATGACTGGCCTTTCCTCGAAATCCGCTGGTCGTGACTCGACGACCATCCAGGCTTCCGGCACGGCATCCAGCCTCAGTGGAACAAGTCGATCTGGCATTAGTCAGGGCTCCGGTACTGCCGCGGGAGGTAGTGGTATTAAGAGTAATCTTGCGCAGGGATCCGGCTCTGGATCTGGGGTGCAGACGCATCTGCTTTCGACTGACATCAAACCGGAATATAAGAGTTCCTGGTCGAAAGGTACTGTAGTGACCCGTGGCTCCGGAATTCCCCACGCATATGAGCGCGCTGGCCTAGGAGAATTGGGCCAAAAGTCCAGTTTTGGGGGCTACACCACCTTGTCTGCGACCAAGTCTACCAGCGCGGATAAGTCGTACCACTCTTCCGGCATAGGGGGATTGGCCGGTATCCGGGACACCACGGGAACTACTAGTTCAGGTGGCTCTAAAGCTATCGATCAGACCTCGGGCATGATGGGCACCTCTCGAGATACCACTAAGAGCTACGATCAGGGATTAAGTACAACAAGTACTACTCGTGGCTCTGGCTTGAATGACAGCCTCCAGGGGTACAAAGATTCCGGCACTACAGCCAGGTCCGGTGGTCTGGATTACGGTTATGATCCAAACTCAAGTATGATGGGCGCCACTCGGGACACGTCTATGCGCGATACTACCAAACGACAGCCAAAGACTTCTGGCCTGGAAGATTCTACTAACCAGTCTTGGGACATTGCCGAGTCGTATAGAGGCAGTGACATGACTGGTACAGCTCGCGACTTCGCATCTCAGGGATCCAGCACTTCTAATGCGAAAGACTCGGCAACTACGAAAACATTCGAGTCTTATCCAAGTTACCAAAGCACTCGTGCTACCGGTGCGTCTCGCGACTTAGGCCATTCCCATGGTTATAACAGGGCCATGGGTCAAGCTGAAACGGGAGATTTGGCACGATCTTCCGGGCTGAAAGACACCACTACCGAGTCCACAGCCCTTGGCTCCGGTTATCAAGGCTCGGACATGAAGGGTACGGCTCGTGATTCGACTCGCGATGTTGCATACGACAAGTCTCAGATGGACCAGATTTCGAAGCCCGGAAATATGGCTCAACAAACAAGCCTAGAAAACGCTGGTGCAAAACCTAGCGGACTAGGTACCAGCAATCAGAACTCAAGCATGACAGACACTGCTCGCAATAAAGGGCTCTCTGATGTGTCAAAGTCTGACCTGCAGCATATTGCTGTCGGCGACATTGCCAAGAAAGCCGGTCTTGGTGCTGGTTGTGTTGGTCTAGCTGCTGGTGTAGGCTCAGCTATATCTGGCGCTTCCGGTAGCTCTGGCATGGCGCAGGGCTACCAGAAATCTGGATATGGCCAGAAATCCCAAATTACCGATATGAGCACCAATAGGTCTGGTCTTGGGGACTCCTCCACTTCCCGGTCCACGGGCCTCGATTCTGCTTATCAGGGCTCCAATGTGGCAAATTTCTCCCGGGATCAGCCAGATCTTGCCCAAAAACATTATACTTCAGGCGCTGGAGGAATGGGCCAGGCCTCCACTATTGGCGAGACAACCACTTCCAAGGGCAGTAGTATGGGCCCCAGTTATCAGAGTACCAATATCTCAGGGACGACCCGCGATTCCGGCCTCGCGCAAGGTACGCAGGGATCCGATATGGGAAATATGGGCCCGAAGTCTACACTTGGGGATACGGCTACTGGACAGTCTCGTGACCTCGATCCTGGATATGGTAATTCTGGTGTAGCGAAAACCACCGGCGACTCGAGTCTCTCCCAAGGCTACTCACAAGACTACTCCAGAGCAGGTTTGGGAGAAACGAGCCAGAAGAAGAACCTTGGTGACCTTGACACATCTGGTCTAGGTCAAGGAACTCAAGACACTGGAATGAAGGAAACTACCAAGGACACCACTACGTCCAGTTCTCCGACGGGACGGAAGCCTAGCTTGATCGAGAAAGCCAAGAGGAAGATTGGTCTCGGAAGTAGTGATGAGAAATCTACCACTACGGGAGACCAAACCAAGTCTGGTCTTGATCAAGGATATGAGAAGTCTGGCCTCAAAGATGAGCCTAGCGCGGATCAAGCATATCAGAAGACTGGTGGGGGAGACCAAGTCAAGTCTACCTTTGACGAGGGATACCAGGGGCAAGGCTCTGGAATGAAAGAAACCAGCAATGTGTCCCCTACTAGTCGAGAAATACCTCAATCTGGCTATCAAGATACCTCCAAATCGACAATGTATCAGGAACAGGGGTATGGAAAGTCGGGACTCGATACAACCGAAAGCACTAATCTTGCAGGCGCATCGAAACCAAGTATGAGCCAAGGATATCAGAGCTCCGGAATGCAGGACACTTCCCGCCGCGCAGACACTGCCGATACTTCTCGTTCCGGCATGGAACAGGGTCACCACTCGTCTGTGATTGGTGGCACCAACACTACACCTACTATGCCCGGAAGCTATGACAGCTACGGAACGAGCGATATCTCTCGTGGCACCGATCTTGAAGGCGCTTCTCGATCTGGTGTGGGTCAAGGTTACTCTAGTTCCGGAATGAAGCATACTGCAAGCTCTGGTATGGGTCAGGGATATCAATCCACTGGCTCCGGGCTTTACCAATCTGCTCAGACTGGTGCCGGCGACACATATGGCAGCTCTGGAATCAGGAACAGCTCTGAGGGTGTTGGACTCGCTGATACCACCAAATCCGGCATGGGTCAGGGTTATCATTCTACCAGTTCAGACCGATCTGGAATGGGAAATGTTTACGACAATTCTGGAATTAGGGACAGCTCCAGTACAGGTCTGTCTGACACCACTAAGTCCGGCATGAGCTCGGGGGGATACCAGGGCCTTGGAACAAGAGAAGCCGAGATTGGAGACACGATGGAGCCTACTATCGCTGAAGAAGAGGAGCCAGAGCTTCGGGAAATTCGGGGTAAGTCATCAATTATAATGTGAAGGAATTGATAATCTAACTTCAGCGCCCCTGAACCCCAGTCCCCAGTACCATCACCACGCCGAGATATAGACGATCCAGCGTAACCCAACAGCAATCTGGGACCGATAATACTGCAAAGACAGGTCCAATTCGGGCCTACCGGAAATCTAGTGCTGGGAAATCGATCGATTCTGTAATGAGTCAGGGTCGTACCAAATCGGGAGCCAGTCAGGGCTACTCGCAGTCAGGTATCAGTCCAACCATGGATACGGGCGTGGATCAGAGATACCAATCCTCGGGTGTCGGCGGCGCATCTGGATCTCGCATCGATCAGGAATACACCAAGCCTGGCATTGACAGAAGCAACGTCTATTCTGGGACTGGCACAACTGCAGATCGCGGCTTAGGCCGGAAATACTACTCATCGGATCGTGATATAACCTCTGAATCCGCAATGGATCACGGATATGAGAATTCAAGCCTCAATAAGGGATACAACCAGTCAGGCATTGCCAGCACTACCGGTACTGGCACAAATCAAAGAGACTCGTCTTTAGGACTTGGCCAGGCATCTGGGTCTGCCGTGCCCCACACATGCCCTACATGTGGAATGGATCAGAGTTACAACCGGTCAAGCATTGGTGCATCTACCAGCAATGACAAGGGTCAAAACAACGAACAATCATATATCGGGGAGAATGTAAAACCGGGTGTCGATTCTCAGCACGGAAAGTCCTACCTTGGAAGCTCTTCAATGTCAGGCACGGACCATACACAACAGATGCCAGATGCTAGTCGACCTACACAGTCAGGATTGAGTCAAGGATATCAGAGTTCCAATTTGGAGCAGAGATACCCACAGGCTGGCATCGCAGAGACGTCCCAAACGGGCATGAGCTCCAGCCAGGGATATCAGAGGTCAACCGGTATGGGCGAGTCTACCGAACCTGGAATGCACGCACTCAACCAAGATTATCAGCAGTCGGGGATCGGGGAGACCACCAGATCTGGTATGGACCAGGGTTACCAGAAGTCCGAAGGCCTTGGTTCTGGTACCACTGGGCAGGCCTACCGAACAACCGCCAACAACTACGGCCAGAGCGGACAACACGCGTCAACTGGCGAGCAGCGAACTCAGAACTACTCGAGCGGTAACTCCAGCAAGCCCACGACAACCGCTGGTGGTTCCAAAGTTAGCGAGGAAGCGCTAAAGGGTCCCCAGTGTCCAGCACGCGATCCGTATGATTTCGAGAAGGCCATCGATAACCCAGGACGGAAGGGCACTTCGTCTGTGGCAGAGCCTGGTAAGTCTATTGCTGGAAACCCATCAATTTGCATTGTTGGGGATTTATCTGACAACCACTTTTGAAGGCACGAACTCTGGCACAACGACCAAGCAGGGACCTTCTATGGGCAAAGCCCAAAAGCAAAACACTGGCCCGCTTGATCAAATGAAAGTCAAGTTCGAAAAAGTAATCCACCCGAAGAAATAATCGGTGTCAATTTCTTGGTGGCAAAAAATGTAATTTTGACATTAAACGCGCCTAGTATCATCTTTTTAATGCCGCGTGACATTTAAGAGTTGCTTTGTTTTGGGTATGGAAAGCAACGACAGACACTCGTTGTATGTACATTTAGTATAATAAAATCTCCTGTGAAGTGTATTTAAAGCACCGCTTCTCATTCCATGCATGTTAATGTATTACCAATGAGTCATTAAATTGCGCTTATATCATCTATACGCTGGCACACCCCTGTCCCGGCAAAAGGCATTTACTCGAACAGCAACTTCAAATCTTCAATCCGTTGCTTCTTCTTTTCCTCTTCCATTCCATCTCCTCCAATTAGCCCTAAGGATCCTGCAATATTCATCTTTCGCTCTTGAACACGTAACATCCGGCCTTCGATTGAGTCCTTTACGACGAACCGTACGACATTCACATCACGCAGTTGGCCCATTCTGTGAACACGATCGATGGCTTGGGCTTCGATAGCAAAACTCCACCAAGGGTCCATCATGAAAACGTTGCTCGCGGTAGTTAGGTTGAGGCCAACGCCACCGGCACGAAGACTAATCAGGAGAACCCGGGGAAACTGCGAGGTTTGGGATGCGGAGCGGCTTTTGCGGGACAGCCCATCCTCATCCTCGATCTCCTCCTGATTGTATATCTCCGTCTTGTTGAATTTCGCTAGGACTTCAGCTCTTGCTTTATGCGACATACTACCGTCTAGGCGGACATGGATTATACCTGCGTTGGTGAGCTGGGGGGCAATCAAATCCAGAAAGCTAGTAAATTGAGAGAAAACAACGGATTTAGTTCCCGGTGGTACACGATGGAGGTGGGTGATGAGGGAGTGGATCTTTGCGGAGGTGTGTGCGGAAGGCGAAAGGGGATTAATGCGTCGGAGAGAGATCCGCGAGGCTGCTTGAGTGCTGGTTGGAGGTGTGGCGCTATATAGGTCACCCTCGGTAGGCGTACAGCTCAGTGACGGATACCTGATGATCTCGAAAATATCTCGCGAGGTGATAGAAGCCCGGCACGAGAAACAGCGTGGAGATTCACCTTTGTTCGTTTGGTGACGAATGTAGTCCTCCAGACATTTCTTACATGCGCTGTGCCAACATGCAGTGACCGCTGGGTTTATCATAGGTTCCTCGCAACAAATCGGGCATTCGCCGCTAGATTCGTTCTGGATCTGCTTCAGGGCATACGTGGTGAACGTGGAGGCCGGTTCTTCACCAGATTCCGATCCCGCTGCCTCCGTTGTCGTCGTAAAGCGATCAATAAGTTCTTGTAGGTCCATGTCATCCTTCAACATGTCGGAATCGGCTGACGCGACGGCAGCATCTTCTTCATCCGCGACAATAGCCTTGTTTCGCGTAAGCACGGGGTGACAGCATGTTTGGCGAAGGCGCAGGATTTGCGCAAATATAGTGGAATAGGATTTTAGAAGTGTACCAGCCTCGACGTTGTCGTTGAATGCACGTTTCGCGCGCGTGAAGATGTAATCATAAATCTCCCTTTCCTGATCGGTGAGCTCGACTTCTTCTATTGTCACCGTCCTACGAGGTAGAGGAACGAGTGGCTCGCCATCGGGCGTTTTCATCATTTTAGTACGGCGAAGGACCAGAGGTTCGAGGACGGTCTGCACCACGTTCAAGGCACGAACGTAGTCCTTGGATTCGAAAGGTACGGTGATAAATGTCTTCCAGAAAGAGAAGTTATTCCAAGGTTCGACCTTGAGAAACCTCACCAAACTGAACAGGTCTTCAAGTCGGTTAACGATTGGAGTACCGGTTAGCACCCACCGATTGGATGCCTTTAGTTCATAACAAGCTCTTGCAGACTTCGAGCGTCGATTCTTGATGAGGTGCGCTTCGTCCAGGATTATGCGGAAAAACTGCACGGAGAACAAGCCTCCCACAGTATTACCCGAGAACGACAGCTGGGAAAGATACTGGCGGTGTTCAGAGAGCACGACGCCGTACGTGGTGATGATCAAGTTCGGGGCGGACGGATTACTTGCAGAGCAGAGCTCTTTCAAATTGACGTACTTGTCGTTGCCATAGTATATTAGAATATTCATGGTTCCAGCTTCAGAGGCTTTTACAGCCTCACTCTCCCACTGTGAGAGGAGCGAAGTCGGAGCAACAACAAGGGTGGTATATGGAGCGGACACCACCCCGGACGAATTTGACAGCCGAGGCAACTCCATAATCGAGCTGATGCCATTCGATGACAGGCGTGGAGGCATGTTTCTATGAGCATGCATAAGACTGAGCATTTCAATGGTTTTGCCTAATCCCATCTCATCCGCCAAAATCCCTCCCAGGCAATGCTGTTCTTGGGCCGGAAAATCAAGACTGAGCTCTCCAGAATACGGATTCACATAAAAGTGTTCGATGCCAGAGATGACAGGAAGAGCGTTATCGTCAACATCCTTGGTCGGCCAGGTGTATTCCTCCCACAGTGGATGCATCGATCGTTCTCGAGGGGATTTGTTGTCTTTCTCCTTGCTAAGCATCCAGTAGAGGGCTTGTCTCTGATACTTTCGTAGGGATATCGTAAATGATGAAGGTGGCTCCGCTTCTGGCATGCTGAAGTCGAATGACTGAGCTTTTTTATACAACGTATCAAGCTGGTCTTCTTCCAGTTCTGCTGTGTCCTCTTCTTCAGACGAATCATTGCTTGCAGTGCCATTCTTGTTTGTTTTGTCATACTGCTCTTGGATTTCCGCTGCCCGCAACAAGCCTTCCTTTTTGTGTTTCTTGGTCAAATCGTTCGTTGTGTTTGAGTCGAGACCAATTTCATCGAACAGTTTCACCAGCGCCACTTGACGGAGACGTAAGTGTTTCTCTTCCGTGCTCTCCTTCTCTTCAAAGAGGTCAGTTGATCTGTTATCGTCCACCAATCCATTCAATGTCCCCGGTTGGAAGGCTTCTATGCGCAGGTAGCAACGCAGTTGTAAATAGATCGTATCATTTACGCGCACTCTGTCTGGCGCGTAAACACAAACCCCCTCGAACTTGCAAACTTTTTGGTCAATCAGAGTGGACACCCATTCCGCCGTCTCGCGCGGTAATCTGCCAATTTCCTGACCGGAAGCATTTGTGAACCGTGTGAGGACATCGCCCTTCTGATTAGTGATGACTCTGCCTCCTCGGCTACGCTTCGAAACTGGCTGCGATCTCTCACGCTCGATCTTGACATGTTCCCCATGTTTGAGCAAATCCACGCCGCTTCTCGTAGCCCAACCTCCAACGCCGAAGGCTCCAATATACCTTATAGACGGTTGAGCACGTGCTGTTGAGTCGGTATGTGGCTGGCCGCTGTCAGAGATAGAGAACCGCGAGTTGGCTGTAGGTCGCGTTCTGCGATTCCCGGAGGTCAACGTAGTCTGGTTCCTTGCACCTCCAGCAGATGACTTCCACGAACCATCAAAATAGATATTGACCGCGCGTTCCAGATCACCTGCTGACGCTGTTCGGATTTTCCGTAGGGCATCCGGGGAGAGATCTTCTCCAACAATGCTGATAAAGGCCTCCGTGTCGAACCCATCCGCATTTCCTTGATCAAGAACCTCCTCCACGGGCTCGGGATCCTTTGTCTGTCTAGGCGGGCCTTCCCCGGTAGGCGTTTTCGAAGACTGCACACCGGCTGACGGTTCTGGGGGTGAGCTTTGACTTGGGATCGTCCTTGGCGATGAGTATATCTGTCTCCAGTGGTCTCCATATTCGGTCATTGGGGTGGGACCCGAAGCAGGCGCGTCGAGGGAGCCGTTTGAGGGGCGATTGGCGTCCTCTTCGGCGTCGACGAAGAAACGGCGTTTCTTCCACGGGCGTTCATTGAGGTCCGCACCGTCCATGGTGTATGCACAGCCGGGACGTCTCCAGAGAAGACTCTGGGCGGAGTGGAAGGAGGAAGTGAGTGAGGACGAGTTAGTAATGGGAGGAAGCAGACGCGCCGGCGGAAGACGCGCCGCGCTCGGGCCGACGTCATCCCCAACCCCAAAAGAGAAAAAATCCGTCTTCCCCGTCTTTTTGTGTCGATCGACAGCCAATTCGTGAGGACAGCGTCTGAGGTATGGTGTCTATCTGTCTGTCTGTCTGTCTTTCGATTGCTCTGCTGACCCGGCTTTAGCCCTCGTTCAACACACTGCGTCATGCATCCTTGATCCCAATAGCTCTCTTTCCCACCACCACGCACCATGTCGTTATACAGGGACATCACCCTCTCCGCTCGCGCCGGAAGGCAAATATACGGGCTGTCCCCGACCTCTATCAAGTCCAAAGCCTCACAGAGAAGACCGTTCACCCATTCACATTCAGTCGCAACCAGTCCACAGGCAGGAGCAGCGGAAGCAGAAGTCCACGCCGCACAGAGATACTGCATGGAGCTTCTGTCGTACGAGCAAACCTTGCTATGACTCTTCCAAGGCGCAAACATACTGACTCGTTCTGCCATTGCAAACAGGAAATATGACCGTCCCTCCTACACCCTAAGCTCCTTCATCCCTCGCCACGCGCAACCCTTCTATCTCGCCCTGCGTGCCCTCAATGTCTCACTATCAATGATCCCCGACACAACCTCCTCCTACACGATCGGCCTGATGCGCTTACAGTTCTGGCGGGACGCCGTCTCCAAAACATTATCCGGATCCCCGCCGAAGGAGCCCATTGCCATACTCCTCGCCTCCGCCATTGCAGATCTCCACGACCGAACTCAGGGTCGTGCGCGCATCAGCAAAGGCTGGCTGAACAGAATGATTAATGCGCGCGAGCAAACCCTCACTAACGATCCCTACCCCAACATTGCAGCCTTGGAATCTTACGCTGAAAACACATACTCCACCCTCATGTACCTTACACTGTCCGCCCTGCCGATGACCTCCGTAACCGCCGATCATGTCGCATCGCACATTGGAAAGGCGGCCGGCATCGCCGCCGTTCTGCGCGGGCTCCCTCTGGTCGCCTTCCCGCCGCCACCATCAAATCAACCTGGCCAGGCCGCTGGCGCCGGTATCATGACCGGCGGCGCCAAACAGGGTGCTGTCATGCTCCCGCTGGAAGTCATGGCGCAGGCCGGTGTGAAAGAGGAGGATGTGTTCAGGCAGGGTGCAGAGGCGCCGGGTCTGCGCGATGCGGTATTCACGGTTGCCACGCGTGCCAGTGACCATCTCATTACTGTACAGCAGATGCTGAGCAATCTCCGCGCCGGCCGAGATGTCGGCCATGACTTTGAACATGAAGGCGAGGAAGGTCACGAGTATGGATCGGAGTACGATATTTCCTCCTCCCAGCGACCCGAGACTCCTCTGGACGAAGTAAACCGTGCATTCGGCGTGTTCATGCCTGCTGTGGCAACACGGCTATGGCTCGACAAGCTGGAGAGTTTTGACTTTGATATATTCCGGCCGGAGTTGCTCCAGTCCGAGTGGAAACTGCCCTGGAAAGCCTACATGGCGTACAAACGCAAAGCTCTCTAGGTATTATCCAGGATGTCCGCTATGTATTATAGTACAATTTTATGTATTATTAGGCCGCCATGGCTTCTATATACTCTGAGAGGGTTACAATATACACCAACCGCCACGTCACTATAATTTCACGGCTTTCTTCTTCCGCCTCTGTCTTCTCGAGCTTGAAATGAGACGTCTCTGTGCAAGCAGCACCAGATAGCGCTGGAGCTTGTCGCGCCTGAAGAAAAGATCAGTATGGAGAAGTGCGAGGGATCGTGCAGACTTACATTAAAAATACAGTCGTTGCAAAGACAAACGGGACAGCAATCATCCAAAAATACCTGTGCGTTAAAAGGTTAGGGGTTTCTCCTATCAAGGCTGTTGCTTTGCTCGTCTACTTACGAATCGCTATGCTGAATCCCCTGGAATGATTCGAAGTTCATCCCAAAATATCCCTTTTCTAGTGTTAGTTCTGCCTCTACAAATGCAGCTGAAGGATGAACAAACCGTCAGGAACGTCAGAGGAAGGTAGAAACACGTTACAAGCGTCAGCTGCTTCATGCTTTCGTTTTGGTATGCCCCTGGATGTAAATGGTTAGTGCCCTCCTCGTGACAAGTCGGTCCAGACATGTACCAATTGTATTAAATATAAGATCAATCATGTTGTCCGCAGCGCGGCGCATCTGATCGTATCCCTCAACAATCGTAATGCAATGGTCCAAGGCATCGCCTAGATACGTATGGCACATTGAGCTGATAGAAACGCTGGATCCGCCAACACTCTTCAAATTTGGTGTAGCTGCTCCTATGTAGTGAGCCGCATCGGGGTCGGAAGGAGTCGCAGGTCCGAAGCCCTTCAGTACACCAAACCCCGGAGTGCTAACGGGCTCCGAACGGTGGTCCCGGAGAGCGTTAATGACCGTCACAATAGGTTGCATGGAATTTCGAAGGATGGCAATTTCCGAAGTCAAAATATACAAGCTTTTGGACTGGTCGATGTCTGGGTCTGTTAGTACTTCCAATTCCAGATCGCCAATAGCATCTTGGTACGCTGTCGTCACGGGAATTGCAAGGTCAATAATAGCATCCAATATAGCTTGAACAAGCATGCTCGCATCACACGATTGGCGCAAGATAGTTTCCGGCGAGCTCAGACGCTTGACAATAGGCACTTCGATGTCGTCCGCACTCGTTTCGAAAAAGGACGTCACGGTGTTATCGCCGTGCAAAAAGATGGACACCTGCTCGAGGGTCACACTCAGTCCCTTGGCAGCTAGGACAGCATGGCGTTCCATGAACGCAATCCGGTCTTCATTGGGACCCCCTCTGTAGCGTTGAATGCTACGGGCCGTGCATCCAGCATTGGCAATATCGCTCAAATCAGTCTTATCTTTCGAGCTGATCCCTGGGCATGGCCGAACACTAGTTGCCATGATACGACTGTCTTCGGACGTGTCTTGCCTCGACCTGATGCGGACGAGATCTTTCAATGCCTCTAGTACAACGCCCCGCTTAGATGGCTTCTTGGCTGATACAGTCCTGTTGCTCACTGAGGAACTCCTCCGTTCCGATATGGACGTTGTTTGTCCGTCATGGGACTCGTCGTCCGATTCGCTCGTTTCCTCCACCAATTTGACCAATTTTTGCAGTGTGAGCACAATATACGCATGGTCCGAATACCAGTCGACCTTGGTCCGGTTGGTTGTGTTGACCAAGTCCTCAATCGCCAGTCGGTGGAGTCCTTTTTGATTTCCCAGAGCACTGATTACATCCCAGCTCAAGCCGTTGACGTTGATCCACCGGCATTGTACCCATGGCTCCCTCTCCCTTTCAAGGAATGGCCCCAAGGTATCGTTGTCCAACGCATACTGTCGCATTTCATGTTGCGAAAAATCCACTACGATGATCTCGCATGGCTTGTTCGATGCGATCGGCACAGTCGTTGACCACTCCGCATTATACGGGGGCAACGGCTTGCTGGGATCAATGCCAGGCTCAGTCCCTGGCTGCCAGGTTGGATCATGAGTCAATGTCTCTGGATGATACGAGCGAGCCGTGTTTCGTCGCCCCCGATTGCGGATGGTGTCTCGAGAGGGGACCCTCGTTGCGGACGTAAACGTCTCCGGGGAGGTTGGTTCTATCCCAGCTGGCGACGCCGATTGAGGGGCGATGGAAGTCTTTGGGGACGGTGCCTGCGCCTCAATGTCTATTGCAGTTTGAGAACCAGACCCACGTTCAGGCTCGTGCGAACCGTTGGACACATATCGCCTCATGCTGCGTGGAGAGCACAAATCAAAGCCTGCACATAGGTAAAAGAGTAGGTTCTTTCAGTTGTATGGATATGCGTCTATCTTCAAAGATGCAGTTTGATGAGTCGCCTTGTGCGGGTCGGCGAGGGAAACATCGCGGAGAATGACGTTGGGAATTAATCCGGTTTATCCGCAGATGGCACGAGGAGATGAATGCGACCGGGTAACAGGAAACGGCAGAAAACAGCAACGCAGATATTCGGTCTATTCGGTCTATGATGGAGAACGGAAAACTTGAGCTGTTGGGGGGAGAGGTTGAAGAGGGAGGGCGGCAGAGAGCGGCAGGAGTCAAGCAAACTAAACTAAAGACGAACTAAACTCCGGCTACGTCAACCTTAACCTTTTAGCAGCGGCATGAGCTCATTAGCTCTCTCGCATTACAGTATGCACGACAGTATGCAGATAAATTCCCAGAATCCTGATTTAGTAAACCCACATACATTCATAAGCTTCGTCCCATAGACATCACGTCGTCATCAGGTTAGATCCCAGAGAAATGCACAGAACGCCGGCAGAGATCGCGATTGACCATCACCCAACTCCATAAGATGCAAGCAAAAAACTAGGGTCAAGCCGTCGACACATTTGTCGACTCCGGATTGCGTTTCCGCGTCGACAGCTTCAGTTGTAGAGGTATCAGGTTCCTCTTCGGGCCCGGGAGATCTGATCGGGTGAGGGGTTTGCGACACACAGGGCACATGCCTTTTGGGCCTCGGCCTGGTGCGTCAATCCTCTGTTCTTCGCTGAACTTCAACGTGTCGACGATACACTTGTGACAGAAAAGATGTCCTAGATTGTCTCAGCAATGGATCGAATCTTGACCCCTCCCCATCGCACATACCGCATATGGTGCTGGTGGCATCAACCGGCGCATCCATACACACCGGACATTTATAACTAGCCAATGAGGACCGCCCTTGCTCGTGGTCTGCATTTTGTTGCGCCCGCACCGCGTCTTCTCTTTGTTTGGCCAAGGCTCTCGACAGAGCGGACGATCCTTCGGCGGTATCAATTAATTCGATGGTAGTATCGTCTTGTTGATTTATCGTGGGGAGCGGGTTCGTCTCGGAATGCCCATGGCTCACGCGGCGGCGTTTTCTGAGATGGGACCTCTCGTGCGGTGAATCATTGACAGGTGGCGCCTCGGGGAGGGCAAGTGATGAAGCCTCCAGGGCATCTGAGCTCTGGGGAGAGCTGCAAGGGAAGGGACGACTTCGTTCCATGCCGAGAGTGAGAGGTAAACCGCTCCGAATCCCTCGGGAGTGGATCGTTGATACAGAGGTGGCGGTGATCGTTGAGGGTTTATCGATAGGGACAGACGCAGTCCTGAAGAAGAAGGCGGTGAATAGATACACCGGAAGATTAGATGTTCCGGCTGCATGACGCCGGCCTACCGCGATAGGAAAGTCTGGATTGGATAACAGCCATCCATCCCGTCCCTCCGGCACTTCCCCCATACACTCAACCCCAGACAACTCCTCTACCCTCCCTGTCCCGACCTCGCAGTCAGTGCTGCGGCAGCTCGCGCTATCATGCCACCCGCGACTCAAGTCTGACTGTCTTATGGCCTCGATTATGCTCTGGAATCTCGGGCGCGCGCCCTATTCCAGGGGTGGCCTCCGCTCATGTGCGCAGAGATTTCGGTCGCCACTACTCATACGCCCACGAATATACCGTGCTACCGCCCGGTTCTACTCAGAAAATGCTTCCAGTGACCTACATCGAGAGTCTCTTTCAGGTTGGTGCCCCCTGTGCGGAATGCGCGACGGTGCGCGTACTGACTTCCCAGTTCCCGCTTCCGCTAGGTTTAATGAGATCGGAGTCCAGCAATTGAGTGACCATGTGTATTCCCAAGTCTTCCCCGTCCGCTCCAACCCTCCCGATCCCGCCTTGGTCGAACTGTCGAAGGAACATCTCTCGCGACATGATCTCCTCGGCAAATCCCAGGAAGCCGCCCAGCCGGTCGCCTTCGACCTGCCTCCCCTGCAGGGCCAGACAATGGACGAGCATTTCTATAAGCTCGGAATGGACGCTTCGGAGCCATACTTGACTTATGCGAATACCTACGCCACCGTAAACTCCCCGGACATACCTCGTCAGTGGATCAAACGCAGTGGGTGGACAAAATACAATCGTGACGGTTCCTGGGAACCTGTGGATGCTCCAAACGAGTCGATGCTAACGTTCGATACCGAGGTTATGTGGAAAGAGCATTCTTTTGCCGTTATGGCTTGCGCAGTTAGTCCGACAGCCTGGTATGCGTGGCTTTCGCCCTGGCTCCTCGGAGAGTCCGAAAACAAGGTCCAACTCATCCCCCTTGGAGACCCATCTCAGCCACGTATTGTCATCGGACACAATATTGGCTACGATAGGGCACGGGTGCTGGAGGAATACGATATGAAGCAGACACGCAACTTCTTCGTCGACACGATGTCGCTTCACGTGGCGGTCAACGGCATGTGTTCGCAGCAAAGACCCACATGGATGCGTCATAAGAAGAACAGAGACCTGAGGGACAAGCTTGCGAGCGAGACCAATGCAGTGGAACTTGCGGCACTTCTCGAAAGCAAGATGCTCCGTGACGAAGAGGAGGAGCTGTGGGTGGGAAGGAGCTCCGTCAATTCCCTTCGTGACGTAGCCAAATTCCACTGTGATGTCACAATCGACAAGGCACAGCGAGACTACTTTGGTGAACTTGACAGAGGAGGGATTATGGGAAAGCTAGAAGAGCTCCTCGACTATTGTGCTGCCGATGTGGCTATCACCCATCGTGTTTACAAAAAGGTCTTCCCGAGCTTTCTTAAGGTGTGCCCTCATCCAGTGAGCTTTGGGGCGCTCCGCCATCTCTCCTCTGTTATACTGCCGGTCAATCAATCCTGGCAGGAGTACCTAACGAACGCCGAGACTACATACCATCAACGCCTTGAGGATGTGCAGCGCAAGTTGGTCGAGCTGTGCAACGAGGCTTTGAAGGTGAAGGACCATCCCGAAGTATATACCAAAGACCCTTGGTTAAGGCAACTAGACTGGTCAGGCCAAGAAGTGAAGATGGTGAAGGGGAAGAAGAAAGGCGATCCCCCACGACCAGCGGCTAGGCAGAAGAAGCCTGGCATGCCAAAATGGTACAAGGATCTGTTCGCTACGAACACATCTGATATTAACTTGACCGTGCGGACTCGCATTGCGCCCATCCTTCTGAAACTGTCGTGGGATCAACATCCTCTAACGTGGTCTGATAAGTTTGGATGGACGTTCAAAGTCCCCCGTGACCAGGTCAAGAAGTATGAGAACCAACCTGTCGTTGTATGCGACATGGCAGAGGAGAAGAACATCGAGTTACGCAATGACCGAAGACACATATACTTCAAGCTTCCTCACAAAGACGGCCCCCAGGCAAGGTGCATCAACCCGTTGGCCAAAGGATACATGCAATATTTCGAGCGTGGGACCCTCTCTTCTCAATTCGCACTCGCCAAGGAGGCTTTGGAGATGAATGCCTCCTGCTCTTACTGGATTAGTGCACGAGATCGGATCATGAGTCAGATGGTCGTTTATCAAGACGAAGTCGGCAACGCTAAGCTTAATAATCCCGAAAGCAGGATAGGCTTCATCCTTCCTCAAATTATACCGATGGGTACCATCACTCGGCGAGCCGTGGAAAACACATGGCTCACGGCAAGTAACGCGAAAGAAAACAGGGTAGGGTCGGAACTCAAGGCCATGATTAAAGCCCCTCCCGGCCATGTCTTTGTTGGTGCAGACGTTGATTCGCAAGAGTTATGGATTGCCAGTCTCATTGGGGATGCGCAATTTCAAATCCACGGTGGAAATGCGATCGGCTTTATGACTCTGGAAGGGTCTAAGGCAGCAGGGACAGATATGCACTCCCGCACCGCGAAGATTCTCGGCATTTCCCGCAACGATGCCAAAGTCTTCAACTACGGACGTATCTACGGTGCTGGTGTTAAATTTGCTGCCACCTTGCTGCGACAGTTTAATCCTTCTATGACGGAGAGGGAGACACAGGAGGTGGCGAGCAATTTGTACAAGGAAACCAAGGGCACTCGTACAACCCGTCGCATCCTAAATGAAGGTCCGTTTTGGCGTGGAGGCACAGAGTCTTTTGTCTTCAACAAGCTGGAAGAGTTTGCTGAACAGGAGAGACCCAGGACACCGACGCTAGGCGCTGGTATCACAGAGGCTCTGATGCGACGCTTTATCAACAAGGGGAGCTTCATGACGTCTCGTATTAACTGGGCAATCCAGTCATCTGGTGTCGATTATCTCCACCTTCTGATTGTAGGGATGGACTATCTCATCCGTCGCTTCAATATCAAAGCCCGTCTAGCGATTACCGTTCATGACGAGATCAGATATCTAGTCAAGGATGAGGACAAGTATCGAGCTGCGCTGGCTTTACAGATCGCAAATGTCTGGACGCGCGCCATGTTCGCGCAGCAGGTTGGAATTAACGACCTACCACAGGGCTGTGCATACTTTTCTGCCGTTGATATTGATCATGTCCTGCGGAAAGAGGTGGACATGGATTGTGTGACTCCGTCCCACCCGCATAAGATTCCCCACGGCGAAAGTTTGGATATCACCCAGCTTTTGCAGAAGAACCATGAGGCCTTCCTGGATCCCTCCATCACCTCTAATGACCTACCTACCCCCGAGAAATACGCCTACACACCACGGGAATCCGTTATGTCCTCTCTCCAAGCCACATATAATCCTGCTTTCATCCGGGCTCAAATTACCAAGGATGACCAAGAGCTTCGCGAGATTATCAAGGAGGTCTCTAAAGCGAAAGCTGCCGCCCAATCCTCGTCCACGCCAAACTCACAGAAGGGCCGTGTTAGTGCAACTGCCTCCCCCGCTGCAGGTCCTCAAAAAGCCATCTTAATGGATGTGGGATCAGGACTTTACCACGATTTCCAGAGCTTCCCCCAGGGGAGCCGGCATCCCCAGGTTGGGTTCAATCGGCAGAACTGGAAATCCCGTCCCTCGGCTAGGGTCTGATCCATCTTCCTGTATTTCTCTCGCTATTTCGTCGTACATATTGTCTGGTTTGCAACAACACAATTTCCTTTGTTTCTGTATTATGCTGAACGCGCAAGCATTGGGATGGCGTCGGATTGCCTGCATGAGTGGCATGCATTTTTCCATGTGATATTATCTCCTATCTCTACGATTTCCATGTGGATTATGATTTGAGCAACAAATGTATATACCTCCTTTCCACGAACCAAGACATTAAGTCAGTCAGGCTGTTCTATCCACTGCCCGCTTTCGCCCAGGATCCAAAGTATTCCGTCGACTCAATCCATTCCCATCCCCACCGCGGAGCATGGCATCCCCCTTCTTCCCTAGTACCACCTCCAAGGCCTGCACAAGGGCAGTAGCGTCGTATTTCATTCCCACTGGGATCTCCGCGCCATCTGCTCCTGTTTTGACGATCTTCCGGCCATAAAGCCGAAGAGTCTCGATTCCCATCTCCGCCAAGCGTTCCCGGTCGACCCGCGGGGTGCCCGGCCCGTCAAGATGGAGGATATGGGTGACGTAGGAGGTGTAAGGGAGCGCAGAACGTGGAGTCGAGCGAGGAGGGACAGGCGCGGCAGACAGGCGACCTCGACTCTCCTCCCCGGCGCGAGTGATGGCGTCCACGAAATCGACGGCGGTGAAGGGCTCGGACGGCGGGCCGGTTTCGCGGTCGAGCGAGCCATTCAGAATGAGGATTTTGTGCCGCGCCGGACTGGTCACGATCCCCTGACCCACGCCACGGAGGATCAAGGACGGGACGAGGGATGTGTAGAGAGAGCCGATGCTGTAGATGACCGCCTGTGCATCTCGTAATGCCTCCAGCACGCGTGGATTGGCCGGTGGCCGGATCTCCTGGCCGTACGGATTGATGTACCAGATGCGGGTGATGCGCGATGGCAGGTCCTCATTCTCGACTTTGCTGAACCGGATGTTCTTGTGGCGTAGGGTGGGTAGGGATCCCGGTGGGTGATCATCCTCGTATGAGATGGCCGTCGCGGAGTCATCTGAGGAGTCTGTGTCTTCGAGGTCTTCGCCGCCATCGGCGAGGAGCAGGCTGGGCCGGCGCGAACCCGGGCGCGGCTGCAGGGCGGTCACCTCGCTGGGATGTGAGATGCTGTTTTGGCCGACAATTACAGTGCCGTTCGCCAGAGATGCGGAAATATGATGGGAGAAGTTGGAGTTGATGGCCGGAATAACGCGGTCCACGTCCGAGGGGACGCCGCAAATACTGCCCAACAGGTAAATGGCGCTCTCGAAACTACCACTGAACAGTCGCGCGCCAGTCAGGAACAGGTTGCCGACGCTGGCGGAAGTGAAGTCAAAGGTCGATGCAGGGGGTCGGGCCCGTTTGAGGATCTCTAGGTTCAAAAGGTTGAAGAATGAACGGATCAGTTCTTTCTTCGCCGGCGTGATAGCGGTCCAGAGGTCGGAAGTCCCATCCACGATCGCGTGCCACTCTGCATGAGCAGCGGATGCGTCCGCTGGAAGACGATGATTGAAAAGCGCCTTGATCGCAGCGCGCTCAGACCCTGGCGACGAATCTGGGATCAGACGGACCAGTCTACCTATATAGAAGGTCAGATGGATGCGTCAAAGATGGGGATTAAATCGACAGGATAACGTGAAGGACGCTGTTCTTACTTCGCACGTCGCCTATCCCAGGACCCCCAAAGATACGAATCAACTCCGATGATGATCCTCCATTGTCACTAATGGGGATGATATAGCTCAGGACACAGTCCTTGCTGTGACGGACAGTGCTGAAAACATCCACAAGGTTATTTGCGGCACTGCCGCCGGAGAAAACAACAAGGCCCCGGTTTGGCGTTGTCGTCGCCATAGTAGTTTCTCAGACAGCAGAGTCGCTTTGGGGACCCCGAGCCGGGGGCAGGAGAAACGTTGAGCGAACGCTGTTGTGGCTAGAAGTATGGCCGTTGACGGGAAATGGAGCAGACGACGATCCGGTGCGGTCCCGTAGCAGCCACGAATACAATATCGGATCAGCCAAGATCACCCGACAGACGTTCAGGTTCAGTGGTCCCGGAGAGTGGAATCCACGGATGATGAACGGGCAAGGTCGGAGTCGTCTCTGGGGAAAGTAAATCAGAACTTGTCGCGATGGATTTATCTGTCCAAACTAGAGAATCCGGATGTGGATAGATGTCACGTGATTTGGCATGCCCTTCTACAATTCGTCCTACTCATGTACTAACTAGCAAGGCGAAGTAGCTAGAAAAAATTGTCTGATGCACTATCAGAATCATTTGTTATATACAAGGACACAAATCTAGATCATGCATATGCAGCCCAGCCTGCAGCCAGTCAGCCCCATTCATATTCACTACAGACCGCACGAAAGCACTTACCACAGTAGAGAACTGCCAGGTTCTTCTCGTCCGTCGCCTGCTGGATCAACTCGTTGACCGTTGCAGTCACACTCAGCGTCTTACTGAGCTTCTTCGCTACGACGGTCAAGGCACGATCCGCCTCACTGGGCTCATTGGTCTGACGTTTGTCGACGGCGCCTGGTAGGACAGGGGGGCCATCACCGGCTTCCGAGGTGTCCTGCATTTTCTTCATTCGCAACGGCGACACGGTCCAGCTGTACAACGGATCATATCGCAGCACGTCAAGAATGGTCATGATGCTGTATGATTCCTGTCGGAGCGCTTCCAGCGTAAACTCACAACAGCGACGGAAGACTCCCTCCGTTTTGGTGATCCCCATCCCGTCGACTAGGTCGCGCGTCAAACGGAACGGGACCACCTCCGGAACTGGTAGGACTCGGCCCTGTTCAAATGCTACCCCCAGATCAATATGTACAACCTCTCCTGTCCGTTCGTCGAGGAGAATGTTATGACCGTGTCGGTCCCCCAACCCAAGCACGTGGCCAAGGATCGAAATCGCTGCCGTGCTACGAGTGTACGACAACCGCTTACCGAACCAGTCATCGGGATTGTTGAAATTCTCCATGAAAAAGTACCGCATGACCGGATGGAAGTGCTCCGTAACCTGGCGGTATGTCCTGACTCGCTGGTCAAGCGACCGGGTCTGAACGTCCGCGATATGCTTCCGACAGACATTTGGCTTCATGTCTTTGGGGAAGTACCTCTGATGTGCGGGCATCAAATAGTCGTGTAGGGGTATAGTATGCGGGACGAATTCAATGATTCCAGCATTAGAAGTCAAGGGCAGAACCTTGTACGTGCGGATGCCCAAGTTGCGCTGTCGAGTTACCTGGTGGTCCTTAAGCAAGCTGCTGACTTGTTCGAAAACTTGTTCCATGATTGCGTCTTGGCGCAAGTCATCATTCCCCCCTTTGAACTGTCGAAATAGTTAGTCCAGTGCCTTGGCCGGAAGGATCATAATCTCTTACCAATTGCTTATACCGCTGGCCGTTGCTTGCCCACGCTGAGACGATCTTGGGCGCACTTACACCCGACGCAATTGTAAACTCCGGGTGATACCGAACAAGTCTAGGGATGCCGCTATAATCGCAATCAATTCGAATGCCAATATGCATTGTGGGCGGCGGCAGTCTTTGTGTGGCCGCATCTCGCTCCAGGCGTTCGCCAGTCGGTAACTTATTCAGAGGGACCTTTGCGCCGCTCTTCAGTTTATCACTTGGCCTCTCAATAGCAAAGCGCACATAATTAATATTTGTGTTGTGGACTGCAACCCAAGTCGGCCCAATGCGTTTGTCGTTCTTTAAGCCATCGACTAACCGTCCGGCCGCCCGGTTTCGTGACAGTGCCGATTCATCCTTACTGCCTTTCGACTTGCTGCTCGCAAATATCTGGTACATTCCATGGAACGGATGTTCGACACATATGCGATATATTAAGGCGAAAAGCATCGACTGGAATTCATCAGGAATATCCAGCAGGCGGGAGCTCAGCTGATTCATAAGGGGTGCGAATTTTCGACTTGGCACCTGGTGGAGATATTTGGAGGTAGCTTTATTTGCAATGTCACTGTCAGACTTGTCGAGCCACAAAGCACAGAATCGCAGGGCATCATTGTTGTACTCTTCGCTCTCCTTGAGGCAAAGAAGATAGTTCTCAAGGCACTGCTGCAGGAACGACTCCCGGCTCTGCAACAGACGTTGGTATTCACGGTCATCCAGGTCAAACCACTGCTTGGTTTTCGTCCGATGATATCTCAGCGCGTCCCTCTCTCTCCCTTCTGCGGATTTCATCATATCCTCGAGGGCTTCGACTTCCTTCTCCTTGCGGTTTCGAAGCTGTTCAACTCTTGTAAAGTCTTCCAGGCCATCAGGGCTCTGCAACTGCTGGTCACAGAATGTTGCAAACCCATGGTAAACCCTACCAGCCTCTTCTCCGGCTGAGCTTTTTCGTAATTCTTTGACTGCCTGAGATAAATACTCTTGAATTATGGCCTCCGGCTTTTCCAGGCGCGCCTCTGCCACATGGTGGCCCTGCACGATAATTAGGTCTGTATACAATGTTGGTTGATAATTGAGATGTGAAAAGGGGCTTACCAATGTTACGAGAAGCTCCGCACGACTGATAGGTACTGCCTGGGCGTGCAAGTCATTATGGTCCCTCAGCTGGCGGAGCATTTGAATTGACGGCGCCATTTCGCCCTGGTCCCACAACACATTGGCCAAGTCAAATTTGGCAGCAGCATCCAAATTAATTCCTAATTCTGCACATTGCTCTGAGATCTTGGAGAGGCAGACAGCGGACTTCAACGAAGCCTGTGCGATCCCATGCTTTCGTGTTATTGCCAGAGACTGGCGAATTGCTTTCACCTCGAGCAACTGGGCATCAAAGTCATTTAGGTTCATAGTAGACTTCAGATAATCCCTTTGTTTGATCGACGAGAATAGAGCCTCTTGGCTATTCAGTATCTCCCCGACCTCATCGACGCTGACCATGTCAGAATGATATTCGTAATATGGAGGCCATGTACTTACCTGGTCGTTTTCAGCCAGGAGTTCCTCGAAGATATTTTCTGCCACTCATTTTCGATCTCTTCGGCTGATCTGAGACACAAGACATCACTTATTTCCGTCACCACGCCTAAAACCCGCATTGCAGTTCTTAAAGACAATGCCGATCGGCTACTACTTGTCACGAGATTTAAAGTCGTCAGGAGACACTCATCGATAGAAGACGTTGCGTCTTCTAGGATTGCCGAGGTGTTGAGACTTTGAAAGGCTCTGAAGATCGTTGCTGATGGAGAAGGGTTCAGAGGTGAAACCGGGATATCCCATTTACGCAGGTTTGTTGCAGCTTTCAGCATGCTATCGAACGAGCTTGATGTATCTTTTGGCCCTCCGCCAGCGACAGTAAACATTGAATTGGCAATTCCCTGGAGATTTACTGCATTCAGTGCCCCAAGGACACCAAAAGCATTGCCATCTCCGAACCTCTGTATGTCGCTGTCATATTGTGCACTTTGAAAAAGGAGGTTCTTGAAGCCCGAACTCTCACGTTCAAGCGTCTCCATGACCGAGCTTAATGACGAGGTTTGCTGCATACCGTAAAAGAAATCCGGATCGTCTATGTTCTTGAAGATCTCATGCAACATCTCAGGTGGCGCTTCGTATCTGACAAAGGAGGAACGACGTGATCCATGCACCACTCGAGAAGTATGCGTCTCGAGCAATATGAGGGCTGTTTTCGGCAAACAACATTTATTCGCTGCCATAGATGCCTCCGCGAAATCAATATCAAGCCATTCATCGCGCTGCACAATTGTGGACTCCTTCGGCTTCGGCTGATTTCGCAGATACAAGATGCAGTTGATGACAAGCCGCGCATGGGGGATCGTGCTGTCTTCAACTTCACAAAGGGCTTGCTTGAAAACATTGGATATCTCCTGGCGTATCTGTACCTCCCCATGATGTTCTGCCAGAAGCACATCATGCAGGATATACGGAAGGAGTTGAGCTGCGAGTTCTGGAATGGCAAAAATGATATTTCCCAAAGCTCCGACAACAGGGTCTCCAATGGCTGCCTGTGACAAGTATCGTGCAACATTTCGAGCCCAGTGAGCTGATGAAAGTTGCGGTTGCCACCCAAGCTCGGGGGTGTCTCCACTAGCCTCGAAGGGGAGAGGAAGAGCAGGGCATTGATAAGGCGCCCAAGTAAGTGCCTTCATTAGAGAGATAGGTATGATGTCTCGACATGGTGCAAAGTCTGCATACTTATCAAGATTGCTGACAATGAGTCGCAATGTCCGTTCGATCAAGCCTATTTCCCTGGGCGTGCTCTTCTGAAGCATGTCGCAAAGTATCTCTACTATGCGCGCCTTAGAAAAATTGAAATCCTCCAGAGATACAGCAGACTGGGGATATTTGAAAAGGTCCTGGTTTTGTTCTCTCAGTAGGTCATCACTGATGGTTCCAGTAGAGGCAAACGCTCGGCCAATAACCCTAGCAGCCCATAGTCGGTATCTCGATTCGGTATCAAAATTCTGAAGAGTCTCGCATATCGCAACAGTGCTTGAGATAGCGTGCTCATCATCGAGTACATCAAGTTGCCAGTCGTCTGGCAGCATGGAGTCAGCACATAGTAGGGTGATTATGTGATCTGAGACCGGTTTGCTCAGCAAACTTTTCTTTGAGATCCTGTCACCAAATACCTCCAGAAGAACATCACGTTCAGTTCTATCGTCGCCTTTCTGATCGCCCACATAACGCCTGTTGGACGACTCCACTAGGCGCCTAAATAACTCCTGTTGTCCTCCTGTTAAGACCGAGGACTCGTAGGTTTCCAGGTACTCTTGAAACCATTGCAGGAAGTCCCGTGCTTTTTTAGACACCGATTTGAACTGAGAGTCGACTTTTTTATCAGCCGCAGGAGATGCCAGGAATTTTCCCAGAGACAACAAAGTAGAGACAGCGACCCCAGCCATGAGGCCTGGGTTTTCGGTCAAATAATCCTTGCTTGCTTCTAACAGGTACCAAAATATGCCCAAAGCATCCTCAGAGCAATAAATGTCTATAAGAAACGGCTGTAGAGCATGGAGAATCATTTCAAGGGGGTAATCGCCTAGCATGACAGGTCCAGCGACACAAACCAGAATCCTAATCTTCCGGATAACGCCACACGCATGAAGTGAGCCAAGGGCGGGATGTATTGACTCCAGAAGATTTCGGCATACGTAGGATCCCAAAGCCGGAGTCCATATCGTCTCAAGCTCATAGCCGCTTCTCTTGCACAAAAATTCAAGTTCATCAAGAAGGAAACGAGCTCTGAATGACGGCTGCTGGTTCGCAGGGAGGATGATATCAGAAGAGCTCTTCTCAAGTATACACTTCATCGTGTTAAGAGCTCCGCTAAAACCTGGTCGCTTCGAAAGAGCTCTCTCAACCTGTTCATATTGATCCAATGCTTCGAAAAACACCGATATTGCCTGTGGGAATTGTTGGTCGATTAGCCGCAAGAAACGGTCTGTTCCTAACGCTTTCTTCATGCGGTTCTCTACACCTTTTGGTTGACTACCCTGTCCTGGAGGGGTACTGAGATCTCGTGCGATGCTGTAAGCTTCCGCTTTATAGAAAGAATGCGCTAGAAGCTCGACAAATGGCGTTCCAAGATGGTCTGCAAATTCAGCCCCATCGGCATCCCTTGCCCGCATCATGATTTGTCCAATAATTTCATCTTGGACATCAATCATCATTTCTTCTATACTGGTGTATCCGAAAATGCTGAATGGCATAGACGTAACTCTCTGTGTCTCCATCCAAGTGTAAAGAACCTGAGAAGAGAAGAGTCGAAAGAGTTCTCTTGCATCCGCGAGCCCAAGAGACTCTGAAACATCGCCAATGCATTTCTCAGCATACCAGAGCGAGCTTGGAACTTGTGCTGGTGTCTCGAACATATGATAGATACTCCTCCGAAGCAAAGTATGCCATCGAGATGCAAGCTGGGCGAGGATAAAAAGACGCAAAGCAATCCCTTCAGGCCAGTCTGGGTCTCTGGGAAGGCTTTCAAGGACGTCATCAAAAATAGCGTCGTGGTTTGTCAGTGGGTATTGCCCAAACAAGTTTGAAATGAGTGTCCCGGCACCAAACTTCACAGCAATATCCCCTTCCTGTAGGATCATGAACAGGCCAGTCCTCGGGGATGGGTTGGATTGACCGACTACGTAGGAGGTATTGCAGCTTGTGAGCCCTCCCAGAAGTTCAACAAGCGCCATGAGCACAGCGGGGGACGCTCGACCTTTCGCCAACAGCACGTCAGTGAACCATGTGTAAATATCTGAGGCGGAATCAGTCAGGTCATCACTCTCCCCAGTAGCCCATGAATTGACAAAGCTGTGCATCATATGTATGCAAAGAATATGGGAGTTCTCGCAACGTTCGAGTTCGTACGTTTGGAGACATTTTTCTCCCAAGTCTTCGAGTACTCGAAGCAGAGAAGAGCGCCTAAACCCGGAGCACGCACGGTATACGTGAGGCAAAAATGCACGGGCCGACAAAATATCAGCTTCATCTAGATCTGTTAAGTAGTTTATCAAGGCTTCGTCACCCGTTTCAGCCTGGAGGTTGTGCGTAGAGTCATTCATTCTCTCAAAAACCGATAACTGGATAGTAACAGAGCGTTGGAATGTGGCAAAGTCGCGAAATAGTGACAGCGCTTCCCGGTTCATGTTGACAATGCTAATAGCTTCTTCTTGCCTATCGTCGGAAGTCATCAGGGAATCGTCCAAGTCCATAGTCTCATCGTCTTGAGAACCTAAAGTTTCTTGCTGAGCTTTTCGGTGAGTCTCAAGGGAACGGGCCAACGGAAGTACAAGTTGTGAAAGTCCTTGCTTGACTACAGATTTTGTCTCTGGAGAATACAGGTCAGGGCTAAGGAGAGGGCCCATTTGCACCAGAAAAACTTGGCTGAAATCAGGCCCACGAATAGCGAGAAATGAACACAAGCCTTTCCAAAGACAATCCGTATTTTCTTGCAGTGTTTGGAGGCGGGATGCGAAAGTTTTCTGCAGGCATTGTGCGTATAAGGCGATCAGTATGCAGAATGACACGAAGATTTGCATTGTATCCAGAGTTATGTTCTGCGACTTGTCTTCAGACAGTGACTTCCAGGCATGAAGAAATGCTTCGGACTTCATCTTCAGCAGGTCTAGTAGGACATGGTCATTCGGATCTTGCCGGGTGAAGGGTTCCAGAGATAGTGCCTTTTCTTGAAACCACGGCTCAACGAAATCAATCAGATTCCCGAGGTCGAACATATAATTCAACAGTTGCCTGGACGTATGAAAGAAATGCCAGCCTCTGGCGACTAGACCCGTGGGGCCCCGAAATAGGGTCTTTGGCATCGTGAACGGCCTGTTCGTGCTCGCTAAAATCAAGTTCAATACATCCAGGGGACGAGCAAATGTGGCAACCTGAGCGGTCTGTAACCGGTCTGTTACAGTGCCTGGACTTGCCTCAGTTGATACCCATGGAGAGGACTATTGGGAATACGCACCGATCATCCAAGATTGTCGTAGCCATGCACATATCTGATTGGCAGCTTTCGGGACTGATCCGGGGTTGATCTGTCCGATCACACGAGCTGCCGTTGCCCAAAGGGCCAGAGAGGAGTCGGACAGGGTAGAAGGACCGCTCAGATTGACGGACGAAAGCATAGAGCTTGTGACATCAACAACTTCCGAGTACTCCAAAAGATCAAACTGGAGGATACAGTTCATTAGCGTACATGCGGCTCTCGAGGTAATTTGTGAGGAAGATGCCCGAGAGGCAAGGTCCCAGACCTGCCGCCAAGGTGCTTTAAGCGACTGCGAGTCCACCCCAGGACTACCAGCAAGGCTGAAAACAGTCAGTCACTTTCCCATCTGTCCAAATTGCTACTGCTCACCTTGCCATTGCTATCATGGTCCAAGAGGATATCATGCCATTATCATCAAGGATGTTAGGGGTCAACCGCTGTATCAACGAAGTTCTGGACTCGACACTTGTATGATCAGATATAAATGGGATCATCTGCAAGGCACACAGTCTTCGAGTGCCTGAAGCCAAAACCGAGTCACGGTAAACATCCTCTATGAACGACTTCTGGCGCGGTCTCTTCGCTGATTCGTCGCTTCTGCCACGAGATAATGACAAGCAAGTGGTTATGTCATCTGACAATCTCACTAAGTTTGAAATAACCCATACAACCGTCCAGTTATGCTCAGATCGCGGGCTCTCAAGGCGAGGCCATATTGCGAATTTCTCTCCGGAATCCAGAGTCGGCTGGTAAAAGGTCAGCTCATCGATTTGCAGGATCTCTTTATCAGGACGCCTCTTGTATTCCGCGGAGAGAGCGTCTGTCAAGTTTTCGATAGCGGTAGCTAATGACTCCGACGGCTCTCGTCGAACAGCATCGGTCAATATGACCATGCAAAGCATGAGAGTGACTAGTAGCTCATCCTTGAGGCTCACGAGTTTGGTAGTCCACAGGTGTTGGATGGTAGGGATCAAATTCAATAGGAAGGTCCGGACAAACCCGGTTTGATCGAAAATGACCCTCATAACTACCGAGTTTACACTTCTGATGGCAGCCTGGTGAGCCGTTCCAGGAATATTATATGGCCTCAGGAATTTCGCTAGCCGGAGCAGAATCTTGTCAAAGGTATCGTGGACCGGTGCATTGGGAGACATGGTTAGCAGTTGAATACAGGTCATTGCCTCACCAACCGCGCTCTTGTTCCCTTTGGATCTCTCGCGCACAGGTAATGCAGGGGTCATCCGAGCAGGGTTTGAACCGCGATCACTAACAAGATAGCCATCCAGAGTAGACCGCTGATCGTTGGATGACCCCAACGAAGTATTCTCGTCATCCTGGGGGGCAATGCTTTTGAGGCAAAACTCCAGGGCTTTTGTCCATTCACTAGGTCCAAGATGCTCGCGGTGCGGAGGGTGGTGGAGAAGTGAGGTCAGGCATTTTGTGTAGTCCACACAGAGAACGTCAAAGATACTATGGTTTGGGTCCACGAGAAGATCAGTTATATGGTCAATGATTGCTCGAACAGATCTCATCCGCAAATTGCGCAGGAAGACATCGACGGCCGTGCGTATGACCGAAGCACATGCCGACAAACGAGTCGCCGAAGCGCCTTTGGAATGTGCGCGGTTATAGAGAGACTTTTCGGCAGAAACGAATCGGAAGAGTGACTCGAATATTTTGTAACAGGCCTTGTCATTCAGCGAAGTTCTGTTCCAGTTACACCCGTTAAATCACCAGCCTTGACATGCGTAGGAGACTTCTGGTTTCACATACAACTTTGAGTTTCGTTTATTCTGCTGGAGGATATGTTTCAGATCTAGGACAGGTGAGCGAGGTACAGGCCGAAGTTCCAGCCAGATAGGACATACCAGCCAAGCCATCAGAGCGATCCTTTTGCTTGTCCGACGACAGCAGCGACAATGCTTTCTCAACGGTGATCTCCGCCATGACGGTGGTTCGGTCTGAATACGCGCCACAGCCCGGGGAGAACCATCCTTCAGCTCATTATCACAAGAAAATCAAATAGAACCGCAGTTCATGAAGCAAGAGACCACCAGGTTGTCAGGGGCACGAATGATGGACGGGCGTTGGATCTAAGGCGCGCGTGTGTGTGGGTGGGTGTGGAAGTAGAGTAAGCTAAAGTAAGCTCCGCCCGCCTTTTCGGGATTTTTGGTCGCGTCCTCCGACTCCGACCTTTTCTGGCCGCCGACAAACATCATCCTCCTCCACCTCCACCGGATTTCCTCCCTCAACACCGCCATCAATATCCCAGGATGGGGGACACCGATACGGTGGCTGGCCTTCGTGGCCTGTATCAGGATCTGTCCGCCCTTTCGGATTCTTCATTTGTCAACATTGAGCGTCTGCGGGTGGAGTTGGAGTCTCACATCGAAGATTTCAGGAAGCTCCTGGACAAACCCACCAAGAACAACGCAAGTCGTCAGGCGGTTCTATCCGGTGAGTCTTGATGGTGGCTTTTGATTTTGTGATCTACAGCTTGGATGTCTTTCATTTTGTGGAATCTGACTGACGGTGTTCGCAACTGCAGGCAAAATCACCCTAGGCGATGTCGAATATTCGGTCAACGAAGAATTCCAACAAGGAGCGCTGCAACTGGCGGACGCTCTGAACATCGACGAACTCGATGCAGCGGCGCTCTTCTTGGGCGCTCAGGATGATGCCCAGATGCTGGATCGGCCCCCTCTCATCGCTGCGATCATGCGATTCCACGAACGCCGGCACTTTTTGCTCGAAGCATTGCGCCTTATCCTCCAGGAGTCCTTCGAGGTCGAGCACGAATTCGCACAGGATATAATGCAGGATATGGTGGCCTTCGTGGTTGAGATCAAGGATGGCCCTCTGCGCAATGCCTCTTTGTACGCGCGGAAATGCATGAAGTCGATGGAGGACATTGAGCAATGGCTTTCCCTGCTCGCTGAACAGATTCAGAAGGCTTCGATTGTTGGCCAGGTAGACGATACCGACATCATGGAAGCGATTGAGTATCAGCGCATCAGTCTCTTGCAACAACACGAATCCCTAGGTGCCATTCTCTGCTACCTGTTCAAGGGTCCTTACACCAGCTCGGAAGACCTTCGCGTCCTCCTCAATCGCCTGAGAAAGTTAGATCGGTTCGATGGTCTCCTCGTTCATTACATCCCTGCGATAATCGCTGCGTTCGTTCAGCACGCGTCTCCGGAAAGCCCCAGCTCCTACAAAGAGGCGCGGAGCTTGAACACGGCGGTCACTTCCACCAAGGACGGTCAGACCTGGACACTTCCCATCTTCCATTCAGCGGTTATCGCCCTCTGGCTGGCCGTTTATAGCGGATGGGATTTTGACGGGCCTTCTTCGCCTATCCCAGGGGTCAACCTCGAGAAAGAAGCCGAGGAGCGCACGAAGATGTTCATGACTGCGCTGGATGACGGGGGACTGGATTTTATGTTGGCGATCTGCTATGGTGTCAATAACGAGGAATGGGCCGATCCTGCTCGCAGCGAATTGGTGGCTTTGCTGCTGAAGGAGAGTTCATCCGCAATGCTCGAGTCGGACCCGTGTGCTGGCTACCTCAAGACTCTCCTCATGGAGGAATTCGAGGTCTTTGCAGAGTCTTGCATCGCGAACATGCCGGATGCAGTTCGGTTGCTAAAATCGGAGGAGGACTCTCAACGGCTTGATCAGATTACCGCCCTCAGGGATGGGCTGACTTCTAGCCTTCATCGCGGGATCATTGAAGCTCGGACACATCTGGAATCTTTCCTGATGGTGATGGCCTTCGCCTTCGAGCACCGTCCAGATGCTGCGCAGGAATTTTGGGCAGACCCCGACGGAAATCTATATGGGTTCCTCCAGTGGGCCTCGAAGAGACAAACTGTTCCCCGTGTTAGCGCTTTTTGCGAACTGCTATGCTCCATCGCTGGTGGTGAAGACAATGCCATTGCAGCGCACAAATTCCTTTCTGAGGAGGACAAGTTCCTCTCTACCAAGTTCAAGAGGTCTACTTCCATGAACTGGTCACAGATGTTCGCCGAACTCCAACTGTACGCAAATCGAGTTACCGAAAAGCCCTCCGCCTCCAACTCGCAGACGGTTTTGCGCGCCAGAAAGTCGGAGCCCACTGATATGAGTGAACCAGAGAGCCCGGTTATGCTAACATGCTACCTTCGACTGCTTGGGCATTTATGTAAACAGAGCGGCGCGGTACGGGATTGGATGCTCCAGCATCCCTCTTTCAACATCGCCTCGACTTTGTTGACTTTGTCGAACGGCCAAATCCCCACCCACCTGAGGGCTACAGTGTTCTCTACCCTGGCAGCCCTGATGACCGGGAGGTCTGCCCACAATGGCAATGAAATGTGGCTGTCGATCGATAATTGGATATCCGGTGGCAACGTAGGCGCTTCTGGCCTGGGAAAGGTCCCCCTCGTCTCAAACCCACTCGTATGGCACGAGCAACAGGCATTCCAGAAGATTGGCGAAAGTTTCGATCAAGCGAATGCTTTCGTGACTCTGATATACTCAATCACCTCGCCCTCCTTCGATGCGGCTGAGTCTCACATCTTATTGCCTTTCCCTGAATCTCTGGGTTCTTCATATCGTATGCCTGGCATTGAGCCTTACATTGACTTCATCCTCGGCCATGCCCTATCGAGAAGGATCCCCGATCTCAACGAACGGCAGACTCGATTGCTCACATACAACTGCTTGGACTTCGTCGTGACTTGTCTGAGGTCCTTCAATGAGAATCTGGTCACCATTCTCAGTCAACCCGCGGTGCCGTCAGATTCACCAGTTAAAACATCGTCACTGATCAGCTATGTCCGCCTCCATCCGTTTTCACGGGTTGCCGAATGGCTGTTCAACGAAGACGTTCTGAAGTCGCTGTTTGCAACGGCCCAACAAGATGTCAATGAGGTCGCCCGAGCAGCATCAGACTCTATCTTGGTCCTTTCTCTGGTTAGAAGCCTCGAGGTGATGGATTTGATGATGGATCTTCAATCAACATATCTCAACATCGTGCGGCCATTAATAAAATCCCAGTCGGGTGGTACCAGAATTAATGTGGCAAACTCTTCGCTCTCCGCTTTCGAAGACAGCGTACTGAATAATTTGACGATCATTCCAGCCCTGTGCCTCTACTGCAGCACAGGGCACGAGCAGCTTACCATCACTTCCATGGCCTTATTGGAGAAGTTATCTAGCTCAACGAAACTCAACAAAGCCACGTCTCCAGAACTAATCAAATGGCGGTCTTCGAACAAGATTGTCGAAGTTCTCAGCACGGAAGTAGATGTGGACAGCGTCTCGCGCCCGCTCGTGTCTCAAATGCAGCCTGAGCTGAGAGAGCTTGAGTCCGGCCCTCAAGCCACCGGCTACATTATCAGGGAGAGTCTACTGGCACTCCTGAACAGCTGCCTGGGGATGATCTCCGATCGACCCACGGTAGCTCACGTTCTCCTCGGATTCAAGAGCGTGGGCAATATACTTGATATTCCTTCCGAGGGTTTGTTTGCCAATTCGATGTCCTTACTGCATGCTATCATTAGTTTCTTGCAAAGCTACCCGGACGAAGCGGATGGCAACATTCTACCATGGATGGTACACCTCAAACGCATGGCCTTTGAGGTCTTAAAACACCTCTGGTCGTCCAAGATCTCCTCCTACTTCACGCTTGCTGAAATGCGCTCTGCTCGCTTCCTCTCTACCATCCTCGCCAGTCAGCCCATAATCGGACCAAACACTCTGTGGGATGGACTGCCGATAGTTGCAGAAGATTTCTGGATTTCTGAGTCGACAACCGCCCTCGCAGAGTACTTACTCTACCGGAGCTACTTGTACGCCTATGCAGCGACGGAAATTCGTTCCGCCGCGAAGCTCGGTTCCCCGGCACTTCAAGCGGATATTATCTCGACTCTGTTTGGTAGCACGACATTAGAGACAGGAGAAGCTGTGATGACTCCCACTGTATTTGACCTGTTTGATTTTGCGGATCTAGATGTTGGGCAACAATTCCAGCTTCCCACCTTGGCTCTTCTCGACGGTATCAACGTTGATCTATGCGCCAAGCCTCAGGCGGACGATTCTCTCGTCCTGTATAGTTTGGACGAGGTGACGGAGCTCATACAGATCAGAAAACAGGAGCTACTATCGAGCGCCCAACTGCGGCCCCAGGATGAAGAACAGTTTTTGGCCGAAGCTGAAACCCTCACTCTCTTCATCCGGTCCACAAACCAAACGCGGCAGATCAACTATAACCGCTACTTGGCACTGCGGTCGTGGACAGAGCTCATCACGACAATGCTTACTTGCTCTGAGATCGAGGGCGGGCGGAAGTCAACTTTCATTTTGCACTCCATTCAGCTGATCCTTCCCAAGCTTGAAGTGGCCATTGAAGAAGACCTGCCAGAAGGGATTGAGCTGGCGCGTCTTGCAGAAACCTTGGTTTCTAAGCTAGATACTTCTGTGGCCAAAACAAGCCCCTCTCGCCGTGGCGGGGACGTGATCGATGAAAAGCTCCATCAGCTGTTCCAAATTTGCATCCGGGGTATCATCCTGGCCACTGGTAATGTGACTCTACGGGAAACGTTTTACAACATTTGCTCCCTTTATATCTCCCGCATTATCCCCACCAACGCCGCGCATGAAGGCATGAAGCACCACAGTCATCAAGTGGTGAAAACGGCTGGTCCTGCTCTGATAGAGGCGGTCTGTGACGATGCGTACGCAGGACAAGAAACATGCCGCGTGTCTGCTCTATTGTTGCTCAACCTGTTTGCTGGGTTAGATAAGCAAGCCGATTCGACTTTGGTCGAATTAATATCTCAGTCGAACTACCTGAGTCTTTTCTTGGACGCCATCAGAACTCTGCCCCTTGAGCTACGGAATGCCCAAGCTAGTGGTAAGTCCCGATCTCCGGGTCTCGTTGAAACCGAAGTAACTCCAATTCTTCCAGATACGCCGCTGCTCTTGTCATACTATGAGTCTCTTTTATCCCTGCTTCAGCAGCTTTGTCAGACGAAAAACGGAGCGATTCATGTCCTGAAAACTGGTTTGTTCCAGGCGGTCCGGGACTCGCAACTCTTTGCGGCTGATCCTGACCTCGGCATTGGTTCGTATCAACCTTCGGACAACATGGGGTCTCCTCTAACAAAAAATAGACATCGACAACCCGGATGCTCTTCGGAAGTACTACGATCTGCTGGGTTCGGTCTTGCGGGTCATTGTTTCGGCTGTGTTCTCTCGTGGTCTTCACAATGAACACATGATGGAACAGACACGCTCATTCCTCGCAGAGAACAGACAGAGCATGGTCGGTATATTCAAACGGCTCGCCAAGATCGGTGGAGCCGCTGCAGCAGCCCACCGGAACACGCTAGACGATCTGGCGAAATCATATATGGTGCTCGTCGCTGGTACAGACTTTTTGGAGGTAAGTCGAGTATTGCGTCCGATGTGTCCAGGATTTCGACTAATTGGAGATTAGTATGAGGATGAGGAAGTGAAAGAACACATGGGACCTAGATTGTTCTCATGAGCCGGGCGAAAGCCACGGTAGATGATGGGAGTCACGGCGTGATATCATGGGAACGGTGCATACGATATAGTTAGTTGTGTCGACTACATAAGATCAAATACGAAATAAGTATAAGTGCATTATTGCATAGTTTTACGATGTTGGACAAGTAGTTCTACACGTGCGTGTGGGACGGACGTATTATCTTATCTCCGACTCAACGTCAGCCAAACTGCGGAGGGCTGAGATGCTCCAACTTCTCTTCCCAACTTCATCCTGCACCCTTGCCACGATCCCCCTCCTCATCGCCTATCGCAATATTCCCCCTGAATCAGTCACAATCCGAGTGAATTTGCCATGAGTTGTCCAGTTCAGCCGTCATCTGGATCCTTCCGACGCTGAGCGCCCCTCTTCACCTCACCCTCTCGGACACAGCCGGGTAGATGCAGCAGAACTCGCGAGGCGCCACCGAACCGAGGAGCGGTAAGCGCAAGTCGATTGGCAAGCGGAAGCTCCCTGAACAAGAGGACGCATCGCAGCAGTCTTCCCACCAACAGACGACCATATCCGAACTCCTATCCAAAAACACCGCCAGCACCCTGCACTCCTCCCCGACAAACAAGCGTCTGCGCCTATCGTCCTCCCCCTCCGCTCCCACCCCTGCAGAATCCCGACAGGGACAGGGTTCCACCTACAGTATGTCTCGCCCGTTCAACGCCTCCTCTCGTCAAAGCAACTTCACCCCGCATACCGGTGCGAAGAAGCTGGTCGTGAAGAACCTGCGCACCGGCTCGCGCTTGAATCAGGATTCATACTTTGAGAAAGTATGGGGTCAGCTTGACGCGGCTTTGACGGCGGTTTTCGAGGGCGGGAAGCCGGAGACATCGTTGGAGGAACTATACAAAGGTGCCGAGAACGTGTGTCGCCAAGGTAGGGCTGCGGCGCTCGTCAAGAAGCTCCAGGACCGCTGTCAAGGCCATGTCTCTGGGAAACTTCACGATGCGCTCGTGGCCAAGGCCGGTAGTGGAAGCAACATCGATACGCTACGGGCGGTCGTAGAAGCATGGTCTACCTGGCAGTCAAAGCTGGTACGTCATGAGTACTCCTACAGACGGGTTTTGCTTGGTTCGATGCCAACCCCATTAACGCGAGACAGGTCACCATCAGATGGATCTTTTACTACCTCGACCAATCCTTCCTCCTTCATTCCAAGGACTTCCCCGTCATCCGTGAAATGGGGTTGATCCAATTCCGGCATAATATCTTCACTGACCCCGTGCTCGAGCCCAAGATTCTGCAGGGGGCATGCGACCTCGTGGAGGCCGATCGGGACGAAGAACAGAGCATGATCGCCGATTCGTCGTTGCTCCGAAACGCCATCGAACTCTTCCACGGGCTAGATGTGTACGCAAGCAGTTTCGAGCCGTTGTTTGTGTCGGAGTCGACCAAGTTCTTCACCTCTTGGGCTCGAAGGGAGGCAGCCGGCTATCTCGCAACATTCGCTGAAAACAGTCACCGCTTGATTCAACGAGAGGTTGACCGATGCGAGCTGTTCTCGCTCAACCGGAGCACGAAACAGAAACTGTCCGAGTTGCTCGATCAGGCCTTGGTGGTGGGCCAGGAACCCGTCCTGCTGAACCAAAAGGATGTCCTTGGTCTGCTCCGGGCGGGTAATAAAGTTGCCCTGGAGAAGCTGTATTCACTGCTCCAGCGACAGGATCTCGGGTCCAAGTTGAAGGGGGCCTTTAGCGCATATATCATCGAAGAGGGTTCGGGGATTGTTTTTGACGATGACAAAGAAGCGGAAATGATTGTCCGGTTGTTGGACTTCAAACAGCAGCTGGACGACATCTGGAATGACTCGTTCCATCGCAACGAGGACCTTGGTCATACGTTGCGCGAGGCCTTTGAGACGTTCATGAACAAGGGTCGGAAGTCCGAGTCGACCGGAGGCACTGACAATCCCAAGACCGGGGAGATGATCGCCAAGTACGTGGATAGGCTTCTCAAGGGCGGGTGGAAGCTGCCTCCGGGGCGTACTGCGGGAGACGTTCCGCTAGCCGACGAAGACGCCGAGATCAACCGGCAACTGGATCAGGTGTTGGATCTCTTCCGGTTTGTGCACGGAAAGGCAGTTTTCGAGGCCTTCTACAAGAATGACCTCGCTCGACGACTGCTGATGGGCCGAAGTGCGAGTGACGATGCGGAGAAGAGCATGCTTTCGCGGCTCAAGACAGGTGCGTCGGGTTCCTCCCGTGTGGTGTTTACTGTATTGGTGCCCGGCTGACATGATCGATCAGAATGCGGATCCAGCTTCACCCACAACCTGGAGTCCATGTTCAAGGACATGGATGTGGCGAGGGACGAGATGGTGGCGTACAACTCCCTCCAGCGCGAGCGTAGACACCGTCTGCCGGTCGATCTGAACGTGAGCGTTCTCTCCGCCGCGTCGTGGCCCACATATCCAGATGTCCAGGTCCGAATACCGCCGGAGATCGCCACGGCGGTTGACGACTTTGAGAAGTTCTATCACACCAAGTACCAGGGACGGAAGCTCAACTGGAAGCACCAGCTTGCGCATTGCCAGCTACGCGCCCGATTTCCCAAGGGGGATAAGGAACTTGTGGTCAGCTCGTTTCAGGCGATTGTGTTGCTGTTGTTTAACGAGGTCCCAAATCGAGGGACTCTGAGTTATTCGCAGATTCAGGAAGCGACCAGTTTGTGTCAGTCCCTTCCTCATCCCTTGTGCGACATTTGTGTAGATACTAATGTCCATACAGCCGACCCCGAGCTGAAACGCACGCTGCAGTCGCTGGCGTGCGCCAAGTACCGGGTACTCAGCAAGAAGCCCAAAGGCCGCGACGTGCACGCGACGGACGAGTTCTCGTACAACGGCGGGTTCTCGGACGCGAAGATGCGGATCAAGATCAACCAGATCCAGTTGAAGGAGACGAAGGAAGAGAATAAGACGACGCATGAGCGAGTAGCGGCTGATCGACACTATGAGACGCAGGCGGCGATAGTGCGGATCATGAAGAGTCGCAAGACGATCACGCACCCGGAACTGGTGGCGGAGGTGATCAAGGCGACGCGCAGTCGAGGGGTGTTGGAGCCGTCGGACATAAAGAAGAACATCGAGAAGTGAGTGATCCATACGGGAGGTGAGGGAGAGAGGGAACTGCTTGGGCTGACTTGACACAGGTTAATTGAGAAGGATTATATGGAACGAGAGGAGGGCAATCGGTATCAATATGTTGCGTAGAATGCGTTATGGATACATATTATCTACTGTTGACTGTTCGTGACACATGAGATGGTAGACGAAATCTATATTGTAAAGTCATCGGCAGAAACATGGAGACTTGTGTCTATATTATTATGTGTAGAGATGTATAGAACGAGAGACATAGACCTGATAGTTTTGGGAGTCCGCCTGATAATGGGATTGGTTATCCTCATACAAAAGCAGAGAGGAAGAACAGCAGATTGTCACGTGGATTGCTGCTTTCAGGCCGACAGAGTATACCTGGGTATGTCCTCCTGGTACACAACGAAAGTTCTCAGTGTCGGTAGGCGGATATCATAATCAGTAAAATCTCCTTGCTCATGAGTTGTTCATGACCTGTTTGGATAGTTCGGTGGGGGGGAGGTCGGTACCGGCCGAGAAGACAAAACCAACCGATCGATGGGATTAGAGCCGCAAGGATCCATTGGAAGTTAAAGTAAACTGATTGCGTGTAGATAAACCTTGCCGGAAAGAGGGCCAGGAAAATGCATCTATCTGTCTGTTCGACACTCGCCCGAGAGACTCGGCAGAGTTCACGGAGCTGGACGGAAGGGGAAATGTGTTGTGGCTGTGGGAGCTGGATACGGATGCGGATGTGGGATGGACATTCCGGCAGTTTGAGCCCACCGATGGGTCTCGATGAGGCCTCACGTGGATGTCTGAGCTTTTCAGGGACCGACGATCAGGAAATCGAGAGAAGGAGAGAAAGAGCGGGAGACCGCGTACGCAAGCTGTTCGGGATCAATAGTAAGAGACGAAACGAGTAAGGATTGTTGGGGGAAGTGGGTTTGCTCCAGATCTGACAGCGGAGACGATGGGGGTCCGCTTTTTTTTTTTTTTTAAGGTCCCATGATCGATGATGAATGATATGATATGATATCAGATGGGTATGATACGTAGGATTAATTCTCCAATTCATGTACAAGTAGATGGCCAATGGTCCATTGAGTTGTATTACATATATGTAGGTGTGCATCCGGAGTACAATGCACTGCGTAAGTGGTACTATGTACCTACTACATCACCTACTAGGTACTACCCAGTAGGTACTCTAATGTGTCGAGAACACCTATTCCACCGTTCTCCCTGTATGCTTTTTCTCCGTCCTACCCCTGTACAGTAAACCAACTCATCCAATGCTTTATCTATCAACTTTGGTCACATGTACTCTGCGAGGATATGTACCTGATGTGCAAGGGATATATGTCCATGTCCTCGTAGGTATCCTACTTTCTCGGTACACTTCCCCCTTCGGTGAGGATGGATCCGGACCATTCCATACTCCGTCCCAGTTGAACCACTAACCTAAAGCTCCAAGCCATTGTGGGAGAATTCGGGGTAGGACGGTGTGTTGGCGGAAATGCCAGACTGGGTAAGCCGAAGCGCCGGTTCAGCCACGACTACGACGGGTGAGTCCAGACCGAACCATCACTCGAACGATTCTACTGCCCGTCGGTGTACAGAAGTACATCGCATAGTGGGGGTGATGCTGGATTCAGCATTGCCTATCTGGGCGAGTCCATGTGAACAGAAAATCCAACCAGAAAATTAATTCTCCAATTAATTATAGAAATCAATTTGAAAGGAATAAACAAAGTCAAACCGGTTTGCCTGGACCGGTTACGCCATGTTGAAGTGACCAGCTCGAGTATTTATATTCATCTCTCCCTCTTTACTCCTCTCCGACTGCTATTTCTCCCTACTTCTCTACACACACACAAACGCATACATTGTCTCTGTTTCCCTCCCTCCCTCCCTCTCCCTCTCTCTCTCTCTCGGAGCCCTCTGGATTGACATCACCTCATCCATCCCCTCCCCTACTCCACCTGTCAAACCACCGTGAGTCCCCCAGCGAATAATGACACCGTCTTTCCTCCCTCTTCTCCAGTTTTCCATGCACGAGAGAGAGCCTCCGGAACTAACCATCCTCCTCTAGGTGAACCAATTGCTCCACTTTTTCCCCGCCTTGAAACCGCTCGGGTTCGACTGTACGAGCTGTTAGCTGCGCGCGGCTTCACTATATTCGTCTCTCGCCCAGAATCCCCATTCCATACGTTCGACGGCCCAAGCGACATTCGTCTGGCTATATAAAGGAGTCCGGACTCGCTGCAATCGACCGTCCCTCCGACTGTTTCCCTCTCCAGCGTTTTCCTGGTTGCATATCCTGCGCATTTCCCACTATCATCACTGTCCCCACTTGCGCCGGATCCAAACGTCATCACTCCGTATACCCCCTTTCGATCAACAAGACACCATGCAAAGTAGGTGGAAATCGTTCCCCCTTCCCCTTCCATTCGTTGGTCCTGGCCCGGGCCTTATACTGGGGCCTACGTACGCCGTACATCCTCCCACCTCCACCAAGTCGATCTCTCCGCAATCTTCCCCGTGATCCTCTGGACTCCTCTTTTTTTCTCCACAAAAATCCTACCCAAACCCCAGGAATCTTGCATTGGTGTCCCCCGCTAACGCCCACCCCCTCAGCCAAACACTTCTTCGATGACCCGGACCATCTGGTTCGCACAGCTCTCCACTCCCTCACCCTCACCAATCCCGCCCTCGCATTCGACCCGGGAAATAAGGTTATTTTCCGTCGCCCTGATGCTGTCACAAAGAACAAGGTCGCCATCGTCTCCGGCGGTGGCTCGGGCCACGAGCCGGCCTTTGCTGGCTTCGTGGGTCGCGGTTTCTTAGACGCCTCCGCCGCCGGCACCATCTTTGCCTCCCCCTCCGCCGAGCAGATCCGCAAAGCCGCCATGGACCTGGTCGACAATGAGAAGGGCGTCCTCATCATCCCCATGAACTACACCGGCGATGTGCTCAACTTCGGTATGGCCGCCGAGAAGGCCCGCGCCGCCGGAATCAAGACCGAGTTCTTTGCCATCAATGACGACGCCGGTGTCGGTAAGAAGAAGGGTGGAAAGGTGGGCCGTCGCGGCATTGGTGGTGGAATTCTGATCCTGAAGATCGTCAGCGCCTTGGCTGAGGCTGGGTACGTTGCATACAACAAGAGAGGAGTAATGTCTCATGCTGACTGTTGCTAGTGGCTCTCTTGAGGAGGTCTACCAAACCGCCCAGTTTGCAAACAAGAACCTTGCCTCTGTGGGTTCCTCCCTGGAGCATGTTCACATTCCTGGTAGAGACCCTACTGGAGACTCCATCCCTCATGGTGAAGTGGAGGTTGGGATGGGCATTCATAACGAGCCAGGCTCGCACCGCGTGAAGGCAACTTTGCCGGAACTCGTCCAGACCATGCTCTTCCAGATTCTGGACCACAATGACCCTGACCGAGCTTTCCTCACTCACCAGCCTGGTGATGAGTTCGTTCTGTTGATCAACAACCTGGGCAGTGTCAGTACCCTCGAGCTGTCTGGTATCACCGATGAGGTCCACCGCCAGCTGGAACGTGACCACAACATCAAGCCTGTTCGTGTCATCCAGGGTACCTTCCTGACCAGTCTCAACGGCCTGGGGTTCAGCATCTCCCTCCTGAAGCTCGCGGACAACGGACTGGGCCCCGGAAAGTCGTTCCTCGAGCTTCTCGATGCTCCTGCGGAGGCCGTGGGCTGGTCGGCGCCTATTCGCCCATCCACTTGGGCCCACCGGTCCGACGCGCCTGTGGAGATCAAAAAGACCCGTCGCGCAGAAGATCAGCCCTGTAACGTGAAGCGTATGTTCATCCTCCTTCTACTCTTCTTGTCTCTGTTCCAAAGATCTAACCTGGTGACAGTGGACCCTGCCGTTCTCAAGAAGGTCCTGGGTGCCGGTCTCAAGCGAGTCATCGCCGCCGAGCCCCAGGTCACCCGCTACGACACCATCGTTGGCGACGGCGACTGCGGCGTGGGCCTGAAGCGCGGCGCGGAAGCAGTCCAGGCCCTCCTGGACGACCCGTCCGCCAACATCACCGAGGACGTGGTGAACGCGGTGAACCGCATCGTCACCGTCGTGGAGAACACCATGGACGGCACCTCGGGCGCGATCTACGCCATCTTCCTCAACGCGCTGGCCCACGGTCTGCGTGAGCAGGACAAGGGCGCTGCCACCCCGGCCAACGCGGACGTCTGGGCCGCCGCCCTGAAGTACTCCCGCACCGCGCTGGCCAAATACACTCCGGCCCAGCCCGGCGACCGGACTATGATCGATGCGCTGGTTCCCTTCTGCGAAGCCCTCCTCAAAAGCAAGGACGTGCATACCGCTGCCGCCGCCGCGAACGAGGGCGCTGAGGCCACCAAGGCCATGAAGGCCAGCCTGGGACGCACCGTCTACGTGGGTGGCGAGGAAGAGTGGGTGGGCAAGGTCCCCGACCCCGGCGCGTACGGTCTGGCCGAATTCTTGGCCGGGATTGCGGAGGCTATTTAATAATCTTCTTCTTGCGGTACATATTGCATCGCATGTGTCTTACATAATTGATGACCTTAATGACGGATGTTATCTGGGTTAATTTAGGACTGGTTCCAATGAAAGCATTTCTTTTTACCTGACTCTAAACGTGGTAGTCTTCACTGGTATCTTGCTGTGCGTGAAATATTCCTAGACAACGTATTAGGTCTGCCTTGTAAGATACGATGGTCCACCGGAAATGTTTCATAACGTGGTTTGGGCATCGTCTTCTACCGTATAATTTGAATCCCGATTTATCTGGCATGTAGTCCTAATGATCCGCGACATAGCATAGGGGAATTACTAGGGAACGAGGGAGTGAAACACTCGGACGTCCACAAGCTTGTTGGTTGGTATTACATATATGCATTCCAAGTTGAGTATTGTGTCGATCCGTGCTCTCATAAACCAACTTCCACCCAGTGGAACACAGACAAAGCATTCTAACTCGATTTTTAAAACTTTTTCGAAGCATCAGACCAAACAAACGCCAGAGCTATCGCCTCATGATATGAGAAAACCTCGGACGAAAACGGGGAAATCCGAAGGAAAAGATGGAAGCCCCGCCGATTCCGAGACGGTGAAGCAGTGGACGTACCCCTCACACACCAAACTTCGCCAGGAACCGTCGGGGAGGGTATCGATGTCAAATGATGGTACGTCTCTTTCGTTTGACCTCAGACCGGACGGGGGGAGAAAAGCCGCAGACCAAGACCCCACCACGTGATAGGAATCCGGCTCATTCAGCTGAGCAGGACCAGAATGACAGAATCACCGCGCAAGAACCTGCGTAGGTTAGCAGACAAAAAGAAGTGATGGGAATCGTCAGAATCATACATCTTGCTGATGAAGCGGTCCTTGTTGACACCCTTGCCCTTGGTACCCTTGGGCTTCTCCGTCCACATCTCCTTGACATTCTCCAACACCATGTTGCAGTGGCGGTCGAAGGCCTTGACACGGGCGAGCAACTTGCGGTTGTTCCGGCATGAGATCAGCACCTGGGTGTGTGTGCGGGTGGCCGTTTGAAGAAGGGAAAGGGGACCGGCGGTGAGCTCATGTTCCTCAACGAGAGAGACCTCGTATTCACTGATTGGCAGAGAAGGCGTTAGAAGGATGCATGAGATGATACCAATGCGACGGGTTGGTGAAGAGGGGATGGACGAGCGGGATAGCTTCTAAAGCTCGGGGGATGGGATCATCATGTGATGCTGATGGTTTCAGATGGAATGTGACAGGAAAGGCGTTGCATAGCCTCATCAATGATTGGGTGACTGGAGGAAACGTACGTGAGCTCGCTCTTCGGCTTGTTCAGAAGATCTCTGCGGATTGGACGAGACGGTTAGCATCACCGACAAGACACGACGGGCTGATGAGTCACAGTAGGACCATTCGGGCGGGGAAGACGTACTGGATCTTGGGATCGGTCGACATGGTGGGAGGGTATAAAAGGGGGATGGGAGGAAGGGCGACTGGGAGCGATGAACAGCAGCGACGTCGATATCAACGACTTCTCAACCTGTGGCTTGTCTTGGCGCGGGTGGATCACGTGCCGCGCGTGTTTGCCGTGTTTGCGCCTTCCGCGCGATTGGCTCCGTCACGTCGCGTCCGACACGCCTGCGGATCATCCCAGCTTCACATCTTCTCTTCTTCTTCTTCTTCTTCTCTTCCTCTTCCCAACCTCCTCCTCCCCCATACCTCTCTCGTCTCCCTCGCGTCTCATTCTGCACAATCTCTTGGTGCTCCAGAGCCGTTCGAACCTTCTTCCTCACCGCATCTTTCTCCCCTTCCCGCGTCCGCATTCCAGTCGCCCTGTTCCCCGCGACTTCGTTGCATAGGTAGATACATACCACGCATTCTCCCCGTCGGTTGCCGATCCAGCAGGCTTCCTCATATGGGAAAAAGCCAGAAAAGGGGGGAAAGACGCACGCTTGAAGGATAATTCGATCCCTGGCCGATTTTCGACGCATCTCCCTCGCGTTAACCGAATCTTGCCTCGATCACGTTTCGACGGTCAAATCCCTCGCCTTTAACTGGCTTCTTTTTGCCGACCCGGTTTCATCCCTAATCCGCTCCTCCACGATTCATATTTCGGCTTATTTCTGCTTATGGTGAACACTCATATTCGGGTGGCATGGAATCTCAGGACGGGATTTCCGTCCGGCCCATGAGGCGTAGGTCCCCTCGTGGTTAGAGCTGCATTCATCCGTGGATACTGACCATTGAACTTCAAATCTATAGTGAAGGTACTATACACCTTCGATGATGCAAGCAAAACGAATTGTCTGGCTCGATGGCCTAATCTTCTCGACGTCCAAACCGCCGCGCTGGACGAACAAACCCAGATCGGCGTCATCGAGCTGAAAACATGCATCCAGGCCATTGTGTCCGCAAGGTTTGCTGATTCGCCCCCCCCCCCCCCCCGGGGTTCTGTCCCATGGCTAACGCATGTCTTCATAGCCCTGAGTTGGTGGCCAAGCTAGGACAGGATTATACGGTCTACGCCTACGACTACTCTGAATATGAGACCCCCCTCGTCGGACAGGGTATGCTTTCATGGGTTCTCGCTTCGGCCTCGCCCACGCCTCACGCACCAGCACATCAGTCCAAAACTATGGTGACCGGTCGTGTATGCAAAAATGTACTGGGGCTGTTTTCGAAAGGTGCCCAGGAGACGCTAGAGGTCAAGTTGCGGCTGGTCCCCGTGCCGACCGTGATGCAAAGCGAGTACCTCGAGAGCATGCAAAGATACAGGGACCTGAGCAACGTCATTCCCCACGAATTCAACGCTCAAGCATGGTCAAACTTTGTTCGCCAAAACCCTACTCTTATGGCCGCTGGCCCTGTCCAACCAGGGAGGACGACGTCGCCCATGGATCATGTCGGGATTGAGCGGTTTCACCAATTGCTCAGCGAGGGGTCAACACCGCGGGAACTACCCTCCGTTGGTGCCAATGGTAACTTCCGTTCCGTGTCTCCCTCGCAGTCCCTGGGCGCCCCCGGGAGCCGGGTCTCGACTCCCGGCGCCCAACCTTCAACAAGTCATCAGCAACTGGAACAGATGTCCCAGCCACAACAGCAATCAACACAGCCTCAGCTGGAAAGATCTCACAGTGATGTTATCCGTCCTTCTTCGAGCGCATCCATGCGCGACTCGGACTTCCATGCCACTGCACGGTACAATAGCCGCAGGGGTTCTATCCAGTCAGGCTACGGTAGCGGCGAGGAATCTGCGGAGCAACAGCCACGTAAACGGGCGAAGCTGTATCGGGCGGACTTACCTGGCAAGTTGGATTTCAACATTGAGAGACAGCCCAGCTCACTGCGCGTGGCCGCTAGCACCGCCGCGTCTGTTCGGATTCACCGCCCGACACCCGTCAACCCTTCAATTGCGGCCGCTCAGAGCTCAAATGAGGAGCCCATTCGCCCACCAACCCCGATCTCGCTCTCCAATGATCTACCTCGCCGCTCGCGTCCTCCCCCGAGTCTCTTGCGGGAGTCATCGGTTCAGAGCCATAACCAATACACCTCTCCGTACCCTATGAGCGATGACCAAATGGCCGCGGAACCCAACATGCATTCGCCGGAAGAATCTCGCTATCAAGGACTCTTCGAGCCTTCGTTCACTATGCCGTCCTCTCCTCCAGTCCTAGATTGCGGCTTTCCAACCCGATCGAGTCCTGTCCTGCCGCCTATGGTCACTGATCCGGACTCCGGCTTTATGAGCGGTGGACTGGATGAACTGCTGGATGAGGACATTGGCACGCCCCTGGAGGATTGTACGGCCTCCGTGTCCAACAAGCGAACAGCCCGTCCGGCAATCCAGCCTAGCTCGCCTGCCCCTGCTCCCGCTATTCCTGATAGCCAAAATGACAATGCCACCGCGAACAATGGCTCAAGAGATCAGTACGCAAAGGAAATTACACCAGCGCGTTCTCGAGCTCCTGCCAGTGCTGCGGGCTCGAGACCGTCTTCTCGTGCTAGCTTTCGGCAGGCACCTAAGCCCTTGGCTCCAGCCCCCATATCCCAAAGCGAGCTGGAAAATCTGATAAACGCAATTCCTGCAAGTGACCCAGTTATGCCCACCCAGCCACACGCGCAACAACACCATCCCTGCAGTGCAGGCCCGATGAGCGATTTTACGGCCGCTGAGACCCCTGCCCCTCAACCTGTCCCCGACGACGGTAAGGTTCGCAGTGGCGCAGGTGCACGGCGATTGAAGCAAGTCCAAGCTCGGCTTGACAGGTGCATCCGCGATGGACAGGTGCCTCCTTATTGCGAGAACTGCGGTGCTATCGAAACTCCTACCTGGCGTAGGGCCTGGTCTAAGGAGATTGAGGGGAGCGAGGATGAAGCCAACGAGATGACAAAGGATTCCACTTGCCTGTTCTGGCAGTCTCTCAAGCGAGATGAGCAAGAGAAGGTCATCAAGTTTAAGCTTGTGAAAAAGAGCCTGGCTGATGTCGATAACGACTTCCATCAAATTCTTCTCTGCAACCGTGAGTGTTCGTCATTTCGGGCTGACATTTCTTTCACTAACAAATAGACAAGCCTGCGGTCTTTGGCTTCACAAGTTCAGGTGCATGCGTCCAGAAAACCGGTGGAACAAAAACGCGAGTAATAAGCGAAAACGCCCCCCGAGGAACCGAAAGAGAGGAGGCCCGCTCTCCAACAATAGCTCCTCAACCAAGAGTCGCGGGACTGGGTCTAACAAGGTCGAGGGGTCATCACCAGGAGCGTCCGATGCATCGTCGCCGGCCGGTGAGGACGGAACCACCCCACACGTGGAGAATGACAACAATAACGAAAACGCCAATGATCCGGACAATGATGACGATGTCCAAGAGCTTCCGTCCAAGCGCCGTCGTGCCAACAGTATGGAACCGAGGAGGTCATCAGACATGGCGGGAAGCCGCTGGCAAGAGCAAGATGCCGTCGAGGCCCTCCGGCGGGCGATCCAGTCCAGCCCCGCTCGGAATCTTGAAAGCCGCAATTCTACAGCGCCGGGTGAGAATAGTCTTACTCCCAAGCCTGTGAGGAGAGCGCTTTTTCCTAATGCACAGGCCGAGGGTGGGCCTCTGAAAGCTCTAGGCGAGTCCGTTATGAACAGCCCCCGGCGCAGCCCTCGCATCGCCTCTCGCGAAGACAAGCGGCCTCAGGACAAAGAGAACGGCGGCATGTCTGACCTGGATCGTCTCTTCGAGAGCCCCACCTTCGAGTTTGACCTCCCTACTAGTCCGACGCCGAGACGACGGAACCCTCGGGCTGGCGAGAAGCGACTCTCCCTGCCTAGCAATTCTCCTTCCGCGCCGAGAACGCGCAAGGACTTGTACACGGACTCGCCGACCAAGCTCACTGCACAGAGGCTTCAGCGGATCCAAAGTAGCCCGGGGACGCCACGTCACAGCAAGACGCCCAAGAACTCGCGCACCCAGATGTCGCAGCTGCCTTCTTTGCCTGAGGATGCGTTCAGCACAGACGCACTCGAGGGTATCGATAATATTGTTGACATTTTCTCCGATGCGTCCGCCACCAATGTGGACTCTTTGTTTACGTTTGAAGCGTCAAAATACCCATCTAACAACAACTGGGCAGACTGGCTCCCGTCGGACTACGTGTCTCCAACCAGATCCGATGACAATCAAAACAACGAGCAGGGTGATATCTCTGGCGACTTGATTAACACGATCCTGTCGGATCCTCACGTTCAAAAGGAGAATCTCCAGGACCTGGACATTTTCAATTACGGTGGCGCAAACCTCCTTGATTCGGGCATCTTCAACTCGGAGTCGCTGCCGCAGGGTATCATGGAGCTCGGAGCTAAGGCAAGATCGTCGGCTGGATCCCCCAACAAGGAACAAATTGGAAGGACAAATAATGCTTGATGAGTTTCTTTTGTTTGAATTGCTTCGAGTGTCGGAGTGCCTGTCGTTTTACTGTTTACTTATTATCCTTTTCTGTGTTTAAGCGAAGGCGTTAGCGGATACGATGATCTCAGGCAGATTAGCCTGGGCTGTTCCATCGTTTGGGATCGGGAGCATCTTACGTGTTACGTTGGTCACTGAGGCTCCACGGCTATGCATAGATAGGCTTTAATATCTATCCAAGACTATGAGTACTTTTGCCCCTATCGGTGCCTGAATAGTATATCTAGCGAAAGCCAAGACACCTATAGTGCTGGTGACGCTCATCCTCGTCAGCCAGTCGAGCAGCGAATGTTGTTACGCTGTGGTCAATCACAGGCTGATACTTGAGGCTCGTCAGCTGGGCGCTTTGACCCCGGCTCCAAAGAACACCACCACCACACCACCCAGACTACACATGACGCCGTCCTCTCGAACGGCCAGCGCAGTTGGCCCGACCTGCCCTCCCTGGCTCAGGAGCTGCAGGGTTCGTGGGTCAAAGAGTCCATGGAGCTCACTACTGCCGAAAGAGAGAGCCTCGACGTGCTAACAGCTAAACTCGGCGCGGTGGGGGCCTGTTTGGCTGAACTGATTCACTGTGCGCTATGGCTCTTTAGGCAGACACTGGAATTCGATCGGCCACTGACTGCGCCCTCCACTAGTGAGGAGGGCTTGCACAATACCATCAATGCGGTTGCCGATCTCCTCCCGGCATGTCTGGTTTGGTTGCACCATAATAAGCATACGCTCTGACCGCCCGTGGTAACCAGCTCAGACCTTTCCCAGAAGTCCGGAGGTACATGGCGAGAGCCAGTGGAAATAGTTGTCATTGCTCTACAACACGAATGAGTGCGGGTACATCATCTGAGACCTTTCTGAAGTAGCTCTTCACATCATTGTAACCACGCGTCATAACTTTTCTTCGGATTTCATTGTATAGGACCTCAGAGAGCATAGTTCAACCCATTCCTCGAGGGTAAGTATTGACATAAAACGCAGGTATCAAGCAAACATGAAGTCATAACCCATTAATCAGTATCATAGAACAGCGACTTGAACTTATGCGTGGCATTGACCACCTGCTCGTAGATTTTGTAATCTATCAAGGTCAGCGTCGTATACAGACGAAAAAAATTAGGAGACGCCGTCAGATACGCACCACAGTCGCTGGGATTCCCCCAGTCAAATGACGCAAGAACCCTCACGCCAATACCCTACAGCAGTCAGTCACGCCACGCAATAGCAAAAACAAGATAGACGAACCTGTTCGCCCTCAAGATCCGTCACCTTCCCCACAACCTCGACCAGCTGCCCCAGCTGCAAATGCGACGACGGCTGCAAGACTAGGGCGACGTCCCCGTTCGTGCCGCAGGCGAGTGTCGCCCTGTCGCCGCGCAAAGCTGTCACTGTTCCCAGGAGTCGGACGGTATTCGTGGAGCGGGCGCCGTTGGCCGTGGACGGATGAAAGGACGGGAGGTCTGCGGGGAGAACGCGGGGAGTTTGGAGGGACATTTTGGAGAAGTTGAGCGTATTTCAAGTTGGTTCCTGGGGAGGAGGCTGTCTTCGGTGTTGTCGCTTGTCGTTGCGGGGTGGACTTGACGATGCGCTGTGGGAGGCGCGCGGCGCGCAACGCGTAGTCACGTGGTGCAAACCGGGATTATCTAATCGCCTGGAGCTTGAATCGAGCATACGACGAAAAAAAGGTAGCGCACCGCAACGTCGTTTCGTTTTAATCCGCACGAGCAGTCGAACCGAAGAATCGATCACTTTGCCTGAATCGCACCCTCACCGATGTCGTACGAAAGTCGTTTCTAACCCATCCCAGTCCAACCGACCAACCCACCACCATGCCCCCGCCACTACCGTCGCAGCATCGCGGCATGACCGCCAACCCACTCAAGCCCGTCCGTCGCTATCGACCGGGTAAAGCCATCGCGGAGGAGCCCTCGTCCTCCGAGGAAGACGAGGAGGTCGAGGATGAGCAGGTCAAGGAGCAGGAGCGACGGCGACAGGAACAACAGCAGCGTCTGAAGCAGCGTGCGGCGCCCAAGGCGAGCTCGTTCCCCGCGGGCGGTGCCGCTGCGGGTAAGATCACGAAGGGTGTGCGAGATGTGAGAATCGAGCCGGAGGAGGATGAGGATGAGGAGGGGTTTGTTACGGAGGAGGAGGAAGAGGAGAATGAACCAACGAAGCCGTCCAAGGTGGCCCCTCATGTTGCTGGCGACAGAGTCGAGGCCCCCGCTCGTACAGTGAGCAAGGATGAAGTCGAGGAGGAAGAGGAGGAGGAATCGGAAGAGGAAGAGAGCTCCGAGGAGGAAAGCAGCTCCGAAGATGAGGCCCCGCGAAGGGTCCTCCTACGACCTACGTTTATCAAAAAGGGCCAGCGTAATAACGCTGCGGGCCAGGGTCAGAACCAGGGCCACGAGACGCAAGGAAAATCCACTCAGACCGCCGCTGCAGATTCGGCGGCGGAGGCAGAAGCACGTCGCGCACAGCGCCAGGAGAAGGCGAATATGTTGATTCGCGAGCAGCTCGAAAAGGATGCCATCGCACGGAGTGCCGCGAACAAGGCCTGGGATGACGATGAACAGGAAGCGGCCGAGGAGGGTGCAATTGATGACAGGGATGGGGTCGACCCTGAAGCCGAATACGCCGCGTGGAAGCTCCGTGAGCTGAAACGTATCAAGCGTGAGCGGGAGGCCATTGAGGCGGCCGAGAAGGAGCGCGAGGAGGTCGAGCGTCGCCGCAACCTCACGGCCGAGGAGCGTGAGCGGGAAGATCGCGAGTACATCGCCAAACAAAAGGAAGAGAAAGAGGCGTCGCGCGGTGAGACTGGGTACATGAAACGGTACTTCCACAAGGGGGCGTTCTTCCGTGACGATCTGGAGCGCGAAGGCCTGGATAAGCGAGACATCATGGGCTCAAGATTCGTGGACGAAGTGTCTCGCGAAACGCTACCTCAGTACATGCAGATCCGCGACATGACTAAACTTGGGAAAAAGGGACGCACGCGCTACAAGGATCTGAAATCGGAAGATACAGGACGCTTTGGAGAAGGCTTCGATAACCGTCGTCGTCGCAATGATGTTCCCACGGGTATTACAGACGAACGGTTCCTGCCAGACCGCGGAGATGACCGACCCCGGGGCCCTACCGGGGCCAATGCGAGTGCTGTCCGGGAGCGGAGGCGGTCGTATTCTCCCCAACGAGACCGCCGAGATCGTTCGGAGGGGGATCGGGGAGACAGCTACCGGCCGGACAATGGCAGTCGGAGGAAGCGAAGCCCCTCGCCTTACGAAGATCGCGAGAAACGACGGCGGACCGAGGAGGTATCATAACGACAGACTGTGGGCACAAACTCCATTCTAATCCTAATGGCGTTGCTGGGTATCTCGAAGGCATGCTGGAACAGGGTTCACTTCGCATGGACAAAACCAACGGTTCTTCCTGTATTTAATGAAATCTCATAAATGGTTCATAACATTGACTGTTCTCGGGCGGTGGTTGGCCGTGATCGACCGGCCATCCATTGCATACATAGTTTGGCTGGAATCCTGCAGAGCAAGGCGGCGTCGGTCGTAATCATATTATCATATCCCTCTTGGAATCTGAAACATAGACCAGTCCCACGGTTCGAATCTGCGCTTCCGCCTCAGACATCGCGGGCCCGATCAGGGGGGCCATCACAGTCGCCATCAAGGCCGCCCACGGCACGATGGTTAGCTCGCTTATTTCACGCCCGCCCGCTCCAGGACCTTCTCCCTCTCCATTACGCTTTCACCAAAACGTACGAGAAATATCGTCCTGCCGGGCCACATTTCCGTGGGCTGATTATGGGCGGTGACCTTGGCCTCGAAGCCACACCCGTCGCACACGCCCTCGATAATTCCAGCAACGAAAGCAGCGCAATTGAGCATGCTCATTTCCTTTGGCACGCTGATGTAAGTATTGACGAGTGGGTCGTTATCCGTGATCATGTATTCGTTGGGAGTATCAGGAGAGACGGAATGTTCGAGGGCATCGGCGGAGCGGTTGAACAGGAGGCGCCAGAGGGGTCCGTGGATGAGATGGAGCAGGGGCAAAATCCGAAGAGGACGGTGCGGAGGAGAAGAGGAGGTGGATGAGCTGGATAGAGACGAGGAGCTGGAGCTGGATATGGTCCGGTAGAAGAGAAGGTCGAGGAGACGGAGCCCTAGAGGGTAGCCTTGTTCGTTTAACCTGGGAGGGTCAGCTTCATCCCACAGAAACGTATCTGCAGGGGAGGGCCAACCGTTTCTCTAGGTCCTGAATACCTGTTACTCTCCGTTGGGCATAGGTGACCATTTCGGAGAAGAGGAAGGCAAAACTGGCGCGACTGGATTCGGCATTTCGACTCCGGTTCAGGTGTCGGTCGTAGATGGTCTTGCGATTGGAGGGGACACGGAGCCCAGGGCTCGTTTGAGAAGGATTAGGGGACTGAGGCGAGGACTGTTGCTTGTCGCTGGAGGCAGAGAGGTTCGAGTTGCTGTTACTGAATGACAGCATCGACGAGTGTCGTGCGGGATGTGACATGGTTGCGTTGTGTTATAGAAGGTTCCGGGGGGTAGGGGGGAATTGTGAGAGCCGATGGAGGTGGTGTAGGTATCACAGATATTGTTTCATGCTGGATAGAATTAATCAGGAGAGACAATGATATCTGGGAGAGTCCTTTGGTTGGGAGGGAACGGAGAGGAAGCGGAAGACGGTGTCGTTGATGGCGATGTTGTTGATCCCATACGGCGGACCACACGCCGTTTGGTGCAGTTCCTGCGTTCCACCCCGTGCTTTTCATTACAACAGAAGCCAGGGAGAAGGGAGAGAAGTGATAGATGTTCTACATGACTACGATTGGTTCGACTGTTCAAAAGGTCCCGAGAAAATCTGTATTGTCCTCTTCACCAACATTCTACCGGGATTCTACCTATAAACGACCTCCGGTCAGGCACAACGCAGCTGGTGGACAGCTGCCCACGTCGAGTTCCTTTGAGTATAATAACCTGCACTGAACAAGCACCGCTGTTAGCCAGTGTCTCACAAAAGAACCGGTCGTAAGATAACATCAAAGCACAGGACCGATGTCAGACATCCAAGGAAGTATTGCGCACAGAGCACGTCTATGATGGGTTCATGGCGACGGCTAGCGTGGAAACTGCGAATGTAGGAAAGAATTTTCATCATAAGAGCCCGAGGGCTGTTGGTCTGATGGTGCTGGCGGAGGAGTGTGCGACTTACCGGTTAGTGATGGGAGGATAGGATGCCGAAAGATATTTCTGGAAAAATAAAATAAGCGTTAAACCCCCGGCTGGATCTTCAGACAGTCGTCATCATGAGCTGCATCAAGCTCAGAGAGATGTGTTGTGGGGGACCATGAGCAATAATGATGGGAGAATGTAGAAGAGAGAAATTTTCCCGGGCGGACGGAGGGTTTTTATAGTCGGCCTGAGGCTGCCCCGGAAACCCGCCGGTCCAGACGAAACTTCTAGAGAACAGCATCCAGCTCTCCACCGCGCCCAACAACTGATGCTCTGACGGGTCTCGCGTTCAACTGGCCACATTTTTACTCCGTCTTTCTAGAAAATGCAGCATCTCATGACTTTGAAGGTTTCTTTATTGCTTTGTCACCCACATTGCGTCCCATGGGGACCCGTATATGCAAGAGAACGGCGGAAGATCCTACTTCAGGCTCTTCTGTCGCTGCCGAGAGTTCCAGTTCAATGTCTTGGAGATGCTATGCACCCAGTCATTACCGCTTCGGCCCTTGGGAAGGACATTGGCGAACGGATACCGGGATGCAGACACAGTAACGTAGTCGCCCGGATGCAACTCAATCCTAAACCGGTATCAATAGAGCCCTCCATTGGGGGATTGCATGAGGCACTCACCGCTGTCGTCCGTCGAAGCTGGCCCACGAGCTCGTCCGGGCATCGTACGGGACTCCCATGCGTAGAACGATCGTGTCCGGGAGGATGATGGGTCGGAACGACAAGGTATGCGCGCAGATGGCAGTAACGAGAATGACCGGATTATCGGGATGGCACAGCGAACCGCCTGCCGCTAGATTGTACGCTGTCGATCCGGTGGGAGTAGCAATGCAGACTCCATCGGCGAGAAGAGTGGTGAAATGCTCATCATCCCCGAACAATTCAATCGAGGACATTGCTGCGCGGGGTTAGCTATCACTGTACAAAGTACCCTGTAGAGTTGAGGAGCCGGCAATGCACGTACTAGGATTTGGGCCCCGATCGAGAACAACATCGTTGAGGATCTGAATGACCTTGTCTGGCTTATGGGTGAGGGTATCTTCGGCCTCCTCCCCAATCAATTCTTCCACTAGATCCCGCCTTGCGCCAGCCGACTCTTTCGGCAATGGATTGCTGCGCATGATCGTGCACTCAAACCTCAGCCGCAGACTCACGGCGACTCCTTCTTTGAAAGAGCTCTCGAGCGTCCTCTGGTAGTTATTGAAATCGAACTTGGTCAGGAATCCGAGCGACCCCAGCGAGAAAGACAGCACAGGAGGTACGACGTGTTGGAATAGCCAGCTTGTATACAGGACGGTTCCATCGCCTCCGAGTGTGATGACGAAGTCGAAAATATGCGCCTTCTCGCTCACGAAGTCCGTATCCCAGAACTTCAGTCGCCCCTGCGCAGCAGGCTCTTCCTTCAGGAGTTGTGCAGCATCGAACTCGGGGTCATCCTCCAGGCGCTTCTCCACATAAACGACATACTTGCCATCGCGGTCGTCCGACAGCAACCACTGCGTCACCTTTCTGGTATACCCGACAACAAAGTCGTCGCCCTTTTTCGTCACTAGGAAAACGTTCTTGACCGACAGCTTGAGCTTGATACTATCCAGTTTCTTCGACAACTTCCGCACATTCCAGGCCATGTCCGACAGCTGCTTCTTCGTGAGATGTCGCGACTGCACGACCTTTTGGGTCTGCTTCGTGCGTAGGTCTCCCAGGTCCGACACAGTAATCACATCGTCATCCACTGAGTGCTCATCAACCAAAACGGCGTCTTCCTGGGGAACCTGGAGGGCGTCCGGCACCACCTTCGCTTTGTTTGTAGGGTCTATCCATTCCCCTGCGATCAGAGAATGTACAAAACAAGCCGTCTTCTCATCTGGAGGGTCGAGAGCCGGTCTCTTTCCCGGGTCATTGGCCATTACTAGCGATGATTTGCGGCGATGGCTACAGTCGGGCGACAGGACAACCTGGAAATGCGGGGGATCCAAAGATCAGCTTAGAGGCGTGGAAGGAAGGGGAGAAAAGGCCCAGGGTGAAACACTGGAGGACAGTAGAAGCCATCTCATACCTCGAGTTTGTTATGGGCATCCGGTTCGCCGCCCGTCTCCCCACGGTCCTTAAGCTCCAGGTCAGCCTTGACGTCGTCATTGTCTGCGCTTGACAGGCAACGTACGGGTTCATTTCGGGGATGTTCTTCGTCCATGATCCAATTCGAAACCTAAAAACCATGTGAATTGGCCCAGCCTCATTAGGGAAGGGTATTTTGGCAAGCCGTCATCGTTCGATCGATCGCAGTGGTTTTTGTGACCGATGGTGCAGGTCGTTGATGGTTGAAGTTGGCCGGTTCTGGCAAGATCGCGGCTATGACGTCGGTCGACATAGCTGGGTCATTTTGCCTCTGGAGGGGTCGCACCAGCGTAACCCATATCGTGTTTGGTTTTTGCTCGTGCTTAGTTCATGGGTAATGCTATGTCGACTATGCTGTGACATGTTACTGAGGTTCTTCGTTGGTGGATGTAGTGGTGAACCCGGTATATATATTTCTGTAGGGCTTCAGGCCCTGTCCCCGACTATGAGAACACCACTCGGCTAACGGGGCGTTAGAACCAGCCATAGGGAAATAGATAATGGCGTAGAATTACAGTCTCTCTCCATGTTTGGTGCTCACAGCTATGGTCACCACCGAGGCTCCTTTGCCAGGTTGAATACCATTGCAGACTTCGGTCTGGTTGTTTATCTCCCCAGCGAACCCTTCCTACGTAGTCTGGGACTGATGTTGATAGATCCGGTGGCGTGGTCTGGTAGAATTGCTTGGAACATCAGAGCGAAGGTATCCTTACTAGACGTTCAACGATCGGATTTTATTTAATAGATCAAGCAAGGAGATCTGAGTTCCCTCGAGCTCGCAACAGTTTGTCCTCACACCGACAGCAAAAATGTATAGCCTTAGAGCCAATCAATCCCCAAGCACTGGAGCAGCACATATTGGTGGCATAGGAAAGCTGCAGCTTTCAGTACCGCCGCACCCCAAGTACCTGTGTCTACTTCGTAGTCCATCCATTCAGTCCGTAGGACCAAGCGAATCGCTGATGCAACCCATCGCCTGCAGTCTACATCACAAAGCACTCGACACGAAGGGCCTTTGCGCCGACACGTACGACTTTACGACTTCTGACATGGGTGCATGAAGGAAAAGGCTACTCCGTTCTGATCCGTAGCGAGCTGAACACGATCACAGCCGATGCCTACATGTGACTAGAATATATTAACCGGATACGCCGTGCCCGGGCGCCAACGAATCATCCATATTCTTGGAAACAACCAGAAACAGTGTCTTGGAATCATCTGGACTCGGGCGGGTGTGTAAGCCTAGAGCCTACGCTGATCGTGGCGATGAGGCGGGGGTTGTCGACGATGCAGGTGGCCATGTTGGCGTCTAGTAACGAGCAAGATCATGGAACTCCGGGGGGTAGCCAATTTCGAGGTGGCCAGACCGTAATTTGAATAGGCTTCGACGTAGAGGACATCATCATTTCCTGGTTATCGGTCGCCAAGCGAAGGAGGCCATGAAACGAAACCCCGAGGTGCTAGCAAATGGAGGCAAATGGAGATCAGGATCCATCCAGAATCGATAGCCCGCGAAGCCATGTCACGGATACAATACCATCAACCGCCGTAGACGACTTTTCTCGAGTGATGATGATGATCACCATCATCGGCAACGTGCCAGCCACCAAAATAACTTGGCTCCACAATATACACGCCCAAAGAATCCCGCAGGCTCCGTTTTGCCCCCTCGTCTTAATTAGTAGTGTTATTATTACATCCCCCAATGTCCTGTGACTCAGAGTAAGATTGGTAAGCCGTGAACGGAGACGGACCGCAATCAATGGTTCAGAGAAAAGGGATGATAGGAGCACGCCCTCAACCAAGTCGAGTTAGTGACATGGTTTCCTGGAAGTACCGACACATTCGCCGGGGAACTAGCCAGTGCATATTACATATGATGCTTTGATTTTATTTAGTTTCGGGCACTCCGCCATGTGGCTGTCCGGGCGACCCTAGTAGGTCCTACTTCTCCCTAGTACTCTGTACATACTGCGTACTAAGAACAATTCAGTAGTCCAAACGAAGCGACTGGAACACCCCACGATGAGCGCCACCAAGACCACCAGGCTCCCGTTGGACCATGGGAGTCATCGAGAATAGTCTGGTCTGGGAGAGACAAACCAAGCGCCATCCGCAAATTGGACCCCATCGTCATCGTGCAGAAATCCGATGGGGGGTTCCCCATCTGGAACGAAGCGCTATCGTCTGCACCTTACCGCTTTGACGGAGGGGAAAGGAAAATCCTGCATGCCACCGGAGACTTGGAGTTAGTTCGTTCTCGTCTAAGTTATGGGCCAGGGAGGGGGGATCGAAAGTATGGGAGGGAGGAATCCACTGAGACCTCCTCTGGCGGAGTCGATACGTCGATTCTCTAGGGAGGGTGGATTCCTTTCTGGACACTATCCTGAAGCAGCCATGACTAGAATCCCGGTCTCTATTTGATGCGACCCACCAACGGCCCCTCGCAACTGGTCGCTTAGTATTGCGAGATCAGATAATCTGCCATTTTGGTGCGTTCAAATGCAGGAGTCAAGGACATTTTTTTTCCCTCTTCATCGGACAAGATCCTATATCCTCTATCGTATGCATACGTATGCCTTACGGGGGAAAATGGAGTACATAAGTAAGTTTGCTACGTCGCAACTGCAAGACCTCCATTCTGCCCCGTGCTCCACTCGGATCTACCGTGACACTGCAGCCAGGATCTGTCTACCGCTGAGTAAGTCATTCGCAGGGGTGTGAGAGTTCCCTAACTGCCTGTTTCGGTCATTCAACAGTGGGGACAGTCTTCTCCCGATTCCATAGCGATTCCATCTGGTCCCCAGTCAGATGCTGATCGTTGGATCATCCTGACCGGTCGGCTACCCCCCCTTCTCCATACGAAGCGTCCAGGCTCTCAGCGAGGGCAAACGCGAAAGTTGGGCCGAGGCGAGGAGACGGGTGGATGTTGTACGAAAGGGGGAGATCCGAGCTTCCCTTCGACTCGGCTACCTAAAGTGTTCCATCTAACGAGGGACCAGGGATGAATTAGTGAAACGCATTCAGGTGCACACCGCATGTCGGTCGAAGAGGGGGAGCATGGATTTAAGTAATTATTGGCCGAGGGCCCAGATTAGGGCACAGCAGCAGTCCAAGTCATGTGGCTCCGTCGCCCTGCAGCTACTACTGCAGTTGATGAAGGCGCATTTGTACTGCGTACGCATCTGTTTCTCCTGCATGAATTGCCGGACCGTCACACACGGTGGTCTGACAACTGTCCGGGTTGGTATGGTGGTCTCTGCTTAAAGTACTTCCGTGAACATCAGGGACCTCTTCAAGGTAGTATTCCCTATCAGAATGTACCAAGTAAAGCGACGAGGATAATGGCCTCCCCTCCCAAGTAAACTTCCAGACCGGCATCATTCAAACCCAAGCACTGGCCACATTCCGTGATACCCACGATCGGAGGGATGCAGGAATCCAGAATGCTGCTTCTCGAATGGCCATGGTGCATGTCGTCTCCAATCTCCCACCGAATTTCCCCCATGCCATCATACAAGGATCAGCCACTGCTACCGTGGAGTTCCGGATTGTGATTGCCTACTTGGGGTACGTACGCCCTTGCGGCCTAAGGTGCCTTGATTCCAATGCATGCATATGTATGTATACCATTTGACTCATGGCGACCTGCAGAAGCCGCCGAAGGAGAGCAAATTAAACAGGGAACAGATAAAAAAGGAATCCACAAAACAGACACGAATGCAGCCGCCTGGGCGCTCGGGACGGAGGGCATGCGGAGCACATCATCAGCACTCTAGGTGGATGCTACGGAGGGGAAGTCAGTGTCAATCTTGCCAGTTCAGTTGCGACCCGCTGATAGCTCTCCACGCAGTCTTGGGCGGCAACTGTCTGCTCTGCGATCTGCTTGGTTACTGACGAAGAGCTCGGACGCCATGGCGTCGGGCCATGGCACGCGGCACGCTGTTTCGCCATTCTCTGACTCGTTGGACGGGTCAACCCCGAACAAAGGATTCTGAGTTTCGCGATGGAGAAGGGGGTTCTCCAGTGGGCGACAACCGTCGTGGTCACCATCACTAGCTGAGACAGCTCCCACCGGAGTATACGTACTGCGTACTATCAGGGCCACCGCATCCACTGCGGCACAGTTGTCTGTCTTGGGGGCGTCTTCGTGTTACATCTCACCCAGCGTGACTCGGAAGATGGACGACTCTCATTGTCCCAAGCAGGCAGCCAGGGAGGATCATTCATACGGCCCACACCGCGGGCGGCGTCATCATCCACATAAAAACAAAATAGGCAAATAAGAAAAAGCCATCAAACTGGAATGCGGCTGTTATTTTAAGGTCCCAACCTTCGCAATCGTACCGACCATCTGCTGATGGACGTCCCCCACCACCAATGGAATTGCAAGGGGGACCGTTCATATCAGTCGAAAAATAGAAATGGACACGGGGCCCTCGCAGCCTCCAGGCTAAAAGAAGGGGCTAATGACATGGCACTAAGGCAAGCCAAATCAATTAGCGCCGGCCACATCCATTGTTGGAACGCTTGGGCCCGGTTCAGGATAGCAGCGTGGGAGTCCTAAAATTGATCATTGTTGAAGGAGCGTCTAGTTCCGGACAACGTATGAAGTTTCCCCCAAGGGATATGAAAGAAGAACGAAAACATGTACGGAGTACGCTGTACGGCGCCGGTGGACATTCTTGGTTCTTTGCGTTGTAACCTGATCAGCCGTCCGTTGGCTAGTGAGTAGATCCCTACATAGTCGAGAACTCTCCCCGAAACCAAATGTTGAACTTAGGCTACGGTTCTATCTGAGACCAGACTAGACGGCGACCGCCATTTTCCTGATTCTGGACCGAGCGTGGCATATGCCGATGGGCGACAAACAACCACCTCCACCGTAATACAGTTATGCTTTGGGCTTGTGCGTATTGTACGGTGTTGACCACGCCCTAGCGGACAAGACGATCTTTGTTCCCACCAAACTAAAAGTAAAAAAAGGAAAAGAAATATTACTGCGCCGCTTGAGCCAAGAGCTGTGAACGGCTGTGGGAAGGGGAAGGAAAAGGTTTAGGATATCGATGTGCAGACAGTAACGAGAATAGGAAGGGATCACACCCACGCCGACTTGCATCTTGCACATGGCGTCGACCAAGGAGAAGAGTCACTAGCATTGATGGGGCGAGTGTACCGACTGATCTTAATTATCAGCCAAGTGGGGAGGGGCTGATTATTTACGGAGACCAGGGAATTTTCTGTAAGCGCCAGCCAGGGCTTGTCTGGTGTCTCGTATGCAAGCGGAACTGCAGGCTCGGACAGGCAACGATCGACAGTAAGGTAGGCTAGGAATGGGGTCAAAGAGGCCGACTATCCGTCAAACTCCAGATTCAAGAATCAACCAGGAGATTGCCTACGCCGTATGCGGAGTGTTTCTGGTGGGTGTTTAGGAGAAAGCAGGAGAGGATGGATAGATGATTGACCATCACAGGACGGAGTAAGGAGCCGAGTCGATATCGAGATTTTACGAATGGAGTTAGTCTCCGACAAGATCCCTGTTCCTGGGATCGGATTCCATCTGTATGAGGAGTTATGTACTGCGTACCTACGGAGTACGCATCGCAAGGTCAAGAATGGGACTTGAAAGAAAGAGAGAAAACAGGAATCGACCCACTCAGCGCCTTGCTTTCTTCTCTCCTTCACCCCCCTGACCTTCTGGAATTTTGTTCTTCTCTTTTTCTAGCTCGGTGGCACAGTGGGTCTGCACATGCGTTCCTGGTCGTTCTCCTCCTGTAATCTCCGACCTCTGATTTGTAGTCACACCCAGGGATGATCTCAATTGTCCGATTAGTCGTTTGCGATGATGTCGATTTCATCCGTGTCTGGGTCGTACCGAGCGGAGACACACGATGGGATAAGAAAAATTAGGGGGCAAAAAATTCTATCATGGGCTTTTTCACAGCCATCCATTACCCACTTCCCCGAGGAGTCGGGTTCTGGGCAGGGACAGAAGCCGGGGATTAACCCATTCTCGGTGACTATTGGGTTCTGCTGATGTATGTCAGGTTTGTCTGCTTTCTATGCTTTGATTTGTCTCGACTTGATTTGATTTTACTTTCCTCCGAGAAGGGAGAACGACTGCTTGAAACCTAGACCAAGGGTTTGATTACCCTCGATATCTTTCTGTCGTGTCCAGGTCAAACGTCTGAGGAGGGGGCTGAGGGGCGGTTCCCCGTAGTTGGTTAGGAGGAGTTGGCCAGCTAATTAGTCCAAGACTACAGCCCGAGAGCCTGGCCCCAATCCAGTCCGCCTGGAAGTCATTCATATGTCTGGACCGAATGATGGTTAACCTTCTTTGTTCCGCTTTTGGAAAAGCAAAGGAGCGGGTGGTGGTGTAGTTGGACCTGTCAGCCTCTAGGAGACATGTACGCCGTACCGATGTGTTGACGGCAGGGACGACAAGAACTTGCCTGGCTCCACCCAACCGTGCATGGCTTTGTTCTTGAGCAAATTTCGCGTCGTCAGAATTCCGTTCGAATACCCATTGCCATCTCGTCAGAATGAATTCGTGGTCCATCCGTAGCCGAACTTCCCGTGCGTTTTCCCACCGGGTGGCAACCGGTGGACTATGAAACCAGGGCTCCACCGGGCAGATTAAATGTGCAGAATGACTATCGGTAGAAGGGATCTGAAGTCTCCAGTTCACCCAGAGTTGAGTGATAAGACTTGACGTCTTGGCGGTTCAAGGAGGAGAATTTATTTATGATGGTAATCATTAGTTTCTACGCCGTACGCAGTTATAGCCCGAAGACTAATCCGTAAGATGGGGTACTGCGTACGCATACGCTATTTGGTCCCATCTGTCGGTCGAGAGGGAATGAAGAGATCTGCATCGTGTTGAACGAGTCAGGACAGAACAGGACAGGACGGAGTAAATTGATCAGCCGGGAAGTTCAACCATGCAAAGGATGGCGGGATAAGCGCCCGACCAGTCCGAAGAAACAGTCACAGGCGAAGAATGAATGAATGGTCATCATCCATCGTGTACCCTGCGGCTGTCCCAGGCAAGGAAAGACGGAGTAACGGCGTTGAGACCATGTTGTGTCCGGGCAACCCAACCTATGAATGTGGCTCATACCATGAGTGACTGAACGGATGAGGAAAACAGAGCCACCCAGGGAAAGCAAAGGCCAGGGGGGTTGGACTGACTCCATACATTTTATTGTAACCCTTGCGTAACCGGCGTTGTGACGCGTTGGAAACGGTGAACTTGTGGGGATGCGGCCACAGGGGGGCAAGGGTTTGGATTGGATGGTGGGTCATATTGGTCGTGCGACTCGGTACATTCTGGTTGCTTTTTGATATTGGCTCCTCGCATGGATAGGAAGTATATACGCCGTACGGGAGGATCCTCAGGGTTGGTATGTTGAAAGTATGTTGATGGTTGATGGGTCTGGTCTGGTCTATGGGTCGTTCTCTTCATAGTGGATGGGGTTATTATGCCGTAAGATACTTACCTAGGTACCTAAGGGTAAGATACTAAGGCCTCTATCTGGTAGGTATGGGGTTAGTGGTATTGTAGGCACCTTGGACCTACAGCATGGGGCTCACACGGACCTTGCCTACGGAAGTTTATGATTTTGATTATGATTCAGCCAATCCATTCTCATCATCATCATCCTCCTGACTTCCTCCAATCATTTTCTAGGACCGGGTAGACCCATCATGAGTATTTCCTTGCCCCGTCTTGGATGGTGCCATGGGTCGTTGATCGAATTTCGACAAGGAATAAAACTAATACCGTAACAAAATATTCACAAAAAAAAAAAAAAAAAAAAAAAAAAAAAAAAAAAAAAAAAAAAAAAAAAAAAAAAAAAAAAAAGAATAGAAAAAAAAATTTAAACATAGGACGGGATATTATAATAAAATCCACGAATATTCGATACCGATCCCTGGAATTCAAGATCATCTGAATCGACTACCGGGTCTCGCACCTAGAGTTATCCGGCGTAGGCTTCTCCCCTTCCTTCCCTAAGCGTCCCTCCCCACTTGTAGGCTCCTTTCGTTAGTGTCAACGTCGGCCGGTGTCATCCCAACATGTGCCCGCGAATAGACTTCCCTGGCGCACTGGGGATCGGAACTGACTGGGGCGGCTGGTAGATCAATGATTTTTCCTAAGGTCTCATTATTCTAATTTATTTTAATTATTATTATTATTGTCTCTGGACTTGACTCCGTAATTAGATTACTATTACGGATCACGATCGACTCACGTAACATCGTTCATCTAGGTACACACACACACACTCTCTCTCGCCTTGTGACCCTCAGGCCCCCTGTGTCATCATCCTTCAATCCATACTAAAACTGACTACATCAGACAGATCCCTTTGCATACTGCATGGCTGCAGTCACCCATGGATCCCACCTGCATTCTAGATTCCCTATAAACCTTCCCTACCCTATCCGTTTTACCCAACTCTGACCTGCTTGCATGCCCATTATGTATGTCGACGTCTTCCATTGGCGTTTCCATTTCTTTGCTGCTTAAAAAAACTGATCCCTCCTTCCCTTCTCCCAGTCGTCTCTCTACCTAACCCTCTTCCTTTCTATCCCATTCTATCTTTCTCCCATGGCCGACTACTGGCAACCACCTGCTGCCTTCAGAGGGCCTCAATTGTCCCACGCCTCTTCATCCGCCTTCGGTGACTTGGTGTATGCCTTCCCCAGACCAAGGAATGCTGGTCGAATCACAAAACCTCGGAGTGCAGGCAATAGTCCTTCCTCTGCGGGCAGACGGAGGGCTGCTGTATCTCAGACGTCTCCCCGGTATCAGCAACCTCTCGCCATCCAGGGCTATCAATACCCCTTCAACGCAGCTCTCTTGGCCTCTGCCATGTGCAAAAAGCGAGCCCCCCGTCCGATCAGTTGGCATCCCGCCTCACTCGCATCGACCGAGTATTTGTCGCCTCAGTGTTTTCCTGCCACGATGGCCAACAACCTTGCCGTCATGAACCTGACCCCCCAACAACAACCCAACCTCACGCCGACTTCCTTTGGAGACTTCAACATGATGCCATCTTACACCACGTCGGATATTCCCCCCTCAACCGACGCTTTCTCGGGAGACATGCCCGACCCTTTCGCAATGCAACAGTCATCCTATCTGCAAACGCCCATGTCATGGGACACCGCTTCATCCAACGTCCCCGCCATGACCCAGCCAATGCCTGATGGCTGGGCCTTCGACATGATGTCCATGCAGAACAGCATGCCTTCAGCAGAAATCCCAGGCTCGAGCTATGCCAGCGTGCCCTCGTCGGGTTGCTTGTCTGGACCTTCCACGCCAGACTTCCTGCCCATCCAGCAGCCAGAGCCCATCACCAAATCGCTCTCGGAGCCCGCCGAAACTGGGGATGAACTCATCGGCATGGGGCTGTACAACCATCCCGAAACTTTCCCCGATCACTATGCCCAAGGACGTCCCGGGAAGGGTCTGAAACTGGAGGAGACGTTCACCCCGTCCGAGGACGAAGCCGACGAAAAGGATGCCGAGAACGAGAACGACAATGCGGACATGTCGGAAGCAAGCAGTCCGATCAGACCGGACGTCAACAGACCATTCAGCCAGCCAACAAAACCGGCCACGAGCATGATGCAAAAGTCCTTCTTTTTCGAGGACGATGAGCCCGAGCAGCCGGCCGCTGGATACCAGCAATTTTTTAACCTAGCAAGTCAGCCCTGCATGAGCTATGGATACGGATGGCTATAGCCTCTTTTCTCGACCCCATTCGTTGCTTGTTTCCTTTTGTTATTGATTGCATAGCGAGGAGTATTGGTATTGACTTTGGCGTTGCATGTACACGGTATACCCTGTGGGACGGATCAGTTCGATTTTGCACTCTGAATTCAATGTATTAGAGTCTGAAGACTAGTGTCGTTGAAAACGTGCGACAATTAAACATTCCCTAGAGTTGGTTGTATGCCGTAGACAAGTAGCCGGGAAGAAACGAAGGGCGGGATAAGCGTGGCGGAAGGAGAAACTATGTTCCGCCCATAAAAATCACCATACACCGATGACGACCGTCGTATCCCAGATGATCTTCTACGGGCAAAGATACAATGGCAAAAGTATTATTTACTCCATGGAAGGAACATCGTCAGTTGCTCGCTGTGCGGGACCAGTTCTACCCTCCCCCGGCCTATAATGGCCCCGACATGCGGGCGCAAGCGTGCGCCACGGTATGTCCTCATAAGAATCCTATATCAGCCGACGATACGTCCAGATGCTAATGCAGAGACGCAGATTGCCGTCTGGAAAATCCGCGGGAACCTTCCCCACGCCGTGGAAGCGACGGCCCTGTTGACGGATGCCGTCTTGCACGACGATGCGCAGAAAAATTCCGTCTTCTCTATCCGAGCTACGTATTCCGCCGCGTTCTGTCGGTATGTAACCCCTTCACACCGCTCGTGTAGGTCCGTTTTGACAGCCTAGTTTTGTGACGGGCCTGGTGGACTCCAAACTCCACGGCCAGCGAAAGACCATGTTCCAGCGCGCCGTGGATCTGGGCCTCCCGGCGTCCTTCGTCGAGCTGCGGCATGAGGCCACGCATCGTGAACTCCCGTCCTTGACGGTCCTGCGGAACGCCACGCAGCGCTCGCTTGAGTGGCTCTGGGACTACTACTGGGCCAAGACAGATCTCACAACCGTGCTAGCCCCGGAGGTGGTGGCCGCCGAACCGTCCGATGAGCCGGCCGACGGGGAGGACCTGGAGCCCGCAAAGGCCCTCGTCAAAACCAGCCTGGACCAGCTGTTCGTGAAGGGCGGCGAGACGACAGACCCGCCCCGGAAGAAGAGGAAGGTTCAGCAACAGTTGTCCTCCGTCGCGACGCAATTGGGCTCGATATGTCGGAGTTGCAGTAAGGGAGCGGTTGCGCTTTCGAGGGTTCTCCTCAATGAGTCGGTCTTGGTGCCATCTGGCCGGACGTGAGTTTTCCCTCGTGCAGCTACTTTTCTGATTGCATGTTTCGCCTTGGCTGATCTGGAGTCAGACTGGGAAGTTCATTGAGTGACGTATTCACCAAGTGGGACCGATTCCTGCAGGATATTACGGAGGCACACCCCCCGTTTCTGGTTGCCTTGGCGGAGGGAATGGTTGACGCACTGGCGTTTGACGCACCGTCGGATGCGAAGAGTGACGCCCGCTGCGAGGGGATCTACCAGTGGCTGGACCATATACTTGGATCTTCGGAGTGGGCATCTCGGCGGTGGTTGCTTCCGCGTGCGTATTTGATCTCTGTCTGCGAGGGGACGTCGAGCCACTGGACAGCGCTTTTGAAGGAGACGTTACGCAAAGTGGACGACGGTCTCCCTCGACTATCGGATTTGGATCGATCGATGGAGACAAGAGGTGACATGGCTACGGAGACATTAAACCAGGATGTCAGCGACTTGAAGCAATTCGGCTGGGATGTTGTAGAGACATGGAATAGTCGGCCGCTGGGTGTTGTCTGATGTAAATAAACAATACACTTTAATTCTCCTTCCTCTTACCAGCTATATCCCTTGGTATACTCCGGGACATCATGTGTGCAGGATGAGCCACAGTGGCGGTGCAGCTATGAGGTAATTGCTAATCAACGGCCTCCGATTATTCCAGTGCGTCTCATTCTCCCCGCATCCAGTGCAGCTGCACAAGCTCAGACTCCCCTCCATGAGCTTCCTCTTAAGAACAGTTCGACCGACGATTGCATTCCGTCCCATGTTCACTTTGTCCTCCGCACGAGTGCAACAATCCAGAAAGATGCATGTTCAGTCGATTCCGATGTGTATGTCAACAAACCCTTCTTACAAATGTCATTAACTTAGCGCTCATTTGCGGTTCTGAAGGGACCGGGAAGGGCAATAACTATGCCTACCTGGTGACGGATGAGCCGACGAAGCAGTCGGTGATCATTGACCCGGCCAATCCGCCTGAGTGAGTGGGCTCTACTGCTGGATGGGATCGGCTGCCTTCTGATCGTCTCATGTCTAGAGTGGCCCCGGAATTGCAGTCTCAGATCAGAGCGGGGAAAATTGACCTCACGGCGATCGTGAACACCCACCAGTATGTTCCAAACTTTGTTGAAGGATAGATACGCTGGCTGATATCACTAGTCACTGGGACCATGCCGGCGGCAACAATGAAATGGTAACCGATGGCGACGCATGCTTCTGAGTGCTGACCAGATGGCTAACACAACGAAGCTCAAAACATTTGGTCAACTCCCCGTCATTGGTGGACGGAACTGCCAGTCAGTCACGAAGACCCCTGCGCACGGGGAGACTTTCAAGATCGGGGAGCGCATCTCTGTGAAAGCCCTGCATACCCCTTGCCACACCCAAGACAGTATCTGCTACTTCATGCAGGATGGTGAAGAGCGGGTGGTCTTCACCGGTGACACGCTGTTCATCGGGGGTGAGTGGTGATCCAATGATTGTATACGGATATCATTACTTAGCGCGACTAGGCTGTGGTCGCTTCTTTGAGGGCACTGCCCCGGAGATGCACAAGGCCCTGAATGAGACCCTTGCGTCTCTGCCAGATGATACCAAGGTCTACGTACGTTCTAGTTTCGAAATGTGTCAAGGGGCGATGTCTGACGTATCACAGCCAGGACACGAATACACCAAGGGGAATGTCAAGTTCTGCCTTGCCGTGTCCCAATCGGAGCCTATCAAAAAGCTCGAGGCATTCGCTGAACAGAACCAACAAACCCAAGGCAAATTCACTATCGGTGACGAGAAGGTAGGCCCTAATGTCACTGCTTAGTGCTTTCTATCTGCTGACTGCGCCAACAGCTTCATAATGTGTTCATGAGGGTCAATGTAAGTCTATGTTCCGCATTCAAGATGTGAAGCTAACAAACCGACCCGTAGGACCCCGAGATCCAGCAAAAGACCGGAAAGACTGACCCGGTGGAGGTGATGGCCGCTCTCCGGGAAATGAAGAACGCTATGTAAGGAAAACCTTATTGGACGGAATCGATATGCGGTTGGTTCTGTCGGTAAAATAAGATCTAAAGTAATTGTTGGTATACCACTCCATCCGAGCTTGATGGTTTCTTGGTGATCATTGTGACGTAAGGTAGCCACATCTACAGCACGCACCTTATAAACGCCCCAACGCGAGTATAATCCCAGTTCCTTCGAATATGGGAATAGTGCCTTTGTATAATAAATAAACCACTGCTGATCATGTCCGATATCCCAACAGACAGCAACAACGTCCCTGGGGACCCACGGACGGCCAAAAGTCGCGGGCTGGAAGGCGGCGCGGCTATGGTTCAGGACTTCACTCCGACAAAGCAGATATGCGCCCATCTAAACGCATTCCATGTGTACGCAGATGACCCCACACGATGTGTGGAAGCAAACCATTACTGCGCGCACGTCACCGAAGGTGTGTCTTCTCCTGAGGCTCCCGCCACTGCATCGCTGACTATATCGATAGACCTCCGACAATGCCTGCTCTACGACTCGACCAAGCCAAATGCCCGGCTCCTCGGGGTTGAATACATGATCACCCCGCGACTGTTTGAGACACTTCCGGCGGAGGAGCGCAAGCTGTGGCATACGCACGAATACGAAGTCAAAAGTGGGATGCTCATCATGCCGGCTCCCACCGTAGTGCCAGATGTAGCGTGGGATGCCGCTGAAACGGCGGAACTTAGAGACGTCATACCTCTCTACGGGAAGACTTATCATTTCTGGCAGGTAGATCGGGGCGACCAGCTGCCCTTGGGCCCGCCGCAGTTAATGGGCGGTTTCACTTCTGATGAGACCGTTCGCGTGGCGCATGCGGGCGGACTGGAGGGACTGTGCAAGGAGCGAGATGAAAGGTTTGGGACGGACCATCGCACGAAAGCGCAGAAGAGAAAGGATATCCCGCCTCCTGAGAGGCATCCGGGTGAGTCTTCTCAATAGTCGCTTGTGGGCATTTTGCTCATGTGTCTAGATGCCGATGCCATGTGGAAGGGGAAGTGATGGAGCGATCATCCAACGGTAGGAAAAGTTGGGAGATTGAACGGAATACATTGGAAAGTATCGAGTCTATTTTGTGTCCCTTCTTACCACTCAGCTTCCCATTCCCATAGTTAAATGGGGTCCAAGCCGAGCTATCGTTCCGGGATCTGCCACATGCGTGACAATTGTAGTTCATCTTGCTTCTCTGTCCACACTCGCGCGTTCTGGTGTTTAATTTCGACAACGACGAGCTCTAGCAATTTAGAAGCGGGAGGGTAGGATGGATATCTTCCTGTTGGGTCGGTGTACATGGGAGACGATGATAACAAGTCGACTGGCACATTAACCAGCCAACTGTAGTGCAATCCTTCATGAGACTAAGCTGTAGACACTATGCAGCTTCAATCATGAGAGCGTCATCAAAAGCTCATCAACAGCTGTCCATCAAGTCCGATGGGTGTTGTGAGTAGTAGACCTTGAGGAAGGGAAAAGAGAAGGGAAAAAAACCTGCAGCGATCCCCACCGCGAAAAGCCTTTTTAAGGAGTACCACACGTGACTGCGGAGCTTCCGCCGCAGCTCCGGAGCATCATAAGTTCGTCGCAACACCAACAGCCGTCATCGCCCGCTCCATTGGAGATGCTCAGTGTGGTCAATGGAGCGATTGTTTCGTGAAGCGTTGAGGAGGTCTTCTCCTGGAGCCGTGTTCCGTCTCGTCCTCGATGGCGTCGGCTTTTTCTGCGCCTGCACGTTGGCCTGGGAGCACCTGATCACCGTCCAGCTCAGCGAAGGGCCGTCGATGTACCCCACTTTCAGTCCTCGAGGCGACTACTTGATGATCTCACGGGTGCACCGGCTTGGGAAGGGCATTGAAGTGGGCGATGTGGTGCGGTTCTACCATCCGACCTTCCTGGGAATGAACGGGGCGAAGCGGGTGCTGGGGATGCCGGGGGATTTTATCTGTCGCGATCGGCCGTTTAGCACAGAGGTTGGGAAGGACCAGGAGATGATCCAGGTGGGTTGCCTGGCTTTGCGGTTCGGCACTATCCATATTGACTGATGTTCTGGGTTGTAGGTCCCCGAAGGCCACGTCTACCTCGGTGGTGATAACCTTCCCTGGTCGAGGGACTCGCGAAACTACGGCCCCGTCCCCATGGGTCTCATCAACGGCAAGGTCATCGCTCGTGTTTGGCCCCCATCGAAGATACAATGGGTGCGCAATACCCTGCAACCGGCGCAGTTATCCGAGGAATAGTCGCTTGTACGCTACGTTACGCAGGGCCGGCAGAGGAGTTTTTTTGGGCGTTTGGTCGGAGTTGGAACTGTGTGCATATTCATACATATCAATTGTACAGTACAGATCGGGAACCAAAGATAGAACACCTAGGAGAAATCGACCGGGACGTCCGGGCAATCACCGGAACGTGGAGGGGTTTCTCCGCTTGTAGGGGAGAGGCTCGACCCGCTTCCGACGCAGTTCCAAGTCCGCCTCAGGGTATCCGAGCTGCTTCATGACGGCCTCCATCGTCTCGTCCCAATGGGTACGGAACAGGTGTGCTCCGATAGGCTTCAGGTGGTACCGCGCCTGGAGGGTGCGGAGGAGCGTGTTGTCGCGGTCGGTCTCTTTAGCCTTCACGGCGGTGAAATCCAGCGGCTTCGAGTCCTTCTGTTCCATCACAAACAGAGACAACCGGTGGTAAGGGCTTCCCTTCTGCGCGACGGGAGGGACCCAGGGAAGGACCACCTGCGCATCGGTCGACAGCTTGGAGAGATCGACCTTGGTGGAGGTGGCCGAGATGGGGATGTTGACGGCCAGGTAATGCATCTTGTAGTCGAATCCGTCTTTTTCGACGTTGGGGACATCCGGGTCGACAACCGCGATCGTCACGAGGCGCTCCCCCCGGTCGAATAGCTGGATGTCCAGTTTGGGGGCGGACGTGCTCGCCTGGGAGTTGACAAATTCTCCCGGCTGCACCATGTTGCGGCCGAAGTACATCTTGGTATCGACGATCGGATCGCAGTGGGGAAGGACGTCGGGGATGACTTTCATCTGGGTAATTCGTTGGACGAGGATCTTGCGGCGGTATTCCCTCCATTTCCGATCGGCCAGGTAGCGGTAGATGGGCTTGCTCATGTCACCTGCAGGAACGTCAGAACATGGGATGCGATGTTCGATCGAACATAGAGGAACTCACCCTCTCCATCCTCGAATTTCTTTTTTACCAGCGGATCGTTAGAGTCGGCCAGGATCTTCAGATGATCCAGATGCAGCTCCATGGCGCGCAGCTTCGACTTCTTCACCTGCTCTCCTCCAGCCTGTTCGGTCGGAACCGCCTCCAACCGGGCAATCTTCTCACTCATCGCCGCGATCTGCTTCAGCTTGTCGTCGCGGTCCTGCAGGAGGACCTTCCGGGCCTCTTGGAAACATTGGTAGGGCAGTTGGTCGAAAGGGACGTTGGTGGAGTTTTGCAGTGCGGCACGACGGCGACGGGAGCCCACGGGGGCGATGCCTTGTCGCAACAGGCGTCGTTCAAGTCTGGGGCTCGTAACCAGGGACGGATCGGGAGATTTGTAGAATGGCTGGCTCTTGGCCTCGGACTGAACTTCCTCGCGCAGGAGCGAGGATGTTTGGAAGGCCCGGGTAGACTGCACCTGGAGACCGGGGAGGCCCTTAGAGCAGGATCTCTGGAGATATTGGAGCAAGGGCTTGGACGCCCGCTCACATTGAGCCATTGTTGACGGAGCAGAAAGGGGAGGGGGTGGTGGTGGTTGAGTGTTGAGGCAGAGGATGAAGTTTCCAATTTGATTGATGTTGCTGAACTTTTTCGGGGTTGGAGCCAAGCCGCAGCGGGTTAGCGCCGCTTCCGCCGAACTTTTGCTTGCTCCGTCCTCATCGTCACTTTCGTCTCGCTCCATTCCCTTCCCCCATTCCCCTCCACGCCAGAACACGTTCCGCGTTCTTGCACAATGCCCGGCTCGGATGCGCTTCGAGCCGTCAGATGGCTGACTCGCAGCTCGGGGGGTCTCTTTCTCGGGTCGGAGGCCACGACGGTATGTGTTCCCGTGCGATTGCTGTCACGAAACCAGCGTTGTCCCCTGCCACACTGTCCGTCCTACGCTTCTAGATCAAGACTAACGTTGGATCCTCCTGTAGCAGCGTTGTGTGGCCAAGAGCTGGGCCCGCACCATGGCCACCGAAGCCAGACCCGCGTGGTCTCCTCAGCCGGTCAAGGCCACCACCTACTCGTTCCCTTCGATGGAACCCCTGCGTTTCGTCGAATACCCCCAGAACCATCTGTTGATGCCCCTGCGAAAGGATCTTCTCCACCGGGCCATTGTATACGAAGGCGACATGACGCGGCAAGGTACCGCGAGCACCAAGTGGAGAGCCGACGTGCATGGGAGTAACCGGAAACTCGCGCCCCAGAAGGGGACTGGGCGGGCTCGTGTGGGAGATAAGAAGTCGCCCATCCGAAAGGGCGGTGGTGTGGCCTTTGGACCTCACCCACGAGACTTCTCCACGGAGCTGCCCCGGAAGATCTACGACCAGGCCTGGCGGACTGCCCTCAGTTACCGGTACAAGCGTGGCCAGCTGATCATCATCGACAACGAGATTTCTATCCCGGAGGATGCGACGCCGCATCTGATCCAGGAGATCTTCAAGGTTAACGGCTGGGGTCGGGAGTACGGACGGTCGACGCTGATCACGGACCAGCTGGACGAGGGACTGTTCGAGACGGTGCTGCAGGTGGGCGAGCACGCCAAGATCCTGGATCGGGGCGATGTCGATGTGAAGGATCTGTTGGAAACGGGACGGTTGATTGTCGAGAAGGCGGCGTTGGATCGCATGTTGGCGCAGCACTCGCGGGACCTGAACCAGAAGCCGCGGAAGGCGTTGTATTACTGAATCTGTCTGTTGTTTTGTTCTCTGTATAAATAGTGGGTTTGAGTATTTCTTGGGGTGTTGATTTGCTTGTGATCAGGGCTTCATATGATTTATGAGTATCGTCCTCCGTATACAGTATCCAGTATCCAGTACCAATATCCAATATAAACATGTGTATATTGGTGTAAATCACCATACCAAAAACAAAAAATCTACAATACCCATCTATCACCTCTATCCCCTAAACTCTTCAGTCCCCCCCGATCAACTGCTCTCGTCGGCTCCCGTCGGCCGTTTTGCCCGGCGAGGAACGAGAAAAACTCCGAGGTCGAGCGACGAAAAGCGGAGAACAACCAACTTCGCTCTTCAGGTTCCTTATTACTTTCCCCCTCCCCCCCATCCTCTTCTCCAATTCTCTCCTTTCTTCCCTCCCTCAGGCTGAGGTCTGCTCGATGTTACTTCGTCGCAGTGTCTGCCGTTTTCCCCCGCCGTCGAGCTGGATCTCGCGTGCTTCTCCTGCAGTCATGCCTCTCCGCGCCAAAGTCACCAACCCGGCCTTTGGCTCGTCGGCCAACGTATGCACTCTTCCCAGATCATTATCTCCCCTTCCGAGCATGACTGACCCTGTCCAGATGTCCACCTCTCCCGACCTACCCAAAGAGTTGCCCGGCGATGAGCCCGATGACGTCTTGTTCAATTCTCTGTACGGAGTCCGGCTGATCGAATTGAACCGACCCAAGAAGCTCAACTCCCTGAACGGTTCGATGGCTCGGAAGATTCTCCCTCGACTGAAGGTTAGCATCCCGACAATACTGGGGGGCATGCGGAGTCACGCGACAATGGCTAATGGGTGATCAGGAATGGGAGAAATCTCAGCTCGCCAACGTGGTCATGGTGTCCGGCGCCGGACCCAAGGCGCTCTGCGCCGGAGGTGATGTCGCCGCGTTGGCTCTGCAGAATGAACAGGGCCCCGAGGGTCAGCAGAAATCCACCGATTTCTTCGGCCTCGAATACCGTCTCGACCACACCATCGCGACCTACCCGAAGCCCTTCATCTCCGTGATGGACGGCATCACCATGGGCGGTGGTGTCGGACTGAGCGTGCACGCCCCCTTCCGGATCGCGACGGAGCGCACCGTCTTCGCCATGCCCGAGACGACCATCGGCTTCTTCCCGGATGTGGGCGGCTCGTTCTTCCTGCCTCGTCTCGACGGGGAGATCGGTACCTACCTGGCCCTCACCTCGGAGCGTCTCACCGGCGTCCAGAGTCTCTACGCCGGCATCGCGACGCATTACCTCCACTCGAGCGTTCTCAGCAACCTGACGGCCCGCCTGGCCGAGCTCGTCTTCAAGGACTCGGCGTCCCTCCCGGAGCGTCTCGACCTGGTGAACAAGACCATGGCCGAGTTCTCCACCGGTCTCCCCTCGCTGCAGGAAGAGCCCATGCTCCTGGCCGGCAGCCTGCGGAGCGCCATTGACCGCTGCTTCCGGTTCAACACGGTGGAGGAGATCTTCCAGGCGCTGGAGCAGGAAACCGAACAGAAGGAGTGGGCGCAGAAGACGCTGCAGACGCTCTCGATCCGCTCGCCCACCTCGCTCCGGGTGGCCCTGCGTCAGATGCGCGTCGGCAAGAAATGGACCATCTCCGAGACCTTCCAGCGCGAACACCACATCGCTGCCAAGTTCATGCAGCACCCGGATTTCGTCGAGGGCGTCAAGGCCCGTCTGATGGCCAAGCCCGCTCGCCAGGCCTCGTGGCAGCCCGCCAATCTGTCGGAGGTCTCGAACGCCGACGTCGACGCCTTCTTCCAGATCCCCCCCGGCGAGTCCCGTCTGCCGCTCCTCAGCGAGACCGACTATGACAGCTACCCGCATGCCCACTACGGCCTCCCCAGCGAGGCGGAGATCGAGAAGTTCGTGCGCGGCAACACGCAGGCCCAGGACAAGGTTGTCGGCGACTTTGTGCAGAAATGGGGCAACAAGGAGGGCGTCCGTGAGAAGGTGGCCGAGGTGCTGGCCCGTCGCACGGTGCGGACCCCGGAGGGCCTGCGGTGGGTGGAGTGATTACCGCAATAGAGAAAATAAAGGAGGGATTTGGGGTTTGGGTTTGCACATGGGTAGGTATAATATGACGTGTATTTATCGTATCGTTCAATACTAGACAATTCTATACATTCATCTCCGTGGATGCTCACAACGAAAGCGCTCACAACGAAAGCACCCACACGTCGCCCAGCCTTTGGTTCGACTCATCCAGCCCACCCTGCACAACGATGGTCCTCGCTCCATCTCCGTCCGCGGCAAACCATCCGCGCGGACAAGGGGCCTCGGACCCAGTGACCTGGACCGGTTTCCAGACGCGATCCTCCACATGGAACGCCCACACGTCACCCCGCATCTTCCCGGCGCCCTGATGCCCCAAGGAGCTCGGATCGCACTCACCGAACAACGTGACCAGCCAGAGACCGCTGTCCAATCGGACCGGCAGCAAGGCACTCACGCTCCGCGGACCAGGACCGGCGACCCCGTCCGCCACGAACGCGTGGGTGGACCAGACACCCGTCTGCGGGTCGTACACATCGACGTGGCCGCCCTGCTCGGCCTTGCCGTCGAACCCGTTCATGCGGTAGAGGCGCCCGTCCGCGAAGGCGATGGATGTCCCACCGCGAGGCGGGTCCGGGGCGGCGGGCAGCGCAGTCCATTCGCGGGTCGACAGCCGAAAGGCCCAGAGGTCGGCGAGCCGGCCCTTCTCGGGACATCCGGCGTGGACGTAGAGCGTGTCATTGCCGTCGTTGGCCATGCAGTGGTAGCTGCGGGCTGGCGGGTAGGCCGCAGCGGAGGACGGCGTGATGAGACGCCAGGTCGATGTCGTCGGGGCGAACTCCCAGACTCCGCCATTCTCTTCGATTGGGGCCATGGCCACGCCGCCCCGTCCGGAGAAGAGGTATATCTTCTCGTGGAGGGTGGTCGAGGCGGACCCTACGCGCGGTGACGGGCCGGGAGATGAGGATGTGTCGGCGGGGATGACGGAAGAGGTGTCTATTCAGGTCAGTCGGGGTGGATTGGATGTAGACAGGGAGACGGACGTGGGTGGTCTCTCTGGACGACATGGATGTCGTTGTCCCGGGGCTCGCGGGGGCGCAGTTCACCTCCGAAGATGTAGACATTCTGCGAGGTGAGAGAGACGACTTGCGAGGAGCGTTGGAGGATGTCTGCCGAGATGAGTTTGGACCAGGAAGCGGGCATTGTATCGGCAGTGAGATGTAGATAGAGGTAGGGAGATGTAAATGTAGATGTGATGTCGTGATGGAGGGAGAAGTACAGTGAGTGGGGACCTTGAGGACGCGGGCGTTCATTACCGTAAAGGGAAAGGGTCCCTCTCTCGACGTTCATCATCATCTTCCTCCTCCTCTTCTTCCTCTTCCATTCCATCACACCGGGTATCACTCACTCCACGTCAGAGCGAAGAACTTCTCATACGCGATGATGTCGCTGCCGGGTTGATCTAGACACCACTACCATCTCCCCGGCCATGTCCATCCGTCCTCCGCCAGAGCCTGATATGGCTTCGCATGACCCCTCAGACGCTACCCAGTCTCTTCTGCCACCATCGGACTTGCTGGAGTCGGGAGAGCCATTGAGAAGAACAGAACCGGTGCTGCTCCGACTCTACATCTCGCATTGGTTGTCCACCTGGAACTCCCGCATGTTTGAGTTTGGCTCGGTTTTGTTCCTGGCTTCCATCTTCCCCGGCACTTTACTCTACGCTTCGATCTACGCCCTGGTGCGTTCGTTGTCCGCCGTGGTATTGTCCTCGTGGCTCGGATCCGTGGTGGACCGATCCAACCGTCTGAAAACCATTCGACATTCTATCAGTATGTCTGTTGTCCTCCGCCAAAGGATTCCAGCTGAGACAGGCTAGTCTGGCAGCGATTGCCCGTCGCTGCGTCCTGCGCTTGCTTTATACTTCTTTTGAACTCCAGGCCCCACTCGACCCATCTCACATGGCTGTTGTTTACCGCGGTGGCGTTACTTGCTTGTGCCGAGAAGCTCGCAGCGAGCGCCAATACCGTCTCCGTGGAGAGAGATTGGGTAGGCTGTCTGCGCTCATTCCTACAGACCGTTCTAATATTTGATAGGCTGTTGTCATCTCTGACGCTTTGCAATATCCCAGACAAGGTAGGACCGCATCTGATTGAAACCTGATTGTTCCTGACATTCTTAGACCTCAATGCTTCCATGCGCCGGATTGATCTGATCTGTAAACTCCTTGCACCCGTGGTCATCTCATTCCTAGATGGCTTCTCCACGACGGTGGCCATATGGACAGTCTTGGGAGTGAACCTATCCTGTGTTGTTGTGGAATACATCGCCATTGCCCAGGTAGGCTCAGCGTGTCTGGATCCATGGAGGTAGCTCACATATGTGCAGGTGTACAAAGCTGTACCGGAGCTGGAACGCCACAAGACTGGCTCCGAGAATGAAGCGGAAGATGTAGATACCAGTCTTCACGGGACCCCCCATCGTAGCCGCCAAAGTGTGGTGCGGTACATCCAAAATATTACCGCCCCCTGGAAAGACTACATCGCCAGCCGGGTCTTCTTGGCATCATTTTCGTTAAGCCTTCTGTATTTGACGGTTCTTTCCTTTGGCACGACGATGGTTACCTATCTCCTACACACCGGGTTTAGTGCGTTGGAAGTCAGCCTCATGAGGATCGGAGCGGTGGTGGCGGAGTTGTCCGGAACGTGGGCAGCGCCATGCATCATGGACCGGATAGGACCAATCCGGTCAGGACTCTGGTTCTTGAACTGGCAGTTCATCTGCTTAGCCGCGGCCGTGGCAGGGTTTGCCTTTCTCGAGGGAACGTCGCAGGTGGTTGCCATCAGTCTCATAGTCGGGGTGGCGTTGAGTCGCATTGGACTGTGGGGGTTTGACCTATCTGTTCAATTCCTTGTCCAGGAGGTTGGTCCGCCACTTTTCCCGTTAATTGTAGGATACTTGCTAACTACAGCAGGGTGTTGAAGAGCATGAGAGAGCGCGGTTCTCGTCGACCGAAATGGCGCTCCAGAACACCTTTGAACTACTCTCCTTTGCCACGACGATTGTGTTTCCCCGGCCGGAACAGTTCAAATACCCTGTGTATATCAGCTACGGAGCCATTGGAGTAGCGGCGATTTTCTTTGCAGCATATGTGCGACGTGAACGGGGACATCTACTGCATACGTCAAAGTGTTTTGGGGGCGACAAGGGCATGCGGCCGCTTTCCCATGCATCGGCCTGAGCCATCAATCAATAAAACGTATCCGTGCTTTATAGCCATCTCCTCTCCATCCATGGTAGAGCCCTCCGGCGGCGCGTAGAACTGCCATCTATGACTGGGCGGGACCAACCGAATTGCGGGGAAATTCAACTCCCGTTTCTCCAAGTTTCTTCCGCTTATCCTCTTCCTCTCTCCAACCCACCATGATCGAGTGCCCTCTCCTAGCCCCATTCCACCATGGAGGTTAGTCTCCTCCTTCCTACACCCCCCCCGTGGCCGTCTCTCTGACTGCCACAGACACCCCCTCGAGCCCGTGGTGCTGGCCGTTCGGGTCCCCGCAGACGCACCGGTTGCCTGACCTGCCGAGCTCGCAAAGTCCGCTGTGACGAGGCCAAACCCGTCTGCGCCAATTGTACACGCCTTCGACTGCAATGTGCCTACAAGAATATCATCCCAGGGATTGTCTCCCGGCGCAATAATTCTCAGCGAGACTCCTCCGTCGCCACTGCCAGCAGGACGCCCAGCACGACTCCCTCGTTCTCGGCCGACCCCGCGACCCACCCAGCAGCCCCTGACCGTCCGGACGTGAATTTCTTCGATACGGTCCTGCGACCCGACGAACAGCGTCGTCAACGCTTGTCGCAGTTGTCGCAGGCTCCTGGCGCCCAGGAGAGCGCGCTTTCCGCCGCGTCTCCGGTCCCGGGAACCGGACCGTATGCCGTGGACTTTGCCAACTTTGATATGCTCGGGTTTATCGGGGAGATCACCTCTGACTTCGAGCAGAAACATCTAGACCTGACGAATGGGATGTCGGACTTCCCTTCTGTGGCGACCCGCTCTACCTCCTCTCCGATCAGTCATGGAGCACCCATCGGCGTTGGCCTTCCGGAATCCCAGATCTGGACCACCGCCGGCACGCCGTCCGTCGGGGAGGTCTCTCTCCCCAGCGAGGGCCCCAGCGAGGGTGTTAAAGTCAACTCCTCAGCCGCCGAGCAACCGCCCGTCGACGGAGGTATTTGGCCCGACACGCGAGCATCGTACGAGGAGCAGCTGGTGGCGCAGTTCCTAGAGAGTGAGGCGCCGCCGACGATATTTGGACCCGTCAACTTAGAGTGGCATTTTGTACGGGAGATCATTGTGAGGCAGTCACGCGACTCCAATGCACTCCGGAATAGTCTCTACTGTTATGCGGACCTGCAACAGGCCATGGCGGAAGGTAAACGGTGGAAGTTAGCGCCAACATACCATCAGCACGCGAGCGCCGAGATCCAGACTTGTCTCCTCGGCGAGGTGGGTGAGCCGGTCCTCAAACGGATCTTCACGGCGGTATTCTTGCTTATGCTTTCAGAGGTGCGCACGCCATGACCCCTCAGCCTTATCGATCGTTCATCGGCTAACCTAGAACTCCAGCTGATCGCACCCTCGGAGATGTGGCGCCCTGGCACATCCTTTTTGCACTCCGCATTCCTGCTCCTGCAGCGCTTCCATCGCCAGACGAAATCATGGACCGGGTTCAGCTACCTGATTGTCTCCTGGGTGTCCCTTCTCGACGTCAAAGCGCTCATTGCCGGCCGCGACGGTGACCCGCTCATCGACCTGGGCAGCATCACTACGGACGACACCCCCCTTCTCACGCCACACCCGGAGCGAAAAGCAGACGACCCTGCCAACATCGACTCGGACGACGCCCTCCTCTCGAAGCCGGCCTATCTCATCCACGATGCCATCGTCGGCCCGGCATTCCGGTTCTTCGCGCAAGCGCAACAGGTCATCCGACGTATTGTCTGCATCGACCTGCACCACCGCAGCCGCGGCACGGTCAGCGACGAGTTTGAGGTGCTCCAGATCGCGCACCAAGTGGGCGCCGACCTCGAGTCCCTCTGGAACAGCCGGCCCCGCGTGCTTGACGTGTACGACCGCCCCCAGGACCTCTGCGACACGCTGCGCGCCTCCGTCGCCGCGGAGGTCTGCCGCACCTTCCGCCAGTACCTGGCGAATTTCCTCGCCATTTTCATCTACCTTCACCGCGTCGCCTTTGCAATCTACCCGCGCACCGACCGTGTACACCGCGCCGTTGACCAGATTATCCAGCTGGCCACGGTCGAGTCGACCAGTCGCCGCGGTCAGCCGTCGTCGTCGTCCTCGTCGACGACGACGACAGCGCACCTCCCCGTCAGCTTTATCTGGCCACTATTCGTGGCCGGACTGGAGGGCTCCCTCGAGCAGAGAGCGTGGATCGTGTTGGAGATGCAGCGCATGGCCACAACGGACGACCCTGTCGCCGGGGGCGACGTTGTGCATGGCACCCCCCGACATCCCAATGCCGACAAGGCGTTGTTGTTGCTGGAGGAGATGACCCGTCGGCAGGACACGTCGCGGACGTGGGCGGATTCGCGCTGTGTGCGACGGGAGTTATTTACGGATTTCTTTGTGATGATATGACGGCCTCGCATGTGTATTATAGAGGATTTGAGATTTAAAGGATGTACGACGCCTGAGTGTGTATATAGATCAAGCCCATACGATGCAAAGGAGACGGAAGAACCGATGAATTCATGAGTCATGACTGGACTAGAATGCTATATAGTATATGTACAAAGAGAAGACGGTAAAATCGTGGTATCAAGCTTAGAATTGTTTGACGACACGCTGGAAGCGAGGCGGCTTGCGCATGAACTTCTCGGGCTCGTCGCGCGCGCCCTTCTTCCAGTAGTCGTACTCCATCCAGGCGTTCTCGGGCATCTGGGCCTCGGTGGCCTCGAGGAAGTCGCCCAGGTCCGGGTTGAGCGGGATGACGCCGGTCTCGATGACGTACTGGTCCCAGAGCTTGAGCAGCTGCTGCAGCCGCTGGGGCTCCTGGTCGGCCAGGTCGTGGATCTCGCCCGGGTCGGCGGCGAGGTTGTACAGCTGCCAGCGCTCGGGGCCCTTGGGCTTGGGGATGTAGACGATCTTCCAGTCGCCGAAGCGCAGGGCGGCGCGGCCACACGTCTCCCAGCCCTGGATGAAGTCCTGCTCGTGGATGCGGGCACTGTCGCCGCGCACCCAGGGGTAGAAGCTGCGGCCGCGCATAGAGACGATCTCGCGGCCCTGGTAGGAGGGTGCCGGGTGGGAGACGCCGGCCATGTCCAGGATGGAGGGGGCGAGGTCCATGACGGTGGCGAACTGGTCGGTGATGCCGCCGTTGCGGGCGTGGTCGGCGACGGAGACGGAGGTCGGGAAACGAGCAACGAAGGGCACGCGCACACCGCCCTCGGTGGTGTAGGCCTTGTAGAGGCGGGAGGGGGCAGTGGCGGCCTGGGCCCAGCGAGGGCCGTACCAGATGAACGAGTTGCCGTTGCCCAGGTTCTCCAGCGAGTTGTCGTAGTACTTCTGCAGGTGGGGCATGACGCCGCTCTGGACGAGCGGGTAGGCCTCGTAGGCGGCGCCCTCGGCGCCGTTGTCGGACATGAAACAGACGAAGGTGTTGTCGAGCTCACCGATGGAGGCGAGGTAGTCGACAACCTTGCCGACGTTGGCGTCGATGCACTCGACCATGCCGGCGAAGACCTCCATGGCCGTGCAGGAGAGCTTCTTCTCCTCGGGGGTGTACTCGTCCCAAGGCTTGATTTCGTCGTCGACGACCGGGTGGGCCTCGACGTCCGGACTGACCATGCCGAGCTCCTTGAGGCGCTGGAGACGCTTCTGTCGGAGGGCCTCGGGACCTTCGTCGTAGATGCCCCGGTAGTGTTCGATGTACTCGCGGGGCGCCTGGAGGGGCCAGTGAGGGGCGGTGAAAGGGAGGTAGGCGAAGAAGGGACGGTCCTCGCCCTCGCGGTTGTGCCAATCCTTGAGGTAGTCGACCATCTTGTCGCCATAGCCATCGGACGAGTACCAGCCCTCGGGAAGCTTCTTCACGTACTTGTCGTCCTCCATGTGTAGGGCGATGTAGCTGGCCTCGAGGAAGGTGGGGGTTTCGTCATCACCCTTGAGCTGGGGTTCGTAGGCGTAGTGGTTGGAACAGGCGGGGAGATGGGCGAGAGAACGGTCGAAGCCCCGAGCGTGGGGGGAGTGTTCGGGGGTCAGACCGAGATGCCACTTGCCGGACATGAGGGTGTGGTAACCGGCATCCCGAAGGACTTCGGGCAGAGCGGCAACACGCTCATTCAGGTAGCCCTCATAACCCGGCATACCACGCTGGGGGGCGGTGCTCATCTGGGAGCCCTTGGGGCCGTTCTGACCGGAGATGTTGGTCCATTCGATCAGGTTACCCAAACCGGCAATGTGGTGATCGGTACCGGTCATGATCATGGCACGGGTGGGGCTGAACCAGACTTTAGCCTTTGCGTAAGATCCGGGGGAGGGAAGAGTGAAACATACGAGCATGCAGCGGCGGCATGGAAATCGGTGAATCGCACACCCTTTTGGGCAATACGGTCGATGTTGGGAGTACGGATCTCACCACCGAAGCAGCCAACATCGGAAAACCCGAGGTCGTCAGCGACGATGACGAGGAAATTGGGACGTCTGGGAGTCATGGTGGGGGGAAGAAGGGATCAGGGAGGGGTGGAAAGAGGGAAGACTGAGGGGGATGGAGGAAGAGAGCGAGGGTAACCCGGGGAAAACGACGGGATTTATACATGACGGGGTAGGGAGAGAGAGGGATCGGCTGTCGGCAGGAGGAGGAAACGCGGAGGAGGAAGAGAAGAAGACAAGTGAGGATGTGATGCTGTGCAGATGGCGCGATGCGGGACATGTGTGAGGTGCTCGCCTGTCGGCTATCGCGCCTCATGCGGGAACACCCCACGCGGGACGTCATCCGCGCGCGGGTGCTGAGTCAGCCTCCTTATCCTCTCCCTGTCCAGATGCTTCTTCATACTTCATACTTCCATCTTTCATCCCTGCTACTGCACACTCACCATGAGGGATTATCACCATCTCCCTCAACAGGAGGAGGACCATTCCCCCCCTCCTCCACCCTCTTCATCCTCCCCGCTCGCCCTTCTCCGCATCTCCTGGTTGACAGCTGTCGTCTGTTGCGGGGGGATGCTATTTGGCTACGACTCTGGAGTCATCGGTTCGTCCATTCTCTCCAGGATCCAATGCCTCTCTGGCCAAGTCCTATTGACCCCAGTCTTCCACCAGGCGGTGTTCTCACCTTTGATTCTTTCCTGCGGGACTTTCGCGCGACGCCGGACCTGCAGACCCGCGTCAGCGCCGTTGCTGTTGGCATCCAGCAGGCCGGCGCGCTCCTCGGCTCTCTGGCCATCTGGCCCGTTACCAACCGCTATGGCCGTCGCTATGCCATGATGAGCTGCTCCGCCATCTTCTGCGTGGGCGTTATCTTCGAGGTCCTCAACCTTCACTCCCTTCCGATCTTCTATCTCGGCCGCGTCATCTGTGGCCTGGGTATCGGGGGCTCGGCCACCGTGATCCCCATATATCTCTCCGAAATGAGTCCCACGGACATGCGCGCCCGCCTGGGCAGCTGCTTCCAGTTCACCTTCACCATTGGCATCCTCGTCTCCTACTGGATTGACTACGGGTTGCAGTTCCGCCCCCCCACCCCGGCCCAGTGGCAGATCCCGCTGGCTCTGCAGCTCGTCCCCGGCGCGCTGATGGGGCTGGGCATGCTGACGCTGGACGAAAGTGTGCGCTGGCTCCTGGCCCATGACGATGATGGGGACGTCGGTGCCACCGCCACCGCGTGGTCCAGTTTGGTGTGGATCCGTGCGTCGGACGGGCCGGCCGTGGCGGATGAGTTCGCGCAGATGAAGCGCGCGATCGACGACGACCGCCATGCCACGGCCGGGTTTCACCCACGGGAGCTTCTCGACGCGCCCAACGCGCGCCGGCTCCTCCTCAGCGTCGGGCTCTTCCTCGCCCAACAGTCCACGGGCGCCACGGCGATGGCCTACTTCGGCCCGCAGTTTTTCGCCCTCCTCGTCGGCGACAACCAGTCGCTCACGCTGCTGCTCACCGGCGTGTTCGGCGCCCTTAAGGTCGTCAGCTGTCTCGCCTTCATCGTCTGGGTGGCCGAGCGGTTCGGCCGCCGCCCGCTGCTCATCGGCGGCGCCTTCGCCATGGCCATCTGCATGATCGCTACCGCCGTCGTGCTCAAGACGAACCCGAACTCGCCGGTCGCCGCGGCCGACACCGCGGCGGCGCCTCCCGTGTCGGTCCCGGATATGGTCACCATCGGACTCATCTACCTCGCCATCGTGATCTACAACCTCTCGTGGGGCCCGCTCCCGTGGCCGTGCGCCGCCGAGCTCTTCTCCACACGCATCCGCGAGCCCGGCGTGGCCGTCGGGGTGGCCGCCCAGTGGCTGTCCAACTTCATCTGGTCGTTTAGCACCCCTTACATCATCGCCGGCATCGGCTGGGCGAGCTTCCTCCTCTTCGGCCTGCTGGACGTGGCCATTTCCGCCTTCGCTGCCGTCTGTCTCCCTGAGACGGCCGGGAAGTCGCTTGAGGAGATCGACGCGCTGTTCGAGGCTGCCGCGGCGTCGCACACCCCGGACGAGGAAGAGGACGCCACTGCCCCGTTGACCGGGAAGACCTCCCTGAGTGACGAAAGGGAGGTGCTCGGCGGTTGGAGCCGACGGTCGTCTCAGTGATGAGAGGAGGACTATGGTTAGATCGACATATGCATAGGATGTACGCACGGTCGTGGATCGACTTAGAGTCCAAATTAGAATTATACCCAATTTTTTTTTCCCTTTGCCTATGGATACTAATCGGACAAGCAAGAGTGATCCAATCGAGCCCACGAATTGTGGTGATAACGAGACAACCTCTAGACCGGACGAAGGGGACCGGCCACTGCCAGTAATTATAGGAAAGCAAAGCAAAGAAAGAAAACCACTAATCTCATTTTGCCCGCCAGAAACCGCTAGAACGCACGCCATGGAGATTCCAACACCTGAACGCCAGCGCTCACAATTACCAAACACCAAGATCACCGCTCCCTACATATCGAGCGCACCGAAAATCAAACTTACTAAGAGTCACAACTTGAAAGAAAAGGGCCAGTGACAAGGGGCTACCTTGATAGAAGGCGGCCTCTTGTTTAGAAATCGGCATTGAAGAAATCGTTGAACTCCGCATCCCCTGCGTTGAAGAGAAGGGTGGGATCGCCAAGGCTCGAGGTCGAGTCCGCCCTCGTCAGAGGCAGTGGTTCGAGGGGATGGGCCAATTCGTCGGACGAGGACAGGAGGCCCTCGTTTCCATCGAAGTTAAAGCAGATCATCCCCTGCTCGGTCACGATCGGCAAGCCGGCGAGGAACTGGTCGTTGGATGAGACGGGCGTTTCGACGGACGTCTCAACAGACGGCTCAAGAGACGGTTCAACAGAGGTCTGGACGGAGGTCTGGACGGATGTCTCGACGGGCTCTTTTTGGTCGGCATCGTTCTGGTCGCCATTTTCCTTCGCGCTGATCTGCTTCACCACGCGGCTGTGATGGAGCTTGATGGCTTCGTCGCCGCAGCTGTTATGAGACAGGAGCGCCATGCGCAGACCCAATTTCAGATTCTTGAGGTTGGCGACCTCGGCGCGCAGACGCTTGTTCTTGTTGGCGGCACGGCTGCACGACTCTTCGAGCTGCTTTGCCTGCTCCTTCTTCTTGAGACGGCACTTGCTCGCGGCGAGGCGGTTGCGCTCCAGGAAGTGCCGGCGTTTCGGGTCCTGTTGCTGCTCGGGGTCATCCATCTCCTCGGCCTTGCGCCGTCGACGGGTGCCCGAGGTAGCGGAGGTGGGCGAGGTGGCGGGCAAGTCCGCGGGCGGGCTGTAAGCGGGCATGGCTTTGGTTGGGGGCGGCGGCGGCGGCGGCTGCTGCTGCTCCTGCAGCAGCGGCTGTGGCGGCGCCATGACACCGACGTGGTAGGACGAGACGCCGTACATGTCGGTATGCTGCAGGTAGAGGTGGTTGTCATCGATCGGCGGCGGAGTAGGCTGACCGTTCCGGACATGGGAGTTCTTGGACTTGGATTGGAAAGGATGAGAGGCCGTCGGAGCACCAGAGAAAGAGGGCGTGAAGGTGCTGGGGTAGATGGAGTCGCCTCGGACGGGCTCGGGGTACATGATATTCATATTCATGTTGACGGGGGTGAAATTGGAGAGAGGGAGAGGAGGATAAGACATGATGGGTATGGCGAAGGGGAGAGATAGAGAGGGAGAGAAGCAGAGGAGAGATGGAGGGATGGTCGAGGGGGAAGAGAGAGGGGCAGAGAGGAAAGAAAGTTAGGTAGCGATCCAGGCAGTCACGATGGAGGCCTAGAGCAAGTATCCAAAGTATCAAGAAGGAGACCAGGATCAAAGTCGCAGTCGGAGTCGAAGGAGAGAAGTATAGCGGATCAAAGTGGTAGTATAGCGGGAGGGCTGTATAGAAAATAGTGGGGACAACGACAGCAGCAGCAACAGCACCCTGACCACCGAGAATACAGCGAGGACGAAGGAAACTAAGTCCGAGAGCTCGACCATCAGGTCTCCGGGACGAGAGTTGCAGGTTCCAAGGTCGAGAGGAAGTTGACCCGGCAGTGGGACCGGTGACGTTGGGCAAGACGCCGCGGGGAGGGATCCATGGATAGAAATGCGAGCGTATGCCGGGCGAGAAGGAGAGACAGAGACGAAGACAGAGAACTTGTTTTTCTATCTATCTAGGCCAAACGGTGGACCAGATGTAGTCGCGGGAATTGAGCCCACAGATTGGTCGGGGAAGAGACGATGGTCTGACCAGCTGCAAGTTTGGAACGACCCAGCTGGACCCAGAACGAGAGGCTCGGGATGTCGGAGCAGCTGATGTCAACCGAACGGACAGACGTCCAGGGTACCGCGAATAGCTTCAAAGTCTAGAGCCGGCATGATTGGCGGTAGACTCTTCCGGGCCTCTGCGGATATACTAGAGCTCTACCGGACTCAACAGCCGACGATTCATGGAGCACCGATCGACAGGCTGTCAACTTGCTTGATTTTCCCCGCAGATTCGAGTCATGCATAACCAGACCAGCTCCGACGGACAGAAGTACCTATACCGATAGGGTACCCCGTATGCATCATCTACGGCGTATCACCCTCCACGTCAGCCTCCTGCTCCCCTGTTTTCCCCTCGCCTATCCATGAAAACACCCCCGTCTGTCCCATCCGTCGACTCTCCCAGATCCGTAGCTGGCGACTTACCCCTCTCCAATTCCGCACCAGCAACTCGCCGACCTGTTGGCTCTCCTGTCGTCCCCGCCCATCTTCCCCGTCATCCCCTCCTCCCCTTAACAACCTCCCAAACACTCCGCCCAGTCGCTCGACGCTGGCCAGTCCCGTCCCAAGGTTCCCGCGCAGGCTTCCCGTGATGCTCTGTCTGGATAGTTGCGCGGATCGTTCCGACTCATGAAGCAGCACCGCACAAATCCCAAAAACCGCGCAGATCAGGTTGAGCCGTGGTGCGTCCGTCAACGCCAGCAGAACCAGGGCGATCGCTTTGATTCTGGCCGAGCTGTTTGGCGAGAGTTCCCCCAGACCCCCTCGTCGACCCTCTGCGTCCCCTCCTGACAGCCGTCCACGCGAGATCTTCACCAGCACTTGGTACAGCTGCTCCGATCCGAGGATTCCCCCAGGCAGCCCGGCCAACAGCGCCTTGAATGCCCACGCCACGCCCAGAACGTGCGACGAGCTGCTTCGCGGCGCTTCCTGCTCCAGCACCTGGACCAGCTCCATCGGGATTCGGTCCCCCCGCACCGTGAGCTCAATCCTGTCCTGCTCTTTCTCGGCGGACAGCACTTGCTCGGCAAAGTATGCATACGTTCGCACCGCCACCTTCAAATCCCCCGCATCCACGAACAGATTCCGTACCGTAGGGGCAAAATATCTCAGATACGTCCCGGTCGCCACAAAGCACGCCGGCAGCCGTAACGTCGCCGGTGCGAAATCCGCCGGCAGCGTCAAGAAACTATGGCCCCCAAGCCGAGCCAGCGTTTCCAGGGACTTGCCTCGCAGGGAATTCATCTCGTACGATCGGCTGGGTAAGTGGGCGAACGTCTTCATCCGACGGACGGTCCGTTCCTGCGAGCCACTCCGCTTCAGCTGGAAGCTAGAGCCGATGCTCCGTAGTCTGCCAAAGATTCGGGACCGACGTTTGGTAAGCTTTACTACGCCCACGGGACCGGGACCGTTGACTGCATCCAGGCGCGTCGAATGGGGGGGTTCGCCCAGCGAAGAGGGCTCTAAGTTTTCGTTTGGTGGTAGAAGGTCCAGGTTCAGTTGCACGGCAATCTCGTTAAACGCAATTGTCGCCGTGTGTTGATCGACGCACCCAGACCAGTCGCTACAGTTCGAGCCGGTGTTAAACTCCGAGCCTGTCAGCAACGAGCTTCCATTGGGCGGGGGATTCAGAAATTTGCGGGTATGCTCAGAGGAACTCATCCGACTTGGATTTGTCTCTCCGCTAAAACGGGTCTGAGTTTGGAGGCGAGATTCTGTGGAATCTGTAAATGGGTCTGAACCGGAGATCCGCTCAACCCCTTCCGCATGTTCGTCGAATGGATTCTGGCCTGACTGCGTATCTGGGAGGATTATAGGAATTGATGTGTGTTGGGATGGATGCCGACAGATAGTCACGCTCGTGAGTTCGGAATCCATCGACTCCATGGTATTGTCGCTCACCTTCCGCAATTCCACATCTGGCAAACCATCCGTCGGGAGGGCCACTTGTAGAAGACCCAGCGTTCCGCTAACAGATCGGATGCTGTTCTTGTCGCAGAGGTTGCCCACCGAAGCTGAAGAGATGTGTTGGTCCTGGGGCTTTAGTGGATCTACTTGTGTGCGACGTTGACGCCTGTGTGAGCGTAGAAGCGTCAGAAACCCTGCCGTCCGCCTAGCGCTTTTGCTGGAATGACTTCTGAGAATAGATTGGCCAGAGATGTCGTCGTTCTGCGCGACACCTGTAGAAGGTAAACCGGTTGCGGCGACGGGTGTCTGCACTGGCTCCACAGGCAGCTGGTCCACCACATTTGTTTCACACGAGCTTTCGATCGCAGGATCATTTCTCGAAGTTGTATCTGGATTTCTGACAGGTGTTTCTTGCGGCGCGTCGTCGTGAGCCGAGCCCTCTTTGCTCTGGCAGACATCTTTCGCTTTTGACCCGAAGGAACTCTCGCTTTTGCCGCTGCGCGATTTCGAAAAGAGACCGTCGAACAACCCCATCGTAGTGTGACTTCAAGATAGCTGAACGAACAAGACTGGGACAGTTCAGGACAGTCGACGGAGGAAAAGACGCGGAAATTCCTGTGATGAGTATAGTTGTCAAGGCGAAGGAGGCACTTTCCCCAGCGTTGCCAGTGCAGAGCGTTCGGCCACCTTCCACCAGTAAACCAAACAAGATAGGCAGTCAGGGGTAGTTACATTGCAGGTGTATGGATCATACGGCTGTTACTGCAGATGCGATAGACGCGAAATAAAGAGTAGGATGTGAAGACGAATTATACAGCATGTTCAGGAAATGAATTGGTCCAAGAAAAACGAATTGAACCGTAAAGAAATTCTATTGTAAAACCAAGCGCCAATGCTAGACCGTTGGCAGCAGGCGAAATCCAAGAGTCAAAGGGTCGTTTAAACATGAATTTTGGACACCATACAATACCTTCTTGTCTTGTGATAACGCAACCAAGAGATGACTTGCGCCGAATGATTAGAACCCGACCTTGTAGGATATCGATGTCCCACAGAATCGGGGCTGGATCTGACAACAGATCCAGAAACCAGAGAAAACGCCATTCCAATGCAAAATGTAGCTGTATAAATCGCGCTTGGAGCACCGATGCGGGTTGGGATCATGATGACTCGTCATTTTCGCCTTCTAAAAGAATGTACTGCAGAATATCACTCAAGGTGAGGACACCCTTCAGCTTGAAGTTCTCGTCCACCACGACCAGGCGGTGGACACGAGACTTGCGGATCGTATCAAGGATGGTGTCCAGCCCATCGTTCAATGAACAGGTGTAGATCCCGGGGAAGTCCTGGCGCATCGTTAGTCTCGTTGAATATGCCCAGAATCGAGCAACATACTCCGGGGCGCTTCTTCAAGGCCTCCCCCACCGTTAGACTCAAATCATCGTACACGCCTCCTTTGATCAGAGTAATCACGTCCACAGCCTCGAACACATTGTACACAACACCTGCGGAGGCGCGTTAGAAGTTTCAATTTGGCGGCGCTGGAGACCACCCAGCTGCGACACGGCATACCTTCTGAATTCAAAATAGGAACACTCGATATGCTCCTCTCAACGAGGATATGGATCACATCAATGACTGGCGTGTCCATCGATGCGGTAGCCAGATTCTGGTAGGTGCCCAAAAGGATCTCCCCCAGTGGTTTCCGGAGCTTCTGCGTATCGCTGACGTTCACGGCCACAAATTTCAAGATGCGGTACTGAGTGACAACGCTCAGGACGTGGGAGCGGTCGGTCTGGCTGTCATTGGTGACGAGAGGGATTCTGCGAGCCCGGGATTCGAGCATACGGCGACAGGCCTCGTAGAGGGGTCGTTCGGGGTCGATGGAGATGGTCTCGGGGGGCGCTACGCCTAGAGCTTTTTCCACCTCTTCATAGCGCTGTCATCAGCTGGAGTGTTCCGGGTTGTTGCCGCTGTTGCGAACCTACCTCGGAGGCTATCCAGTCGGAATTGGTCGATTTGATCGAGGGCAGCCGGATTTTGGAAATAATACTGGATGACATTGATGTAATCGGAGGTTGTCAAGAGACCGGCAAACTTGGATGCCTTGGAATCCCAGAGGGGAGCGGACACAATGCCTATCAATGTGGCGGTCACAGTCAGCAGACAGCTCCCAGTCGTGTCAAGGTGGGCGCTGGACCATTCTGAATCAAGATGTTTAAACTCTCCTTGACGGACAAGGAAGTGTCGAAAATGATGAGACGGAAGCTCAGCGGCAGGACATCGTAACTGGTGCGGACCTTGAGGAAGTTCCGGATGGCGCGCTACCGGTAGAAGGAACAAAGACCGATGTTAGCCAGTCAAGATCAAGTCGAAGGAGAATATCACGGCCCAGCAATGCACGTGGCCGGAAAGAAGCAAATGAACCCAACGGGACCCGGCTGACGGGATACGATCCCAACAAAGGAAAGGCGGGGAAACGTGAATCGATAAGAGGGGGTAGGGTATATAAGAAAAAGCAAAGAAAAGGGTAAACCCGAAAAACTCACTAGACCCTGGCGTTCTTCCCGATCGATCGCCCTTTCGGGCTGGGATGGGGGCATTGGGCGAGAGAGGCCTCGTGGGCGGAGGTAGGAGGAGGGCTGGACAAAACCTGCCTCGTGACCGGGAATGGACTGACGATCAGACGAAGAGTAAAAAGGGTTGGGAGGAGAGAAATGAGGTGTAGTATGAGCTTGATTGTTGGCAGTAGCGGTGGTGATGGAGGAGGAAGAAGTGGTGGTGGTGGTGGAGGAGGAGGTAGAAGTGGTGATGATGGAGAGGGTCGATGTGGGATGAACAGCGGGAGCAGTGACGCCGCCGCCGCCGCCGACCGCAGCGGGAGCAGCACTGGGCGGCAGGCGGGAAGAAGCGCTGCCTGTGGGGACCTCATCCGCCATCTCGGTCAACCGTCAAGTTTATGATTATTCCGGGAACGAACAGAGTACTCTGTAGGGGTATCTTGGGGTGGGGATAGGATCACAATCACCAGAAATCGAGAATCGAGTCAATCGGGAGGAGGACAAATTGTCGGGGTCAAGAATGAGTGGTTCATTGCCGCCGTTACCGCGTTTGGTGGAATAGAAGCTTGAAGGTAGGGGGGCGGATATTTCCTTTGTATGCAACGATGGTCTCCTCAACAGCCCTGGAGGTGACGGATATGTTCAAATTGGAGGATTGCCGTAGGATCAGGACAGTAGCCCGGAGAAGGGATATGTATAGTCCGTCCACATATGCCGTCAGTATCAACCGACTAAACCCTACGCAGCGCGTCAACATTGATCTCTCTGCGCCGCTCAGATCGACAGGTCCATTGCTGGATGAAGCATGAAGATCAATATCCCTGCAATAAGACCCCAACGGCCCTGCTTGAGCAAGAAAAGAATGTCGTGGTGAACGTTACTTAACCCCACATTTCTTGTTGCGATGAGGATCACGTGAAGGCTTCTCTATCCATCATCTTCTGTCTAGTCTATATACAGAGGTTCTTGTCTATATAGACTGCGAAAGAAATCATTCGGGCAGGCAACGAAATGCAAACAACCAAAAAAGTAAGAACCCCGAAATGCGCACTCCCCTCGACCCTTCCCTCAATATTAGGCAGTACGTAGATAAAACAGGTGCACCCGAGACTGCAGGATCCCCTCAGGCCTGCGACTCTCCGTTCGAACTTGCCTCACTCTGGGAAAGACTAGGCACGGTGCCGGTCTTGAGGTAGTTCTCATACTCCCCTACTCGCTTCCCTCCCTGAATCCACCGCGCGTGGTACGCAGCCCGTCTCTCTTCCGCCAGCTGATTCAGAGCCGGCCAATAAACCGAATGGTCGTACCGGAATTCGACGTCACCTCCCATGGACTTCATCAGCTGGCTCGACGGCACATGCTCCCGCAGATCCTCGTTGAACTTCAACTTCGTCCGAGTCAGGGGATCGATGAACGGAGTGATCAACTTGAAGAATCCTAAAATCATGAAGGGCACTGGCATTTATCATTCCAGGTTAGCCATGAAGCGAGTACGGGAAAGGCGAATACCCACTGTTGATGACCAGCGCCCGTCCCAGCCGTTCGGGATAATGGTTCTGGAGGAAGTTGAGGGTCTGCTTGGCCTGGCCGATGCTCGCGTTCTGTCCCGACTTGGTCTCGTTGTAGTTGACAATCAACGCCAAAGTCTCTTGGTCCGGACCCATCAGGTCGATCACTCGCTCCAGCATGAAAACCAGATGCTCGATCTGGCGATCGCTTTTCTCGGTATTCTGATTGGACGGCAAGAGATAGAGGCAGGGCCGTCCATGGATGTCATACCCCAGAATCACCTGCTTCCCCGTCTCGTTTTCCACCGAGATATATTCCGGCGTCAACTTCGCAACCCCGTATTCACGACGCCATGTCAGGGTCCTCTGTAACCGGGCGATGGCCTCGGAGACATTCCATTTAGTCGCCCGCAGGTACCGCAGCAGACACTCCCGAGTCAAGAACATGCGCTCATCGTCGGTGATGGGTTCTGTGGGGGAGTTCTTCGCGGAAGTCGTCGGAACGGTCGTCCATTCGGAAACGGCCTTGAGGACGGCGTTGTACTTCGATGTCTGGTCGGAAGTGAGCTCAGCGGGAGAGGTGGGCTTGGAGGTTTCGAGGGGCCGAGGGAAAGGCTTCTGGATGAGACCATCCGCCGCAGACCGTGGCAGATCCGCTTCGATGTCTTTGCTGCCATTCGCGGAAGACTCAATCGATTGACTGGGAGGCTCAGCAGGAGTTTCACCGCTTCCTGAGCTGGTCTGGTTGACCGCAGAATCCTCGTTTACTGAGGCAACAGCGGCCGAAGTGGATTCGGATGGCGCGGCCATGGTGAAGACGATGGTCGATCTGTTTTCAAACTGGAATTGACGGGAGAGACTTCAGTACAGTAGCCGCTTGGGGGGGATATCTTCCATAATATAGCCCTAAAATCTTGGCTAGCTGAACTTTTTTCCTTTTTTTCCCTGGGTGGATTCTAGCAATTGCTCGGATTGCGACTCGATCGACAGGCCCACAGAGTGATCGCCGACATAATACTAGTAGTAGTAGGAGGAGTATGGAGTGCACACACAGCATGATACGTGGACAAGGCGGCGGGCTGCAGGGGTAGTCCCCTTCCAGTAGGCGGTCTCCGTACTGCCGGCATCCCCTGTCCGCCCTCCGCGTGCACAACGCGCGACGCGTTTTCCCGTCAATTAATGATCCCGTACAGTGTAGTCTCAATCTTCGATTGTCACCCCCGACACAAAAGGCACCATGGAAGACGACATCGTCGGAGAGCTCAATGAGCTCTTCTCCCCGGCTTCTCCAGATGGCCTTCCCAAGGATGTCCTGGCCGAGCTTCAGTCCATTCTGCGCGTCCATTCCATCTCCCCGCAGGAACTCTTCTACAAGTGGGAGTCATTTTGCTTGAAGATGGGCGCCGAAGAAATAAAGCTCACCCTGGACACGGTGCGCCAGTTGAAGCAGGATGTTCAGGACACCCTCGAGCGGGAAAGTCGTGGAAAGACTGGCCGGCAGGCCGAGAAGAGGAGCGCCCCAACAGCTACCCCGCGAACGACAGGGACTACCGATGTGTTTGGGATGTAAGTCGCCAGATTTGTACTCGATCTATCCATGAGTGACTAATTCAGCTCAGGCTGGATGGGTTGACGCCAAATGGACGAACTCCGAAGAGCGTCAATGGCTCCGCAAAGCGGAAATCCGATTTCACGTCTCCTTCCATATCCAAGGCTGGGAAGATCGGGAACGGCCAATCTCCAATGAGCTCTAACACTCCACGCACTGCGAATGGTGTTGGGGCAGGTGATGGTTTGCAGTATGCTTACATACCCTGTCCCGCCAGACCGGCTCGATCGACTAACGACACAGGCCTGTTGCGTTCTCAAATAGACCAAACCCAGGTCAAACCCTCGAGACCATTAATCCTCACCTATCCTTGCCGGAAGCGCCTATGGCACCCTTCTCCGAGCCACGTATCCGTCCTACCGCCAACACAGACTTGAAGAAGTTTGGTTACAAACCCATGGCAATGCGGTTGTCTGAAACGTCCGAGATCCTTGACGACAGAATCGATGAGTTCACCGCTTTGTTTGAGAAAGAGTACGAGAATGAAGACATCACTTTCGGCAGCGCCGCCACCCAGAGCACAACTGAGATCGTTGCCGTTGGCCGCATTGCGTCTGACTCGCTGGAAGGAAAGCTCAACACTGCATCGCTCGTGCTGGAAACCTCCCGGCGGACTGGTGCAGGAATCAGGGTCCCTTTGAATGTCGATTCCCTCCCGTCAGTGAACTTTTTCCCGGGCCAGATCGTGGCCCTACGAGGAATCAACGCCTCCGGGAACTACTTTTCGGTTAAAGACGTCCTTCCCACGCCACTTTTACCATCTGCGGCTTCTTCCGCCGGCACCATCGACAGCATCAACGAGCGACTCGAGGAATCCGGTTCCTCGCCTTTGAACGTACTCGTCGCGTCCGGGCCCTATACCGCCGACGACAACCTCGACTTCGAACCCCTCAACGAGATCTGTCAGAAGGCCGCCGACAGCTATGCGGATGCGCTCATTCTGATGGGACCGTTCCTGGACCTCGAGCATCCGCTCCTCGCATCGGGCGATTTTGACCTCCCAGAAACTGAGATGCACGACCCGGACACGGCGACATTGACCACAGTCTTCCGACACTATGTCTCAGCGCCTCTGCAGCGCTTGGTGACAGCAGTTCCCAGTATCACGATCGTGATGCTTCCCTCGGTCCGGGATGCGGTGAGCAAACACGTCTCCTGGCCGCAGGAGCAGATGCCCAAGAAGGAACTCGGTCTGCCCAAACAAGTGCGCATGGTATCCAACCCGGTAACGCTGTCCCTGAACGAGACGGTCATCGGCATGTGCTCCCACGATGTTCTCTATCAGCTGCGACGTGAAGAGGCCATCCATGGCAAGCCCAGGGAAGGCAACCTGCTCACACGACTGCCGAAGTATCTGGTTGAGCAGCGCCATTTCTTTCCCATATATCCCCCAACAGCCCGAGACGCACTCCCGAAGCCCGGCACCGAGGATGGCATGGCAACCGGCACGATGCTCGACACAAGCTACTTGAAGCTGGGTGAGTGGTGGAATGTACGGCCGGACATTTTGCTCGTGCCCAGTATGCTCCCGCCCTTCGTGAAGGTGAGTCTTCAAGATGTTTCCCCCCTTTTCGGAAGGAGGCAAACTGACCTATACCAGGTGGTCGATAGTGTCCTAGTGATCAACCCTGGCACGCTGTCCAAGCGACGTGCAGCAGGAACCTACGCGCAAATGGCGATCCACCGTCGGGACATCGCCGACGACGAGCGCGAGAGGAAGCAGCTCAGTCATAAGCTGTACGAGCGGGCTCGGGTAGATATCAACCGGATATAAGGGATGGGGGCTTGCATATACGATGTATAATGAGGCGTTTCGGCGTGATACCATAGTGGATTGATTGATCATGAATTCATTGAGGGTATAAATACATAAGCACAATAGACATAAGATAGAGCTTACCGATCCCAGAACCGCTCATAGGCACATCCTAGGTAAAAAAAAAAAAAAAAAAAAAAACCGAGAGAAGGATCACCGCAAACAAAGCGTCCGTTTCCCGCCCATCAATTTCCCAGCGCCTTTCACTCTCACTTTCGCGCCCGAGCTTTTCCCGGCTCCCCCGCCGGACGCAACAAGAGCTTCGAGGCCCAGATCGCGCCAGACAGTCTCCCGCTTCCGCTCCATCGCCCGCGTAATACCAAAGGCGGCATGCTGGTCCGGGACCACGTCGTCCTCGTCCTCGGGATTGGGAGGCTGGTACTGCGGCGGGACGTAGATATCCTCAATGGGAAGGAAGGAAGGCATCAAAGCCGGTGAGGAGGAGCCATACGTCACAGTATGGTTGTGATACAGGTGAGAGGATGAGGCGGAGGCCGTAAGGGAGGCGGATTGCGAGGTGTGTGGGCGGGTGAAGTCTTCAAAGTGGTCGGCCAGACGGGGATGGTGCATGTGGAGATGGGTTGCGGAAGAGTCCTTACTCTGTTGACATTAGCAGTTGTTTGATATATACGTGGGATTGAATACCATTTTGAGAGATTTCCGGTTGTGAGGGTGTGACAGCAACACCGGTGTGAAGACGAAGGAGTTGGTGGGTTGTTGACGGTGTTGGAAGGTGATATTTTGCCCGACTTATCATCACCGCTTTTCAATATAATGGCGGTGTGCGAGTACGAAATGAGAGGACAGCAGATGGAATGATATCCAAGTCTAGACGAATATCCATACATCATAATAAGTATTCAGTGCAAGAGCTAGAAAATATCAAATGCATTCACATTATCAGATCCGTACCATTGCATTTTGTCTAAACCCGAGATGATTAGTATCTTGGCCCCTCCGAATCCTACTCAACCTATGCCAGAGGCCGCAAACAACCGTAACAGAGATCCTACAGGTTCGTGCTCATGCGGTGCACAATAGGGACCGCACTGGGCGGCAGACTGCCCATCTCCGTAACCACCATGTCGACGTATTCAGCCGGGGTGACATCGTACATGATATTGAGCAGCTGAAGGTTCGGGGTGTCCTTCCAGTTGCTGAGGGGTGAAGACCCGTCCTTGGGGGCGAGCGTGGATTCCGAAGGAGCGGAAGAATTGGCTGCGGCCTTGCTGCCGCCCTTTTTTGCGTCAGCCTGAGAGGCGGCGGCAGTAGCGGCTGGGTCGGGAAGTTGGGTCACCTGCTGGGCAGGCGGGTTGGAAACGAGCTCGTCGGCGTCGGCGATCTCGTTGACGACGATGCTGTCGAGCGCCACGCGATCGGTGAACTTGACGGTCTCACAGCATACGATCACGGGGACTTCGACGCCGCCGGCACGTTCCTTGGCCGACATGGCGACCAGCGCGGTGCCGACCCGGGAGTATAAGCGTCCGTTGCTGGTCATGGCGTGGGCGCCGAGGAACACCTTGGTGGCATCCTTGATGGCTTGGCTGATGCCGTTGATGAGCGAATACTGCACCTCGAGCCCCGCGTTGGCCAATGTGCGGGCCAGGGTCTTGCCCTCGAACAGCGGGCGCGAGTCGATGATGGACACGCGGAATTTCTTGCCCTGCTTATACGCCGTGAGAAGCGTCTGCTTGACAATCGAGCTGCCCGCGAACGTGACAATCACGTCGCCATCCTGGATCTTCTGGGCTGCGCTCCCGGCGATCACCTGGTCGGCTACGGTGATCTTCTCCCGGATGAAACTGTCAATGAACTCGCTCAGGGTCGTCTTGGCGGACGCTTCGGGAACGGAGGGGTCGATGGAGGAAATAGCCAGCTTGAGGGCCCGGATGGCGTTACCCTGGCTGATAGAGAGAGGGCGACATGTGGAGAGGTAGGTAATCTGGTGCGACAGGTGTGTCGTCAAATGACGGGACAGGGAGGTACCCAGAGGGGTCGTATACGATTCAATCACCTTCCATAAAAGTCAGCATCAACCCTGCAAGCGCAAACCACACCCCACTGGAGAGACATACACGCTTGAACGCGAGCAATGTAGCCACACACCGCGCACTGCTCCCACAGACCACGTAATCCCTCATCTGCAAGCCCAAGGCCAGGACGGCTGGATGCACTTCCTTACCGGCCCCTGCAATCGTCGTCCGTCGTGGTTGTCCGTACAGATGACCGAAGACCGCGACATTCTTATCTTCCTGCTTCTTCTTCTGCTCCGCCGCCGCCGACGGGACGCCGGCCTGCGCGGATCCACGACGGTGTCGCTGGCCCTTATGCTGTGATCCAGACCCAGCATCCTTCCCAGCACCTGCTCCGACAGAGCCTTTTTTCGTTGAGGCATTAGCGCCTGCACCACCAGCACCACCACCGCCTTGTTCTCTGTCCGCCCTTTCTTTGGCTCTCCGGGCCTGCTTTTCCGCCTTCGCTCTCTTCTTCAATTCCGCGGGAGATAGCGATCCACCACCCCCGGCCGCAGCAGCAGTCTTGCCATCATCTTTGGATTTGGGGGGTTGTTGGGGCTGTTTGGGTTGCTTGGCAGGCTTCGATGCGCCGCTGGTCGACGGGTCCGGCTGCGTCTCCTGCTGCTGGGAGGTCGCGGGGACCGGAGCCGGAGATTCGGAGAGAGAGGCCGCTTGCGCCGAGGTGACAGGTTGGGCCATTATAGGAGAAGTGAGTGGAGGGCGATGGCGGAGGAAGAGAGGGGCATTGGAGACTTTTTTTTGTGGCTGGAGGTTGTGGGGGAAGAAGTTCCCATCACTACGGGCTTGACTCATGCGGGTATGCCATAAGCAGCCGCCCCTCACATGCATCCAACTACTGCATGTACTGCGCCTAATGCACTCTACGCATCTTTCGGGTGCAAGATCGCTGGGAATTCCTTCGTACGTCACATTCTAGTCGTCGCGTCATCGCATTAGAAACGGAAGAAGCAAAGGATTGAAAAAAACAAAGTCCCCCGCCAACGCCGGACCGGAACCCAGACACAAACCGCCCAAATCACACTCAAAGCCAAAATCCAGTAAGATATACGAGAGAAAAGAAGGCCAGACCCCTTTCATCGGTCATTCACTGCGATGCTGCCCAGGGCCCGTCGTCGTTTGCGACTTCCCAGGCTTTGGGATGGGCGGAAACGTTCGTGATCCGACGCCAGCTTGCGCTTGAAGATGTTCAGATCCCCCAGAAGCTCCTCCATGTGCGCCTGCATCTCCTGGGCCTCGAGGTGGTCCGACTCCAACGGCAGATTCTCATCGTCCCAGATAAAGTTGGGGTCAGGTCCTGCGTCGGCTGTCGGCGAGCCAGGGATGTTTTCCTTGTCCTGGCCGGCAGAGGCCCCGTCATTCTCTTCGACGGGCGACAGAATGCCACTCTTGCGCTTCTCCACGTTGACCGGAGGAATCGGGTTCTTTAGGCTATCCAGCGCCAGCTTCAAGTGGTTCCGCAGGGCTTCGTTCTCGGTCTGCAGCTGTTTGATCTTGCATTCACTAACCATCTTGGTCTCTTCCATCAACCGCTGCAGCTGCTCCACCTTCTGCTGGTATTCCTCCAGCTTCTCATGCTGGACCTCGCTCTCCCGCCGGTTCGCCGCCTGTTGGCTCACACTCAACTGCAGCGTGCGGATCGTCTCGGCCATTTCGGCGATCTGCTGATCGCGCTCGGCCGCCGACAGGTGGTCTTGATTCACGCGAGCCTGGGTGCGAATGTGCTTCGCCTGATCGGCATACCGGAGCGTCGAGAGGGTCTCTTCGTAGTCGGTCGGGGAGATGCAGGCAATCATAGCCGTCTTCGAATTCCCGCCCAAGCTGTCCTTGAGGAGCCACGTCAGGATCGAGTCCCGATAAGGCACAATGTCCTTGCCCTTCCGCTTCCCCTGGCGGCCCTGCTTCGGATCGGCCAGAGCGGCGATCACTCGACCAAGAGTCGTCAAGGATTTGTTGATATTCGATCCCTCGCGAAGACGCTGTCCCGTGGCTTCGGTGGACTTGGCCCGCTCGGATCCGGCCAGATCCACCAGGCGTATACGCGCGGTGCGCTCCGTCGTTTCATCCGTTGATAGGTCGTGGTGGATCTGCTTCAAGGTGATGGTAAAGACAGCGTGCGATCGCGAAGACGTGTCATTCATCTTGGTGCTGGCCACCGTCCGCGAGACATCCCCTTTCCGCATATATTTCATGATCTCGGAGTAGTTCCTCACGGTCACCTCGGTTAGGTCCTTGACGTAGGGGCCCTCAGTGGGCGACTCGCGAATGCGAAGGTAGTGGGGAGGATCGGTTCGCGGGACCAGAAGGTCGCGCACATGCTCGTTGTAGACCTCAAAGTACGACACCCGGACATTAAAGCTTACATCGGGCGACTCAACATTCTCGATGCGTTGAAACAGGTCTTCACAGGTCCGCGGGATCAGACCGGGTTGGTCGGGCCCGCCCATCATGGTGTAACTCTTGCCCGACCCGGTCTGACCGTAGGCGAAGATACAAGTGTGATAGCCCTCAAAGTTGTGATCCAGAAAGTCCTCACCCAGGCAGTTGTAGACGTCTTCCTGGGTGGCGTAATGATCGTCTGTCTCGTTATGGGACCAAAACGAGTTGTCGAAGATGAAGGACTTGTCCTCCAGGACCTTCCCCCGAGCCTGCGATTTGGGCTTCCCGACATCTTGCGGGTTCGCTCGGGGCGCTTTTAGTTTCGTCGTCTGCGTGTCGGGATCCATCTCGATCAGACAGTCGGCCTTGCGCTCGATCTCTGTACGAGCGATGGTTCAAGCAGCCCGTTAGTCTCATCTGCACCTTGGACGATCGGTATCTACCTGTTCCCCTGCGCGGGACATACCTCTGGGCAAGAAATTGCGCACACGCACCACAACCCGGACATTGCCCCCCGGAGACGGGCTGGCGACGCCGTCCAGGCGGGATGGGGTCATAGCGACACTCTCACGCGCCCGCAGCGACGGGGTCGACGCGGTGGAGCGCAGGGCGGCGGCGGAGGCGGTGGTCGAGCGGACAGAGGGGCTAGTGATGCCGGTAATCACGGAGGCCCCGGAAGAGGAGACGGATGAAGAGCCCGGGCCGGGCCCATGGGAAAGCGGTTGGTAGAAATGGGGATCGAGCGCCATGGCTTGGTTGCGGTCCCTCAACAACTGTGCAGACTGAGTGACGAGCTCACGTTGGCGAAGAACTAAATGGTGGTACATACAGGCAATTGTACCACCTCGGACGGAGGGAACGACAGGCGCAGGCGCGGATTCGGAAGGCAATCAAGGGTTGAGGATCGTCGCTGCTGGCTGGCAAGACTTCCCGTCTGGGAAATCGATAACAATGGAGGATTTCAGCGAATGGAGCTCGTCTCAGTCTGACCGGAGGGGGATTTGACAGGTTGCAGCGGAGGGTAAACAGTGGAGATCACTGGAGGGGGAGGACTGACTTTCTGCGATGGAGAGTAAAAGAGAGAAACATGCAGCAGCGCGCGGTAAGGGAGGGTCGATTAGTTAAAGGAGACGAAACAGGGGGGCGAGAGGCCTCGCAGGGAGGAGAGATGAAGGGATGGGAGAGACAAGCATGTAGGTGGAATGTTGCGCGAGTTGATGGAGCGATGGAGTAGATGGTGAGCGGCGGCTCGTTTGGGTTTTGCCCGATCGGGACGGGATGCAGCCTGAGGCAGCGCGGTCGTGGGGGTTGCCATAGCAATAGCATCATCTATATCATCTACGGAGTACGAGTACAAGACTCCCTCAGGAGCACCTTAGGTATATATACCTAATATTCTTGTATAACAGTCCTTTGGTTTCAATTTCTCCGACCGGTCAACGAATATCCACCGAGTCGGATGCATACATATATCCCCTCTCATAACAGAAATGATCGAGTAGTTCAACTGTATTCAATCATTCACAATATCCGCCAGCCTATTTGAAATCCGCGTTGGCGGCGACATAGGCATCCGCCTCGTCAGGTCCTTTGGTGCCTTTCATCATCTTCTCGCCGTCAGTAAACGAATAGTCCGGTACGGCGTTGCCGTCCTTGTCCAAGGTCGTCTCCAGCATCTCCTCGGTGTTCCACTCAGGGATTTGTGTTCTTCCCTTCTGGGCCGAGGGTTTCTGCCCGGAGATGTTTTGTTGCACAGTTTCGCCGAAGCGAGCCGCGGTCTCTCGTGCCGATTGCATGATGCTTTTTGCTGGTGAGCGTCAGATCTTTAGCTCCAGATGTCTTCTCTACCCCGGATCCCTTCCGGGAGATGAAGTCATCCACATACCGAGTCAGTGACTGAGATGTCGAGTCGATGGGATGCAGTAGAATTACATTGGATTGTTCGAGCTGGAAGGGCACAAGGGAATTGTTGCCCGTTGCGGGGGTCTCTTATATGGGGACGGTGGCGACAATGATACTATAATGACGACCACGACATCCCAGCACCAGCCATCCCGCTCCTGATCCGGACCGGTCTGGTGCCGCTGGTTGCTGGAGAGTTTCCGGACTGGCCTATGTTGGCATGGAGAAGGTTCTCCGCAGATCGAAATGGGTTAACCATGGGTTGCATCATGATCTCATGGGGTCATTTGAAGCATCGAGAGCGAAAGTGCTGTACGTAAGACAGTCACATGAGCGAACATCACCACCTGCAAGTGCAACTTCATATCCTCCGAGTCAGCCCTACGACTCCATCGTCCAACAACTTTTCTCCTTTTCTCCTCCTCCTCTTCCTCCGTCAGCCCTATCCGTGCGGGGCGTGGACCGAATCTCCACCGTCCAGAACCACCACGGTGGATAAAACGTACGAATCTCATGCCAGGGAGACGTCTGATTGACTGTTTTGGTATGTCGTCATTAGGCAGCAATCAGCATGCCATTATTCTCCCATACAACCAGTGTTTCTCTGGACGACGGTGCGATTGCTGAGCGATCATCCACTGTCTAATTTAAAAAAAAGACGCCATCGCGCGGGACCGGAGCGTTTCCGACGTGCTCCAACTGCGAAATGACTCCGATTCGCAAATTTTGCGCCCGGCTGTCGCATCCACCGCTCCCACCGCGATAAGGAATATCAACCCCCCAACTTGCCCTTCTGCCTCTTATCCCTCCGTCTCCTGGTTTTGGCTCTGCGCACCAGATCCTCTCTAAAATGGTCGAAACCATGGCCGCGGGCGAGCATCCTCCTGACCTCGAGGCCCACACGGCGCCAGCGCAATCCGCTCCCTCTCTCCTCCAACGATGGAATCAAAATGTCAGCACCAAATACACGGATCTGATCTGTCTACTCCTGTGTATGAACACAGGTCTCTGCGACAGCAGCGCCTACAATGCCTGGTCTTGTTTCTTGGCCATGCAGACCGGTCCGTCCAATCCATCCTCACCACCATCCTTGCACCCAGGACATTTTCTAATTACTATGCCACTCCAGGAAACACCATTTTTCTTGGCCTGGGAGCCTCTGGGCAGCCCACGAGCAAGCCGTGGGGGTGGTTGAAGTCCCTGGTTTCGATCGCATCCTTCTTCATCGGCGCTCTGATCTTCTCCAACGTGACCCGCCGCGCCGGAGCCCGCCGACGCAGCACGCTCTTCATCTCGTTCATGGTGCAAGCCATCTTGATTGTCATCGCCGTCGCCCTCATCGAGGCCGATCTGATCCCGCACACGTCAGATGACATGAACTTGACTGGCGGTCCGCTCTTCCTGGAACTCATCCCCATCGCGCTACTGGCCTTCCAGTCGGCTGGGTCCATCACTTCCAGTCGCTCCCTGGGCTTCAATGAAATCCCCGCCGTCGTCTTGACCAGCGTCTACTTCGACGTGGCCTCCGATCCCAAACTCACCGATGTCCCGACCACGAACCCGAAGCGCAACCGCCGTATCGGGGGTGTCGTCATGCTTTTGATCGGGGCTATTGCCGGCGGTTGGCTCGGTCGCAGTAGCGGTGGAATGCAATCAGCCCTGTGGATGGCTGCTGGTTTCAAGTTCCTTATCGGGTTTACGTGGCTGGTGTGGAAGGGAGAGGAACCAGCTGCGAAGGTATAGAGCATTGCTCGTGGTGACGCCCTTCAGGGCATTTTAAAGAATCTTTCTGGTGTTGGTGGCTCCGAGATAGACGGGTAAATCATGTTGCGTTGTATAGACAAGACAACTTGGCGAGATAGAATTAGAATATATAGAAGATGCAATAATAATTAATCTCTCAATTCATCGCATACCGCTGCGTCACCCGGCGGATCGGCTTCCCAAATATATAAACTGGAATCCCCAACACAGCAAGAATGCCAATGATTATGGCACAGATGTTCATTGCTCCCTCGTAACCCTTCTGTCTCACAAAGTCGTTAATCCCAAAGGAGATCCCAAAGCTGATGAACCCCCGACAAGCGCAGAGAACCACCAGCAAAGAGTCCGTCCGGGTGGGATAACTGCTAATCACGTAGGTGAAACTCGTCACGACAATACCAACATAGGCGAAAAAGATAACGTTCATGTTGACTGCTATTCCGGCCCAGCTGTATTCGGTAGGATTACTTCCCGTCTTTCCAAAGAGCACCGTGGCGATAATCAAACTGACAAAAGGGATAATCCCACTCAGGAGGCGATACTCCGGCTAAACTACAGTTAGCATCGGATAGTTGATGTAAGAGCTCATAAGACAAACCTCGATTATTCCCCCATTTCGCTTGCTCAGGTACTTTACGACAAGGTCGTTCCCATACCCTAAGATGGGAATGGCAACCAATCCCACAAACGTCTGGGCACCCATTACGTACCCCAGACTCGTTGCCGAAAAGCTGTAGGGAGGTGGCATGAGGATGCCCGCGAAGACAGTGGTGCTCAGGACGTAGATTCCCAGAAAGGCTCCACTGCAGAGCATCAACCAGAATACGTTGGGAAACCAAAACACCACCACAATCTGCTTCCATGACTCGATAGCTAGATGCCAGTTGCGATAACCCTGCCACGGGAGGAGATCCCGCAGGAATCGTCGTCTCTGATATCGGGTGTAATCTAGTGGGAGGCGAGTGGATTCCGTGATCTTCTCGGGGATCGAATTGCTAAGATCGGAGGATTCAGACGGGTCCATATCGCCCGCTGTGCGAGAGGGTTGGTTAGCTCAGGGGATATCATTGCAAAGTAGCTCTTTGGATTCTCACCAAGTACGTGGAGGGATCGTGGGTACTTGGTTTCCACCACGAACAGGAATGCCAGGATAAGAACGGCAAGGTTCACAATGCCGAAGACAATGTACCACCACCGCCAGCCCAGAGAATCAGTCAAATAAGCGCTGGCAATCATCAAGACGCCAACACCAATGGACTGCAGCCCGGAGAACCAAGTGAGAGATCTAGCGTGTTCGTGGAGAAAGAAGATTTCCTGGAGAGGATGCCTTGATGAGCCCAAATTCCGCTATTGCGAGGATATAACCATATCACCAACCTGAATTATTATAGGGCAAAGGGCTTCACTCTGGCCTGCCGCAAGCGACATGACATCGCGGGCAGCAATGTGCTGTTCGAGGCTTGGACTCCAAGCAGCCCAGGCGCACGTCGCAACCATGAGCACGCAGGAAAGGAGAAAGAACGGTCGACGACCAAAAGCATGCGCTAATGGGATGGCCACAATATTTCCAATCCCCATGAAAAGGGTAGGATAAAGGGAGAGATCGGATACGCGGGGGTTATTGTCATAGTAAGCTTCGAGGGTTTGCATGATGACTCCGACGCTGCTGGCTAGCAGTACACCTCCAACAGAGACTTTACCCAACCATGTTAGTGCCCCGTTATGGTTCGCATTGATAGACAGGTGTTCTCACAAAGGGTGACTATGATGAGGATAGCCCATTTATGCCACAGTGGAAGATTGAGTGGATCTTGTATGAGATCAGCTGCATGTCTGTTGTGCCCACATTCAACCAAAACTCACCGCAGGGATCAGTTGAAGGACGAGGGATAAGTACAATTTCGCCCTCGGTGATGAGACGAGCCGTGCCCATGACAGCCTGCTCCCCCTTGAGGAGACCCTCGGGCAGGCCCTCCACATGTTGGACGTGGGAAGCTTTTGCGTCTGCCATCACTCGACCTTCTCGTACCAGCGACGACTAGATTTTCATCAACATATTCTTTTAGTGCGGTGGTGAGAGGTACGAGAGGATCATCTTCACGAAACAGGTGGAACCGCACCAGTGATGGCCTTTTAAGAGAGCGTGGATATTGTGGTGGAGCCGAAACCGAGATTCTTTTGAAACTCAATTTGGCAGCATAATTGTCTCCATCTTGATGGCTAAGTGTTGCGTGGAAGTCCCAGCGGAGGCATCGAGATACTAAGATAGTTAGTATCCCGTGGCGCTTCAAAGCGGCCGAGTTCGGGCGAGTTGAGACAGGCGGATATGCTCGTCCGTCACCCCCAAACGCTGGCCGAATTCGGCCGGATTGCCTCATGGTCATGGGAAAAGATCTTGGATATAAATGCATCCTCAAAATGTTGATCAAACGGGGCTAAGGAGATTTGCCTGTGTTCCACGCTACTTCGGTTGCCCTTGTCACTCAATACAACCAAGCCCTACACCCTCATACAAACTTATACAAGAAAAATGGCCCCCGTTGCTCTTGGAGACATCTCTAATAGCGGGGAGAGTTATGGAGACTGGAGAGATGAGTTCTACGAGAAGGGCTACGTGGTGATCAAAGGAGCTATCTCGCCGGAAAAGGCACAGAAATACCGTGGCAAAGCTCTCGAGTGGCTTACTTCCTTTAACAAAGGTCTTGATCTCAATGACCGCTCTACCTGGACCCAGGAACACTTGCCTCAGTCTTTCAAGGCGGGCATGTACTTGAACTATTGCGCGGCACATGAGAAATACGTGTGGGATGCGAGACAGTAAGTCATGAATCACGCTAACCCAAGGAACCATGCGTCTATACTCACTTTTATCTCCGACTAGAGAGCCGGGCGTTATCGAGCCTTTTGCAAAAATCTGGGGAACCGATGAACTTCTCGTCTCTTTTGACACGGTCAACATTACCCTTCCTGGACGCAAGGACGTCGAGTGGACCCCCTGGCCGCACGTTGACCAGGCCCCCGAACGCAAGGGCCTCTCGTGTGTGCAGGGCATTATCAATCTCAGTCCCGCAGGGCCTGACGATGGAGGTCTCCTGGTCATGAAGGGCTCGTCCAAACTGTTTAAAGAGTACTTTACCACTCAGCCTTGGAAACGACCAGACGATATGCCGGCCCGGCACTTTGATTTTTATCCATTCCAAGAACATGAAGTCAAGTGGTTCGAGGATCGCGGATGCGAGCTTATCAAGGTGTGCGCTGAACCGGGCGATCTGATCCTTTGGGATTCTCGCTCTATGCATTACGCTGCCTTCCCGAACAGCGACACTATCCGGACAATTATATACGCCTGTTACACCCCGGCTAAGCTGGCGAAGCCAGAGGATCTGGCCTACAAGGCTGAACTGTTCAAGAAGTGGGAGGCTACCACACACTGGCCGCACTGCAACATTTGGAGTCAAGGCAAAGCTATGGTTGATGGGAAGATAGATCCAGACGAACGGGATGAGCCGATCGAAAAGCCCGAGATTACAGACAAGCTTCTCAAGCTTGCTGGAGTCAAGCCCTATTGAGGGAATATTGAACGACCAACCACATTGGCATATATTTACTACCCCTGCTTTTGAATTACCCCTATTACTATGTTATAGCAATGTATAAATATTGAAATGAAAGAGCACAGTACCCTCATAAATTAATACACTCTGAGAAACTTCATAGGTGTATACATAGGACTGCAGTGACCTTTATGAAAAATCGCCTAAGAAAGGGGACTGATCGAACTCCAAAGCGCCAGGAAGCAACTCATCAAGCCAACCTTGGCTATCATCGGGCCAGCCGAGAGGATCACTAGTTGGAACCGTGTTTGAACCCACACCAGAATCAGCAGGAGACATGATGATTCCATTAGATGCCACAGATACGTATGATGGGAAATCTGACTGGCACGCAAACTCTTCTCCCTCCGATACACATTGTACGGGAGGAGAAAGTATGTGCGAAATAGCATATTTTACAATGTCAGGTTTATGTGGTGGTAGGTGGAGGCTATGATCTTGAGCACTCCTGAACAGATGACTGAGAGCTAGCAGTCGTCGATAGACCTCGGGATTAGATTTGAGCCCCTCAATTGTCGCTAGGCATTGGGATATGTAGCCCAGATGCCGTGCTGTCTGGGTCTTGTCCTTTTCGCTATGAAAACAGAGGTGATCCAACATAAGGAGGATACCAGACGCAGCTGTCGCAGCTGAAATAACCCTGCTTGCATTAGCTTAGCGGTAATGATAGCGAGGCTATGACATTGACCTACCAACTAGATTGAAAGAAACCTGGGGATCGGTAAAACCTGGCTTGCAGGATTGACTCCGCTGAACGGACCGCTTCTGCGCGAGCATAGATCTCTTCCTGGGATGTCTCCAGTGCCCTGAACAAAAAGAGCTGCGCCAATGACATTTTGAGGTAATCCAAAACCTGCGTGAGAAGATATCGTGGGAATATCGTCCAATGCAGAGTCCCGTCAAAGCTCGAAGGGATATCTGCATTCAAAAGAGAAGACGATCGTTTGATCTCCTCCAAATGTTCGACGGATTTCGATAGAGTATCGGCAACCCCTTGTCTTTTTGCCTTAAATCGGGTGAAAACAAAATAGGCGAGCTTTTTCATTACCAGATGGTAGTCCAGCGGAGACACAATCGATGAAGGTGTAGCATCGAGCAATATCTCGTAGTCAAATGCACCCCGCGTGAGATTGCAATCAAAGCTTTCTGGATATATAGACGGTGATCTAGACCAACAACCTAGCCTTTATGCTATGTCAGTGTGCGATTTATTCCTGGGGGGCTTCATAACGTACCAGTCGCAAATGACTAGAGTCCACCAAAGACGTCTTCCCAGTTCCCTGTCTGCCTGTGAAGACCAGAGAGCTTTTGCGGCCAAATCTTGAGGATGCTTTCCTTCTGTGCCAAGCCTATGCATTCCCAGGTACCTTGCAGCATTGACGGCAAGGCCGTGCAATAACGATTCCCGTTCCATTTCCCCGAAGTTGAGGTTGCAAAGAGTGAGAATGGCAATCGCTTGGATGGTTCTTAGGCTTGCCTTGCCCGCAAACTTCGCCAATTCAAGCTCCCGTAAGCATGCATCATACCAGATGCGAGCTAGGTGTGACTTGTTTTCCTTCAGATTGTTGCCGGTAAGACCACAGCATCTCTGTTGGATTTCAAGGTGATGGTTTGTAGAAAGATCCTCGATGTCTATGAAGTACAGGCCCGTCTGCCTACCGTCAGCCTTGCTTTCGGATATTAAGCGAAAACGCTCTTACTGTGAGAAGTGCATAATACACGGCCATCCAATGGTGATTTCCGGCGCCAGAAACATCTCCCTGAGACAGTTTGGTCCACAGATCTTGGTGCTCGGAGTAGAAAACGTTGGCCCGTACAGCACAGTGAATGAACCCGAGGGTCCTCAGGGAGAAATGGATAATCGCTTCACTGAGACTTCGTGAGGGTATGGTCTGGAGAGAGTCGTCGCCCGAACATAGCGTGGAAGGTCTTCCATCGGGGCGTTGCCACGCAACGATCTGGCCCTCTGCTTGTCTGACACCGGTGAAATTAATTATCTCGACAGTAACTATGTGGTTCTCCAATTGCCGTATCTCTTCCTTCGCGGCTTGTGCGGAACGGAGGACACATTCGCTAGTTTCTGGTGTCGTTACAGGACTCCGGACCTCTGCATTTCGGGACAGAGTGAGAGTAGTTTCTAGTCGGGTGATCCTTTCTCTGAGAAGAGAATTCTCTCTCACAAGATCCAACATCGACGTTTGTCTCTCATCCTGTGTCGGCTCAATGTCCACAGCGCTGGTACCGTAGTTAGCCCATCGTTCCATCAAACAATGCTCGAGAACGAGTAACCTACACTGTGACTTCGCCATGGACTCTGACTACCGGGCGTGCGCATTTATGGGCCACTTTGCGGGCCATACACGGCTGACATGGGATTTTTTGGTTACACTTGATCTTGCGGCGAGAGCATTCAGTGCAGCTCCGGGGAGCTCGCTGTGTCGTACGAATCGAGGTCATCGTCGCCTTCGTGCGAGACTCAATTAGGGGCCTTCGATCATTATTGAACCGTATAATCCAACTTCAGCGAATGCAAAATCATGTCCAATTCATCTGCCCGATCCCGAAGAGCGTTTGCGTAGGCCGTCGACAAGTATTTTCTTCCCCACGCTATCGTCTTCCAGGCTTTTCTCTAGCGCCACCCCCACACTCAACCCCGCAATGTTCGTCGGCTGTGCATTCTTTTCAAATAGTCACGATGAGAGTTATGGGCGGCAAGTCAACGGTTCTTACTCAGCTCGCCCGAGCTCGTCCGTCTCCGGTCGATCTTGGTGCTTCCACTCCACATTTCCGACAGCTCAGACTATCGGACATGGACTACACAGCGTAGTTTGGTGACCGGCTTGTGTAGAAGGGAAGAATGAGTAGGTCTAGAAAAAGTAGCTCTGCCAGCTGTATCCTATAAAGGGCCAGCCGACTCGTGCTGGTGGTAGCGCCTGTCCCACGGTAGCTTTGCTCATTGTTCTATCTCTATCGCTGTTGCAAGATGCCACCTCCGGTCCAAATTGCTAATCTGCCCATCACCGCTCCAAAAGTCGGAGAAAATGGCTATCAAGGATTCCAGCCCGGCAAGGAAGAGATCCTTCCCAAAGGTTGGAATGGCTTCAACTCGCGCGCATTATCCTGCGATATCCTTGTACAACATGATATTGGTATCCGCGTGCGCGACGGCTGTACTCTCTACTGCGATATCTACCGGCCTCCGACTCCCGAAAAGGTGCCCGCCATAGTGTGCTGGAGCCCTTTTGGGAAAAAGTTCAACGGCATCGGAATGATGAAGAATGTCATGTGGGGATGCGGTGTACCCGACGGCTGTCTCAGCGGCCTCGAGCGGTTCGAAGGCGTCGACCCTGCGGAGTTTGTCCCACGCGGATTTGCAGTCGTCAATGTCGATGCCCGGGGCTCTGGGGATTCTGACGGGTCGATCGTCATTATGGGCACCCAGGAGGCCGAAGATGGATATGATGTTATTGAAGAGCTGGCGAAGATGGATTGGTGCAATGGGAATATCGGCCTGGCCGGAAACTCCCATCTAGCTATTGTCCAATGGTTCATTGCAGCTACCAAGCCACCTTCCCTCAAGGCCATCGCACCCTGGGAAGCCTGTGGGGATCTGTATCGGGAACAGTTCGTTAGGGGAGGTGTCTGGAATAAGGGACTGTTCGATCTGATTACCAAGATGGTAATCCGCGGGAGAAATGGACTGGAAGACTTTCAAGAGATGCACCGGCGTTCTAGCGTCATGAACGCATACTGGGAGGATAAGCGGCCGAACCTGAAGAACATCAGCATACCCACGTACATCGTGGCGTCCTATTCCTCCTTCGTGCATACCATGGGTTCCATTCGAGGTTGGCTCGAGGTCCAGTCGTCAGAGAAATGGCTGCGCTGGGATCCCTACCAGGAATGGTATGATCTTTGGGCCGTCGAAGAGTCTCGAGACGAGCTGGCTCGGTTCTTTGGGAAGTACCTTCGAGGAGACGACAATGGTTGGGAGAAGACACCCAAGTTCCGCAACGCTATCTTGCGATTTGGCGAGAAAGAACCGATTCAAGATATCGCGGAGGAGACATTCCCCATTCCACGCACACGTTATGTCGAATACTTCTTCACGCCGGACGGTACTCTGTCCGAGACATCGATCGATTCTACGTCCATTCTGTCGTATAATTCCGAGTGGTCCCACCCCAAAGGCCGTGAGTACGTGTCGTTTTCACATACATTCCAAAAAACCACCACCCTATGCGGGTTACCCAAGGCTGTGTTGTACATGTCCTGTCCGAATCACGATGACATGAACATATTTGTGGCAATCAGAAAGCTGGACAGAACCGGCAAGCCCATGCTGAATGTGAACATTCCCTGGCATCGGGTTCCCTTCCAGACTATCGACGACATCCCAACCAACCAATACAGCAATTTAACCATCTACCACGGGCCCATGGGTATCCTCCGCGCGTCGCATCGTGAAATCGATCCGGCACGGACCATCCATCCGCAATACCCTTTCCATACGCATCGTGAAGAGCAGCGGGTACCTCCCGGTACGGTGATAGAATTGGAAATTGGACTATGGGCGATGGGAATCGAATTCGACGCAGGCGAGTCGGTCCGAGTGGAAGTCTCCGGCCAGTATCCTTTCCACCAGGAGTTTAACGAGGCGTTAACCACGCTGGAGAAGGAGATGAATAAGGGGGTTCATCAGGTTCATATCGGAGCACAGTATCCGAGCAGGATTATTTTGCCATTTGTGTGATAGTTCGTTCGTTCCTATCGATATTGACTGATGGCCGGAAAAGTCGTACGTAGGATTAAAAAAAAATAAATGGAAAAAAAAATTTATATATATGACAAGGACGGGATTCGAACCCGCGTGGGAAACCCACTGGTGTCTTAGAGACCTAAAACCAGCGCCATAACCACTCGGCCACCTTGCCAAACGGTGATTTGTAATCTGCAAACGAAAATATCAAGTCAGATCAACTTTTCGATTTCGTCCCGTATTATCAATTGGTTGTTTGCAATTGAAAACATTCTACTGCGTACTGTCGAGTTCTTTTTACTGGTAGTTCAGCCACCGCAATTATCTATATCTACAATTGGTGTACATGGTATACGGGTCGACATGTAATCATCTACACCATACCTAACTATATATGGACTCACCGCGGATTACCTTATATGCCATGAGACGTGCCTTCAGAGTACCGCTGATTTGCCTGCCTTCCACACCCGCTTTTGTGGGGAACAACAGAAGGTGCCGTTTTATGTAGGTGGTGCAGTGTATATAAACGACTACTAAGAGTTTCACATCTCATGATCACAGGCTATCTGGGATTGAGATGGGTGCCGGATCCTTCGGAATTTTCCCTTTCTCTCTCGCTTCTCCATACTTTATATATTAATCTCTACATACATCATCACACTTCTGATATGGTCGGAGATTATCACAGAGCTTGATAGATAGGGAGTACTTACATTATAGAGAAGTAGCAGTAAAACTAGGGACTAGACTCCAGAGGATATTCAGATGTAAGCTGGTAGACAGTCCATATCTGGGGTTGGTAAGGTAGGCTAAAGCAAGAAAGACCATTGATTCCAATTCACTTGCACAAACATGTATGTCTATAAATAGTCTTGCACTCTTTGTCCTTATTTCACTACGACTCTCCTCTATCCATACGTCTATCTCCTCTCCCTTCTTTTCCTGCGAACATCCCCCACCCATCTTGTCGTCCTTTGGCAAGCTTTCTTCAAATATTGATCTCCCTAGATATGGAGGCTGAATCAGGGAACAGCGCAGCAGCAAAAAAGGCTATTGCGCAGTTCCAACAGAAATATCCACTGCTATACCATTCATATCCTTCCCTACTACGTCCCCTGATTTGCTTTGTTATTGATTCATTCGCGCTCAGCGTCGACCCCGAGTCCCTCCCTGATCATCACCTCAATGAGACCGCGCCAGAAAGGCAGGTTAGAAAGGAAATCGTTGGTCGTTTGATAAGAGAATTCAGCCTCATCCACCCATCGATCAGTCCAAAGGATGAAGATATCTTCACCACAGTCATGTACTGGCGCCTTAGTATGTATCATCGAATACCTTCAAATGTGGCAAGAATTAAGGAACCTCGAGAATCTCAGACAACGGAGCCTCTGAACCCTGGAAATGACACAGGGTATGTCGAGGCAAAAGGAGCAACACCTAAACCGGTCAACATTAGTCGAGCCTTCATTGCGTCTAACCTCTCGCCTGGGTTCCTTCCACAATTGGTACCATTCACACCCACTGGAGATTGCAATCTATCTGATTGTTCATCAAGTACTTCTATCTCCTGTGTGGAAGAACAGGCTGGAATCGGGGATGAAGAATCTGGAGGCGAAGAATATTTGGCTGCGGGCACGTGCACGGGTAGAGTCTAACGAAAATAGCAAAGACAACGAAGGCATTTTTGGGTCCGATGAAGAAGAAGTCACATCTCAACAACCTGAATGGGAACGGAGACATGTCCCTTACAAGTTTTTCTTACGGACTACCACCAGCACAAGACCCATTGAAGTACCAATCCAGATGGGAAGATTCTGTGTAGTCGACCACAGGGAAGTCCTACATGAGCTTCTTCTCAAAACTGATGCGCAATAGCCATCGCTATGGTGAGTTTTTCAGGTCCAGCGCCGGACAAAATGTGAAGACCATATTAGATACCTCTCTACACCCAGCAATTGCGAGAGTTTGTGCTGATGGCATCTTTGGCGTCGAATCGTATGTCATATACATTAGTATATAGAGTGCTGTGAGCTGACAGATCATTATAGAATTGGATTCTTTGACCGCAACATTGATAGATCAAACTATTCCGGCATCTACATGCATATGCTTTGGCAGAAGGGACAGACGGATTGTTTCTGGCTGTATGTTCGCCAGGCGAGAAATTTCCGTCTTCGTATAATAGATCATAACGACCCCAAATACCGACGCAGACATCCTTGCCTTCATTACCATGTCTGGGATGCGTTAGATGAACCCGAGTCCGTCTTTATTGGCCTGGCAGTCATCAGTTCAGTCGATCCAGAAACATTGGGCTACGTGCTCAATCTTGCAGAAATGTGGATGGCATGCGTCTTCCAGACGCTGAGACGCAATGACTTGGAGAGATTCCTGCCTGAAGGGACGCCAGTGATGTGGGCTGGGCAGCAGCTCAATGTGGCACTCCCTCTCTGGCAGCGATTTCCTGGAGAAGAACTTATGGATGAAAGCCAAATGCTTCCAGGCCGAGAATCTTTTTCAGATCTTCTATTTTCTGAGAATCCGACAATCCGTCAGTGGGCGTCCGAGACAAGGGACGCGTTCAATGACCTTCGGGACTCCCCAAATCCCCACCTAAGGCAGTATTATCGCGACCAGATAAACGCAAGCCTCAACCTCGCCAGGAAGGCGACTCAGCAAAAGAAGTTTCTTCTTTTCCAGGATTTTCTCGAACGAGGTATGGAAACTACTGTGCGGAAATCAGGCCGCAAACTGTATGTGGCATTCAGCGTCTTCAATATTCCTTTGAACCAGTACATGGACCTCCCACTTAATGAAGGTGATACCGTTCACATCCAACCTTATATTACGCAAACACCGAACCCAATGCGCTACGCGGTTCGAGCTCAAGAAACCGACCCATCGAGTCCTCTACTACTTCGTTTGAAGGCAAAGCACAAGAATGGTGAGCAATTCGATTCTTGGCTGTTCTCCACGGCTCCTAGAGCAAGGACAATTATGAATTACCTGATGGATGGGCTGGAAGGGTTGACCTGGGAAGAGTCACGCAAGTTGCCGGGCCGTACTTTTTACAAAAAGGTAGGGTCAAAGACTGTGCGTGTTACAACAGACCCGCGAGATCTCCCACCAGTGTCTCAGTTAGACCGAAAACCAGCACCATAACAACTCGGCCACCTTGCCACGAGAGTCTTTGTAATCTCATCTAGGACGACTTGAGCCATTTTGTCTAGGACCTTGAATATGTATGCTAGATATCTACAATGGACAGGATACGTCCGTGCGGGTCCATAAAACCATGTACTAAATTCCTGCTCCTGGCATGAACTGCTTTATGGTGCCTCATGCACCTTCCGCCGGAGCTATGAATGGCAGAAGAGGCAGCTACGAGGTAGCCATGCGTGGTTACCATAACCCATCTTTGTCACTTTCAACATCAACACCTCTTTTTCTTCATTTTATAATGCGATCATGCACTTTATTGATTCCTGCTTTGCATATTTATCCCAAGTCCTAATTCGGTTCGAATCCCATTAGAGTGTGCCATACTGACTAGTAAGGCTCCGGTTGTATCGACATGTCAATCGACACGGGCCGCCGTTGGTTCGACGAATTACATTATATCGGCGCTACTATCGAATTCCCCGAGGGTTCAAAGTGGAAACTAGATAAAGTGGTCAAATTAACTGAGCTCTGCTGGGATCGATTTTCCTGGGAGAATTACGAACTATACCCAGAAGTACGGGCACTCTATTACTGCGAAAAGGTCTCAGGGCCCGGGCCGTCAGATGCAGTGATCAAGATACACATGCAGTAAGCTCTATGCCTTTGGAGCTGGCGAACATATGAATCGTCTGACAGGTTGAGATAGGGTTCCCAGGAAAGGGACTGCTACCGAGGATGCATCTGTCCGGGCCCAGCAAGCATGCCCTTCTGGCTTCGCCTCGGATGGGAGGAATGAGGCTCGGGCACTAGAGATTTTGCAAACGAACAACTGTTCCAGCGCTCCTAAGCTTCTGGACTGCAAATTTACCACACAATCCGATGACGAGGGAGTCCCCGGTGGATACAAGGACTATATTTTAATGGAATGTTTGCCGGGGATCAGTCCGGAGTCAACGTTTGAAAACAATATGGACGGCGCAGAGAGAAGGGCTCTGCGAGCAGCTTTCAAAGCAGCATGGCTGTATGGTTTCTTTCTGTGTTCATTGCGCGGGGTACTGATACCATGTTAGGGACTGCATCGCTTGCGGTGTGTGCCATGAAGACCCGGGGCAGCGGAATCTCCTTTGGGATAAGCAGAACAATAAATGGTTAGTGCACATTTTTTTTTTCGCACCCTCACGGACTTTGCATTGACACTGTTTTGGTCCAGTTACCTGGTCGACTGGGAGCTGTATCATCCTGCAGGAGAGGAGGATGTGTGGAAGGACTCCGAGTACCAAGATTGGGATATGGAGTCCTTATCGGGGTCCTTACCAGAGTCCGGATAATATGTCTACGCGATATTTGTAACGTTCAAGCCACGATATCACTATAGACTAGGTGTAGAATAGCAAACTCCATGGGAGATTGGATTCCCTACAATTGCGTATTCTATTTCAACCGGTATCATATACATATGGTACACGGAACATGGATCAGAGACTGGTGGCATGTCCGTGCTACATTAGGCGCTGAGAATGACATCCCATGCAGGGGATGAGGGCCATGATTCGCTCTCTACCCCTCTCTCGTCAGACTCATCGGGTAACGATGGGCTTGGGTTAGCCTTTTGCTGCATCGCATCCCACATGGACGAAAGGGAGCCAATGCATGAACCCTCCTGTCAGATGACGACGTACCCCTCTTTGAGGTAATATAACGAGATCCGAAAGAGGGGTTTGGCCATGTCAACCTTACGTATGAAAGATGTATCTACGAGTACGTGACAGGCATTAGAGCAAGAATATCAAATAGATAGAATAAAATTGATTGGTAAAATCTAACCGGCACGACGGCAGGGGTGGTCTATCGCATCGCGTCAGGAAAGAATGAATCCTGACCAACCGTGCCCGAGACAAAACGACTCGCAGAATGGTATCATCGCAGACAGATGAAAAGCTCAGAGGCTCAAACTTGCAGGCTCGCAGTAGCAGAAAAATGCAACGACTCCTAGAGAGCAAGTGCGCCAGGCAAGAAAGCAAATCCCCGTCCCAGAAGGTAAGCAGAGAATGAAGAAAGGATTAAGTAGGATCAAACCAAGGAAAATCAGAAAAATCAATCGAGATCAAGTATCAAGGTCAGAGATACGCCCTAGCGGGAGATGGAATGATGCAAACGAGCAATCCAGGCAGACGAGCCAAACCAAACGCGCTCAAATGCAACCCAGGAAAGTCAAGAATGTCGCAACTGGCGATATAGAACTGCCGATTCAAATGAATAGTCCGGATCAAATAAACGCAACGCAATTACTTTTATGGTGTAGTGTAGTTCCCAGTAGATCGATCGGGAATAGGTCTAGGCGGCTGTCGGCCGCCGAAGGATCTCCTCGCAGTTGGCGTCAAAACGCATGTTCCACAGGCGGATGCTGTTCATCAGCTTTTCGGTGTACTCCAGCTCGCGGTCACGGCCGAAGATCGATTCGACGAATTCACATCCGGCGTTGCGACCCATCGACACACCACCCTTGCCGCCTTCTTGCTTGGCCGCCTTCCACATGAACTGCTCGCAGGTCTTCAGGAGCTTCTTGAATCGGGACCACAGGCGCTCCCCGCTCTCCAGGAAGTCCTCCACGATCTCTTGTGCGTCGGGGTGCTTGATCCGGTCGACGCACTCATCGGCGCGCTTGACCTTGCCGGCCAATTTGATCAGCAGCAGCCACAGATCCCCAGCGACGTCGGCCATCGGGGTCGAGGCGCCGTGGTAGAAAACGGTCCAGTCGTAGATCCACTTTCCCAGGGAGTTGGCGTCAAAAACACTTCCAAGCAGGATGATCGGCTTCTCGGTGGGATCCCAGTTCTTGATGGAGTAGCCGGACGGGATGCCGGCGCGGGCGGCATCAGCTTCGGTGGCTTTGCGAGGCGGTTTTGCGGTGGCCGAAGGCTTCGGCTTGGATGGGGTGCGCGTAGAGGTGGACTGGCGGCGGGCGCGCGAGCGTCTGGCGGAATCGAGGTCGTCATAGGCAGGCACCTGGTTATAGTAAAAATACTGATCAGTCGGAGGCTTTGGCTTGCGCGGAGGCGTGGATGGATATCGGCGGGACTCGCGGGTTTCCTCGTGGAAGACGTATCGTGGCGCATCCTCGTCGACTACATCCACGAAGATGGAGCGTCGGCGCGACGACTGCGACGGGCGGGCCCCAACGGTGTCCCATGGATCCGCGGCGGCGCCGGACATGGTACTACGACGACGATGACCACCAAAAGAAGCACTTACAGGATCGTGCTTGCGCGGCGGCGTGCCGTAATCGGGCATCGCTTCGTAGAAACTCTGACCGTAGCCGCCATAGCTGGCCTTGCGGTTGTGGCGCTTGGAGGGACCTCGCGGGGAGACGAAGGGGCTGGCAAATTGCGTGGCGTAGTAGGCGTAATGGGGGGACGTCGGGGGAGAGTTCATGTAGTCGTAGGCGGACCACCCGGGAGGTGGATTTGAATAATGGTACATTATCGGAGGGCGAGCATGAGACTCAAATGACGATGCTGAAAGATTCAAAAAAAAAAAATCGACTCAACTTTTGTGTAGGGAAGATTCTGAGTAAGAATCGCAAGGCAAACCGAGACCAAAGGAAAAGGAAAAGGAAACGAAAAAGGACAAACAACCCAAGTATATTATACAGGATATCGTTCAGAAAGCCGATCGACGCCGGTTACAAGGACAACGAGATTGGGGAGACCGATGAGAAATGAGGACCGTCACCGCGGTACGGTTTCTAGGGGAGAGGAGGGAAAGAAGTATATGGGTTCAGATTGCATTTGAACGTTGTCGGACAACCGAACGGAGGATGAAGGGAGAGAGAGAATCAGACGCGCCGTGAGTTGAAGGCGAAGTTGGACCGGCGTGGAAGTACCAGAGGCTAAGTATCCAGTTCTTCCGGGTTCCTGAAGATTCCCCTGTAAACCCCTGAAGGCAGTGGCGAATTCAGAGGCGAAACTGGCGAGACCGATATGGTCTGGGATGGATGTGGAGAGGGATATCGAAGGGGTGGTGTGTGGTGTTTTGACCCTGGACGGGTTGAATGTTACTGAGGAGAAGAAGGAGGATACAGTGGATGATGGGGAACGGGTGATTTTGTAAGCCCGCGCAGTCATGCAGGGTGGGGGCCTGAGGTACCTTACCGGATGCCCCTTCTTTTTTTTTTTTGGTATTTCTTTTTATTTCCTTTTCACTTTAGGCCCGGCGCTAACAGAGAAAAGGGAAAGAGCGAGGGTCAACGGTACGGTACGGTACGGTATCATCGAGATGGTGGTAAGATTGGAAGGATCATCTATCCACACCCCCATTTACTGTTCTGAAGAGGCTGCTTTTGGGCAGAAAGTCGTCACTTTTGTCTTCCTCCGGCGTCTTGCCAGTATATATACCCCTCGGTCGAGTGCGCCTCATCTCCCGTGTCATCTGAGTGCTGAGTTGGGCATCGCCTTATCGTCTATCACGCGTTCACGAATCGCGTCTGCAAGCCTGTCGCCTCACCACCAGGCGTCCCCATTTGTGGACGCTCGGTTATCAACCCGATGTATCCACGGCCTCGGAGAACCTCTCTCGGCTCTACGATTGATCGCCTGTCATGATCCTGGCTATTTACCCCCGACGATAAGACTCATTCTGCGTCATTCATTGACCATCGGTTGAAAGAACGTTTCCCCAATCACCAACTTCATGTGCGATCTCCCAAATTCTAGGCTCCAGCATCCAGAAGTCTATTCCCAAGAGATCGTCCACCAAGGCTGTATCCCGCATGATGCAACTATATCTCGGTGCACCGCCATGAGGGGTGAGTCAGACCATTCTCTAACCACTCAGCCACAGTGACTCAAAGACGTGTTATAAATATCTTTGCATATTTTTCTTATTCGTCTTTTTCAGCTGAACGCGTTTGTTAGATGATAGTATCCCGCCTATCGAGATCGACAGTACGCTCCCCATTCTCTACCGCGTAGTCAATTCAGCTGCCTATAATGGATCCATAATGTGGCGAAGGTAAGGCGCTTCAGCATCGCCGCTGAACAACACATACTCCCAAACAAAGGGATCTGATCCAAATCCAGACCGCAGATACAAGAGATGTATCCGTACGTGTAAACCGTGTACGGCGGAACCAGATATACCCCGGAGTAGATAGAAACTCGGCTTGATCCATGGGCCTGACCCGGATGATCCCGCCGCATACCCATGGGTTGGCCTGGGTCCCGAGAAAACAAGCTCCTCAGATCGCGCAGAGAGACGGTGGACTAGCAAGCATTGGAGTGGAACCCGACGACCTACCCTCCCATCAACCACACCGTGGTTGTTGGGCAACATTCATCGACCGATGGGCTTTACCGCCCAGGGTTTACTGGGCAGCAACCACACCCTCTACCTGGGCAACAGGATGGATCCGGGCTGGTTGGACAGACCGCAATTTGGGAGAAAGATAAATTACAGCCCTCCAGGTCAATCAATATTCCTCGGTGTGGGAGGGTCCAGGGATTAGCGCCATTAATCCTGCCAGATAACCTGGTTTCGACCGGTCGGTCGGGGGAATTCCATGCGTGTTGCACATATCTGTATGCGATCATAGGTGATATTGAGTGGAAAAGAAGCAAAACCACCCCATGGAAGACACCCTTTTTTGGTGTTGATTGACCTCCAAGGGTTACATTCCGTCAGTCCCGTGTATACAGTACCCAGAGAATTAGTAAAAACGGTCCTTCCGGCGCTCGCTCGCGTCCCAGGCAGCTCCTTTTCCGTCCCTAGCACATGGCTGCTGGGATGCCAGGGCATTAGGGCCCGACTAAATTAGAGTCGGTTGATTCCTTCGGCTGCAGCCTCTCTTCGGTAAGATTAATGAAAAACTCTGATTAATATTAATCAACATCAAATAAGATTACAATTCCAATCACCACAGTCCTGACTCGTCATCAGAGACACCGGCGCTACGCATCAACGGCGCAAGTGCATGCCGACCACTCTCGGGACCTACGATATCTCAAGATAAAGAAATCTTTTTCGGCGCATTAGAGTAACTCGCCTGGTGAACCAAGAAAGGCCTCAAGCACCGAGAAAGGGGGAGGCCCATACTATCACAAATAGTTTAACAAATATCCCTCTTCCCGCTCGTACGCCGTCCTCCATGGAAGATATCACTTCACGCGGGAGAGCTAATCAAGGCCAAATAACGAATTCTCCACAGCCGAGTCCCACCGGCAGAGTTTTCACCATCCCTTGCTCTGGAAACGATCTAGGCTAGACGGACAGTGTTGACTTTAACCTTGTTGTTTTGTTTCTCCTGCTGCCAACACGTAGTGGTATCCATACGTACCAGTACGTGATGTATGTATGATACATGGATGTTGGTGTTTACCTATCTCACCTCCTCCCTGGGCCAAGGGAGGAATCCAATCCAATCCATTTGAACCGCGTGATGCCAGCTTAGCTGTCCGGCGCAGGAGCCCTGCATACTCGGCCCTGAAGAGAAAATTCTTCTTTCGCAAACCCTACCGGTTGACCAGTCGCATGATTCGTCCATTGCATATTTGATACAGGTATATTTTGTCATGGAGAATCCTACCATTCGCCAGCCTCGCGCCGATCGCACAGGGAGGAATGAACGTTGGTGGGCGTTATTTTTTGCTTCGCCCCTGCGGGCTTTGTGCGCGCGACGCTGCCCTTGCCCTGAGCCCTACATCGTGGCTGAGATGGACTAGTAGACCGTCCATCAGGGAAAAATAATACGAGATGGTGTCCGACCCGGTCGCCTTGGGTATCGACGTGGACTTTTCATGGCCTGATAGACTCACACCATCAGCATTGAATTGTTCGCTTCTATTCGACATCGGCAGATGTCGAAAGTACCTGAATCGGAGCCAGGATCAACACCGTCGCTTGAGCTACTGCTACCCTATGCAGCCTTCCGTGTTCCGCGCTTTGGTTTGACTTTTGCTTCTGCTACGGGGGTCTGACACGCGAGAATGGTGGTGCAGCATGGAACACAGGCCCCGACGGATCCAGTCGCGCGAGACATGACAAACAACGTTGCGAAAATCATGTTCTGTATGAACCCGCCCTCCGAGACGGTAGGTGTGGAAACACATCAATGACATAAAGCTGCGTTCTTGACGATTTTGACAGCGTGCATGTGCACCAGGCGATAAGCAAGCCATGCATGAACATCTGAGAGGAGGTGTCTCTGGTGTGGTCGTGGAGGAAGAGACTAATGCATCGGTAGTGGGCTCCAGCGAGGCCCAGATGCGCTACGCCTAGAACCTTGAGTCGAATACCCCGCAGACCATCGATGAGGGGCAGGACAACGAAATGCCACCTCATCTTTGTTGCGGGCCTTTGTAGCGATCATCGAGTAGATCCTGGGTATATTCTCGATGGAGGTGGGACGACTATTGTAGCGCTGATTGTGTTGATAATACACTGCCAGCGTGTACTCCGTAGTATACTAAGTGGGGTGACTCCGGAGTTCTAAGTCTTTCTTCACGATGAATCCCTATAGCGACCACACCAAGATACGAAAGATACCGTGGCTATTTCCTATCCAAGTTAGTATACTGGTGCCAGGTTGTGTCTTCCCGTATTCTGCAATTGTTGGGCATTATCGAGAACCGTGTTGGCACTGGATCAAACTGCCGTCGGAAATGGCGCCATTGTACCAGAACCGCTGAAATCCAATCGTACCAATTCCATTTTTGTCCCTTTTTATACTTCTGCGTATAGTATTTTCTATCTATGTGGGATGTTTTATTTTATCCTCTTTAGCCAGTAAACATAGATCTCATGTTCTGTTAGACTGCGCCTTAGCTAATCGCAGATATATTTCTAGGTGCCAAAACACCGGCTTCTTTAACCACATTGTTTGGTCCAGTATAAAAACTTGTTGATATCTATATTTGTCTGGACCGTTAGACATAGGCCGTTATGTAGCATAGAATTCGCTCAATGATTGCTTCTAGACTGGGATGCACTACACGTCAGAACGCAACCTGATGGAATATTTACATACTCGGAGTCTTCAGTGTCACATGCTTGTCTAAAATTGTCTGTCATATTCTATATACGATGGTACTTGCGTTGTCCACGTTGGATGGGCTTTACGGCAAATGATAAGCCGATTACTTCAAATGGACAGGATTCTATTCTCTCCACAACGACAACCATCTCGCACAGACTTTGCAAGTTTCCAGAATGTGTCTAGAATAATTCTTATTCTACTGAGCATGGATGGTGTTGTCCCAGTTTTCTTGGTCCACGCTTACATTGAGAGGATTGGGCATTCAACCCAGTATCTACATCCCGACAGCTCTCCGATTCACACTGGTATAAAGAACCGACTACTCATTTTGAAGAGTAATGAATTCCATCTTCAATGTTTATAAAAAACCACACCTGGATTGCAGTGATTGCCTATGCTGTTCAGGGCGAAGTTTAACAGATGGTGATACACCGTGCGGATTGGACAATCGGTCAGGTACATATGTAAATCGGAATGGAGTCGGAAACATTGACAGCTCCGCCTGGAGGCCGTCACTGCAAACTAAGTCTCGATATCCATAAGTTATACTGAAGGCTGCTTCCTCGGTTTGCTTACGGATTTCAAGAGACTTCCAGAATAAGCTCCATCAAGGCCGTCATACTGCTGTAAGCCCATGCGCGCCAAAAATTATTCAACCTATGTTAATTATTGACTCAGATAGTATAAATAGTCAGATGGCGTTGGACAAGGCTTGCGTCCCCCGCTCTGTCTACTTTGCTTTGCCTACAACCGTGTCAGCGTCAACGCTGAGCCCTAGCAAGCAACAAGCCCGTCGAACCATCTCGTTCGAAAATCAGAATTGCGATGAGAAGATTGGTGTACGATACCAATGGGGACGTCTACCTGACATTCCCTTGCTCCATAAAGCAAGTCCAAGCACCCACTGGTGACAGAATCACTGCTCCGGACGGGACAGACATTGCCTGTACTGAAAGTAAGCGAAGGTCAAATACACTCCCCTACATCCAGGACGGACAGATCTAACCACGACTGAAAAGAGAGCCATGGCCGTTGTCGGCCAATTCAACTACAGGTCACCTCAAGGGTCCTGAAGAGCACCTCTCGGGTATGGAGGGCAATGCTCAGCAACGAGGACATGGCCGAGGCGCTAGCCTTAAAGTCCACCGGCTCGGTGAACATCACACTCCCAGAAGATAACCCCCCATGTTTCGTACACGTCATGGAAGTGATATACGGAACAATTAGAAGACTGTCAAAGACAGACGCGTTGACACTAGCTCGAATTAGCACGATAGTGGATAAATACGAGTTCCATGAGGCCATGGAAAGAGCAGCTATGACATGGTACCTCCAGTTCTTCCCATCCGAAATACCGAGAAAATTCAATAACGATATGATTCTGTGGCTTTGGATCTCCTGGGTATTTCGCGACCATCGGGTGTTCACAATACTGACGGCGACTTGCCAAATGGAGGCAAAGGGGCCTATAGCCAACCCAATCGCAAAAGAAATTTGGTTGCCACAAGTTATCATCGGTAAGTCCGATCATCCACCAAGAAGCAGATGAACCAAGTACGCTCACGAAGGGGGTCCGCCTGTCAGACGGCATTGAACAACGACGGCTAGATGCACTAACACGAATCCATTCCCTGTTCGTCTCGAAGATTGCCGAAGAAAAGAGGGAAAATGAACGATTAGGCAGTAGCCTCTACGAAGCTTGGCTCGCGATGTTCCGGCCACTGAGAGCCTTCCGTATCGGATATCTCGTGCTAGAAGCGTCCAGAGTAGGCATTCCCTGTCCTCTGACAGCCGTATCCCCAAAACAGGGCTTCGATGGGGTGAGTTTCCAGGATGTTTCGTCCAAGTTGAAGGATATGGACGATCCGGACAATATAACACTTGGGACTCCATCTATAGGGAGTTACCTACCCCGCGTAATAGACATCCTGGGCACTTTTGTGCCTGTTTTTGGTAGGGTGCTTGCTCAGACCCCAGTTGCGCTTGGAGACATGGCACATCGATCCCATATCAAGCAGGACTTCCATAATCTTTTAAGAGACCTGGAGAACGAACTATGGGGGCTGGATCTGACAGACTTGATATAATATTTATTCTTTGGCATGTGCAGACAGGGCCACCAGAGTGTTCGTTTATCCAATGTTCGTTTCGCTGCGAGGCCGACCGTAATGAACTGTCGTTGGCATTATGTCAGGATAGGATGTTTAAGAAAACGAAATAGGCTTTACAATTGAGACAGTCGATCTAGGATGCCCACTCTTGATAGCCCAGCAGATTGAACGGCAATGGACAACCCGATCATGAGGGTGGAGTCTACTGCATATAAGGTAGTTACGTAACACGGCTGAGCAGTTTCACCACCCACGTGGCGACTAAATCCCTCGGAGAATATTCGAAAGGTTCGATAGTCTCGCCAGCCGGGGAGAAACGCGACACTAAGGTCATCGACCAGCATTAACCCGTCGACAGTGGAGTCCCAGGGGAGCGGATGAAACGAACCCAAAGACACCAACCGTCCGCCCGAAATGAACAGAGGCGAAAACGACCCACTGATCGGCCATGACAACCCCACAAACTCAATCCTCCGCTGAGCCCAAAAGGGGTTGCCTGGTGAAAGGGGGAGGGAGGAGGTTATCTGTCAAATCTGTTCTTGTGGGAGGGTATGGGGGAGGTATGAGGAGGTCCCATGAGAGAGCCGGAGACGCCGTTCTGGCACACGATACGCTCCATGCCACAAGACGATGGTATGCATATGCAGGGACACCACCACTCAAAGGAATCCCGACCTGCAAGGGGGAGGGGCAACTAGGTATGGGCACTTTGGAGTCCGCAGTACGAGGAGGTCAGCATTAGACCAGTTCGCAGCGTCAAAAGGAATACCGGATCATCAGAGATCCGAGACGATGGATGCCGTTTGCCCTACCGTGGCCTAGTGGATGTACATCACACGGCGCCGGTGTGCCTCAATCTTTGGTCTCGTTTTCTTAGTTAGGTTTTAGTTGCGGTTAGTAGGGGGGAACTGGCGCTACGAGGAGCCGGCATGGTAGATATCTCCTCCCGCTTTGAGTTTTAACTGGGGAACTATGGCAGGTGGCGATATAGGGAGGTGGTTATTAATATTTTATTATTTTTATTTTTATTATTATTATTTTATTTTTCCAACCAAATTCATGATACGAAACAGAGTACCTACTACGCCGTAGGTACGGTTGTGCCGGGCTTGGTATGATCGACCGTCACTTCAGATGGATCCAGGGGAAGTCGACGAACCGATCATGACAATCACCTTGCACGCAGATGTCGAACATGATTGTCTTGTCTCAGAAAAGAGATCCTTTCTCCTGGCCCTGGCCAAAGACGGTCAGACGGTCGATCATCTCGGGGTAATCAGTGGCTTTTATTACGATAGGCGGAGCATGGACTGGCATGCGAGACAACCCTGGAAGTATGTACGTATGCCCAGATGTGGCTAGTGATGGTTGCAAATCTTAATCTTCTATTCAGTTCGATGCGACCAAGCTATCGTTGGCGAAAGCGGGCTAGTCAATGTAGAGTTCACACAACTGGGTGTAGGGTATTGAACGATCAACAGAAAAAGCCGAAACAAGCAGAATGGGTGGATTCCCTTTCGGAGGATCCTACATGCTATGCTAATGACATGGTAATGGGTGATTGAAACACGAGGAATGAATCCTTGGGATTTTCCATATGCAAACAAAGCGAGCGAAACATGCAGGGTATCTAGCGAGTTCTTATCAATAGTAATAACAAAATTGAGGCCACCGGAAGCCGTCGGCACTATGGAGCGATGCAGGATGGGTATCGGGACGTGACCCGTTCTACCGCGTCCACATATCTACCCCATAGGACAGAAAATTCCTGTCGGCTGTTCCATTCCGCCTCTCCCCCCTGCGTCACGCGCAAATCCTCTTTTGGTGTTGGGGGGGGGGGGGGTCGACCGTAGTTGCGACGGGTCGAGCATGGAGGGAAGCGGGATGGGCGGGCTTCGCGAATATGTGATGGGCGAAGAATAAGGCATCCACCGAACTATGCCAGCACAGTTGTGGTGTCTGTGGAAGAGGGAGTTGTCTGAGCGAATGACCGAAAAGAAGCGCAAGAGAACACAGCGAAACAGACACGTCAAAACCGCGGGGAGACTTTGGGCAGAACGAAAATCAGGCGATGACGAAGAGGATGTTCGATGTGAAGATGTCGTTCTTTTCACTGTTCGTTGGAGGGGGTAACGGCGGCGGGGGACATCAACGAATGAAGCCCACCATGGAGGCGCAACGACTGCAGTAGTAGGAGTTCATGCCGAAACGCACCACCCCGGGCGAGGAATCATTCTCGAGGCTCATGGATCGCTGACAGCGGGAGCACCGGACGATGTCGAAGCTCATGGACGGAGAGGCGGCCTCGGTGGAGGAGTGATTGGAGACCCCCTTTGTACTCCCGGAGGGTTGTGGTTGCTGTACCTGAACGGAGGGGGAGCTCATGGTTCCGAAAACTGACTCGATCGCGCCGGATCGTAGATCAGACGGAAGTCACGCAGGAAAAATCAGAATCGAGAGAGTCCGGAAGAGACGATCGAGCAAGGTAGGTGGTGTGAGTAGTTATTAGTTATGCGACCGAGAGAGGACGAGGAAATAGAGGTGAGGACAGAGAACTCGATTAATGGGGGGAGAAAGAAGGAAGGAAAAAAGGAAGAGTTCCAGAAGGGAGAGGAAAAAATAATAATAAAAAAATCAAGGCACACAGCAATTGGGCTGCCGCGTGGTTGAACTTGGTCAGACGGGCGATGCTGAGAGGCTGAGTATGAGAATCAAATCCTGTTTTGGTTTTCCCCTGTTCGCTTCCGTTCGGGATTATTCTCCAGGGAGTCGCAGACGGGGATTGGTTGAGGGAGGAGAGGAGTAGAGGAGTTGGATAGGAGTTGGGATTTGGAGTTGTAGATGTAGTAGAGGAGAGGGAGTTGGCCAGGTGGCAGGAGTCTCCGAGGAGTGAGTGAGGTAGTGGTGAAGTCAGGAAGACGCGAGAGAGAGGAAGTCTCACCATTAATACCTGACTGAGTAGGCAGGCAGTCGTCCACTGTGCCAAGGGGAGGAAAGAGCGACTCGAAGGGTCAGATCGATCCACTTTTTTCCTTCCCTCATCAAAAAATATTAATCCCAGGAGAATTTCTCCCTCGTTACCGATTTTGTTTTTTTTTTCTTTCTTCCTTCTTCTTCTTCTTTTTTTTTTCTCTCTTTTTCCTGTTTACTCCGTAAGATCCTGACCTAAGAAGATTCTCGTATCCACTAGATGGATGACCTTCACCCGGCCGTACGGAGTAGAATGATCAAGAAGATGGAAAATAATATCAATAATAAAATCCACATCGAAGCATCCCAATCCCCGGGAAAGAGGAATGTATGCCAGTTTCAGACTGCGTTCCACCTTGTCAGGCCATCGAAACCATGGCAAGCAGTCGATCCATGGAGATCAGAACAGCCCTGTGAATGTTCACTCGCAGGGGGTTCGTTCCTCCCAGAGTATGTGGACTATTAGGATGATTCTTTCTCAGTCAGAGTGGCGGTTCTCCTTTCTGCTGATGACCTACTATAATTATCCTCCAGGATTGGATCCCTGCTAATGGTCAAAGACAACAACAAGAACGAAAAAAAATAAAGAGGAAAACAATTCCAGCCACCACCAGGGTAGTCAACCCGCGAATCCCAGGCCTCCAACCCTGCCCGTTAGAGAGGGTCGTGTCGTCATCCGATCCTGGTGGACGGATTCGACTGGGGGAGGTTTGATCGACTGATCGTCTGCCTCGGACCTCTTCACCATTAGGATTAGGAGCCAGATACGATTATGCAAAGGTAATATTCGACCTCACCTTCCCGCCTCAGACACTGGCTCCCTGGGAAACTTCCACATGAGAGGAGCCACAGAGACCACCCAGGTCTCTCTCAGCTGGTTTGGTTCGTTAGTGTGGTAGACGGATTCCCAGACTATTGGATTCCAACCGTGAGTATCATCCACAATTCCAACGATAGCTGGCGGAGCATGTGGCTCCTCGGGAACGGTGAGTGGCTGTTGAGTCGGTTGGTTTCAAGACCGCAACCGTGGACACCGTCCATCCCGATTGTCCGCAGTATCATCCCGATGGGGATCGCATGGGATGATGGGGATGGAATCGAATCCAGATTCAATAATCCGTGGAACCGCCCGAGTCTCGACTTCACCAGTCTTGTGAGATAATCCCCATAGAATCATCCAAATCGTTTGCCGCTCCAGGATAACTACGCAGTACGGATCCTGGGTGGGTACATCCTTGTTACTCATGGAAGAACTGCGGCGGTGCAGGAATCCGCTGGTCCCTTCTCCAGCTCCACCCCGGGCGTTTCAGAATCACTCTGTGACTGCCCATCATTCCACATCCTCTACCTTCAAAATCCCTATCTTCGCCCCCCCTGATTCTCCCTTGCCCCCCTTCAGCTTCCATCTCATGTCACCTTCGGCTCCTTCGGTTCTCCCCGTCCATCCCCTGAAGGTGATTCCGTTGAAACATGCCAGGATCGACTGCCAGAATCGAAACCCAACCAAGCTTTCGAGCGGACGGCCGTCCTCCGCGCTCGTCATTTGCGGGCACGGATCCCGCAGATAGTCTACGCCTTTGTACTCCATACTCCATAGTTTCATGTCGTAGTGTGCCGTACAGTCACGATGCGCTGGTCAACATAGGGGATGGTGCTGCACCCCATGTTGGACAGTCCTATCACAAACTGGACCGGTTCATCGACTAGACCCGTGCGGAATATGCTGGGCCGGTTGTCTTGCATTGGCGCTCATGTTCGCCCCTCGTCGTCCGTGTCGCTAAGACTTAGCTGCAGCCTTTCCCCACGCTCATCCCAGGCAACAAAGCCGAACAGGTCAATCGTCGACTGCAGGGTGGTGACGAAATCAACCGGCACGGCGCCGATATATTACACAGCGAGGTATATTGCCGTAGATTTGCGGGATTTTCCCCTCAACCTCGCTGATAGACGCTGCCCGATGCATGGAGTATATCGTTTGATTTCTTTTTCCTCCCTCTTATCTCCAGCGCCGACCAGTCTGGTGTCTGGTGCATGACAAAATTCTTGAATGGGAGAGGCCTGGATAGAATTGCACAATTCATGTGAACTCCGGCAGTGCTTGCTTCCCCTTATCGTTCCGAGTCAAGTCCACCGTCCAATGCCTGTCTTCCACATAGGATGCTTCCTCATCACCTGATATGGATGGACGTGCTGTGCCTGGAGTTTCTCCATAGCCACGAGTTGACGGGATCTCCGTAGCCCCTGTGATTGCTGGATCAAGGTGTCCTTGACATCATCGCGTTTGTCCAACATACGGCGGGGTCGACAACACACGGACATCCGAGATCCTATCCTATCTCGTCGCGGCGGAGGCCTACCGACGCCAGCGTACTCCGCACATCCTCTCTGCGGTAGCGGTCGGATCGATCTCATCCTTCGTACAGAAAGGGATACTATCTCTGGCGAGGATGCCGCCGCGCCGTCGTCCGAGCTTATTCCCAATGTAGTAAAAGTCGCGTCTGGCGTCTGCAAGATGCTGTAATCTTGCACGAGTCGGCGGTCCGCTCCTGGTTGGCGGCAATGCAGGAGAACCAAACAAGTAAAGTGTCCCCAGGGTGGTTGCGAGGAACGGGCGGCCAATCACCCCCGCACGCAGCAGGACGAAGCATTTCACGATGACGGGAGTTGGTTACATTTCCCCTGCTGACATCATTTCACATGCGTGCGTGTGAATGATGCCCCTCGTCCGGGGAGGGGCTGGTGGTTTCCCTGGTGATCTCGGTCGCTCGTTATAAGGCGTACGAGGAGGCGTGTTTCTTCATCCGGATTCTTCGGAGATCGCACGCGACAATTATCGAAAGACCCAAGCATAGAGGAACATTTGGATAGAGAGCTCCGTAAGAGGGTCGAGCTCTCTTTGCGACGTCAGCGGAAGCGGAAGAACGACGTCATTCACGATGGATGAAGTAATTCCACCCTGAAGGGGAAATCAAGTCTCCTGCATCTGTCGGTCGGGTTATCACTTGATGTGCACTCTCTTTCTCTTTCTCACCATAGCTGAATCCTCCATATTCACGTCCTGGTCGGGAGTCGCGGGTAAAATCAGCGACAGTCATAGGTGAGGTGTATAGTGTATCTGCCCCGCCACCCCGCCCTAAAGCTCCTGCTGGTTGACCGACACCACCTCAACTTCCTCCCTCCCTCTCTTTCTTCAACCACCTCCGTCGATCCATCGTCTCCCACGCACTCCCTTCACCATGTCTGGTTCATCCCCCAACCTCTACAGCTTCCCGAACAGCGATGCGCTGGCTCAACAATTGCGCCCGTACCTTCTCCAATGTCAAAACGCCGCCCTGAGCCGTCACCACAGCTTCCGAGTCGCCGTCTCTGGAGGCTCGCTCCCTGCCGTGCTGGCCAAGGCGCTGTTGGCCCCAGGAAACGGATCCTCCGAGGACACGCCGCAGTTCTCCAAGTGGGATATTTTCTTTGCCGATGAGCGCGCCGTGCCGCTCGACCACGAAGACAGCAACTACCGTCTCCTCAAGGATGAACTGCTCAACAAGATCCCCGAAGACCAGGGCCAACCGCGCGTCCACCCCATCGACCCCGACCACGTCAACGACGAGGACCCCCAGGAGCTCGCCGATCTGTACCAGGAGGAGCTGATGAAGGTCTTTGCCGCCAAGGACAGCGTCAAGTTGCCCGTGTTTGACCTCATCCTTCTCGGCTGTGGACCCGATGGCCACACCTGCAGTCTTTTCCCCGGTCATGAACTCCTGCGCGAAAAGGACGCCTGGGTCGCCGCCATTAGCGACTCGCCCAAACCCCCGTCGAAGCGCATCACCCTGACTTTGCCCGTCGTCGACCATGCCCTCCACGTAGCCTTCGTCGCCACCGGTGCCGGGAAGAAGGACATCATGAAGCAGATTTTCGACGCGGAGGAAGGCCGTAGTCTTCCCTCTGCCCTCGTCAACCAGGGTGCCGGCGAGAAGGTGAGCTGGTTCACCGACCACGCCGCCGTCGATGGTGTTGCGTTCCCCCGCCGTGGAAGCCTGTAACCGATGGGGAGGGACAATCGTCACGAAGGACCACGAATCAATTTCGGATTAGTTTGCAGGATTAAAACACAAAGGAATAAAAAAAATTCTGTTCTAGATCTTTGTATTCAATTATCGTTGTGGGAGTTTCCGGATGGGACTTAATATATAATATTCTGATCTCCAAGCGTTATGACGGTGGAACCCGCTTTCGGGTCTGATATTGAGTTGTAGGTTACGTGTATTACCTAGGACTTGTTTCTTGCTAGCAAATTGCGTGTGATTATCCTACATGGTGTTGTATTACCCAGACAATTCCAACAAGGGATATATGTGACATAGGGCTTCAGGCTGGATCATACGGGTTACAAGGACAGGAGTATGCTCATAAGTTGTCGGCCCGGCTAGTGGAAGATCATTTGGATATACGGAGTACTATAGCAGACTGGAATCATCCCACACATCGCGCTGATCACAGCCACAACGCAACAGCTCAATTGTCCTTGAACTGATTCTGGGAATCGATTCAACATCACTCCTCACGAGTAAGCGTCAATACCTCGTTGGATCTCTGTAATGATCTGCGAGGACAGTTCGTCCGCAATTTCCTGCAACGCCGCAGGAACTTTCGCGCTAATGGCATCAGCCAGCGCCTGCGAAGCGGTCTTCTGCTCTTGTAGCGAAGCCAGAACATCGTCGTCCAGACCATCGGCAACAAAGTCCGGCTTCGCGGCAATCAAATCGTCAATAAGAGTACCCACGGCGTCGGCAAGATCTTGAATTGGCGTCACCAAGCCAAGGGCTTGGATCGAAGTAAGAGCCGCTAGTCCGTTGACAGTAGTCGTCCCTTTGTTGATCACTGCTACCAGGTCATCTGAGGCGTCCTGGACGGCGGCTCCATCGACAGATCCGGTGGCATAGTTGCCCACGGTGGTTTTCACCACCGCGACTTGGTCGCTGACGCTTTGAATGACAGCTTCGTAGTCGGCTAGAGCCCGCTTGGCCTTCGCAATAGGCTCTGCGATGCTGGTGGCAACCAGGCTCAAGACAAGGACTGTACTGAAGAACTTCATTTTGCGGTATCAAGGAATACTATGAGGGAAGTTAAAGTCTTGGAAGAATATTTGAGTGGTGTTGATGCCGGCGTTGTTACCACCAGAAGGCCCGGATTCCACGCTCTATTTATGCCATCCGTCTTGTCAAGGACACATGCTACCGCGGTCTGTGTCGTGTTTATGAGGACGAAGGGCCATGTGCCCAAGAGACCCCTCGCCCTCAATAAACCAAGATGATGCGATGCACACCCTGGAGGAAAGGTGAATGGCCAATGTTCCTATTGCTTCGTCCCCCTGCCATTCTCAATCCGCGGTCATTCATGTAATGTGATATACCTTGCAGAAGAAGGTTAGATGTCTCTCGATGCATTGAAGGCTTTCCGAGGGCTGTCCTAACCCAGAGTTCATATCACACAGGCTCTTGCGGTAAATGCTTCAAGCAAGCTGCACATTTCCGCCTTGTTCAGGCCTTGTGCCATCACTCCCCAAGCATATAGGATTAAACACCCCATACCTTCAATAAGACTGAATGAGCTGGCGGGTCAATGGACGGTCGGTTTATGCAGCGGTTTCTGAAGAATCCATGTCAAGGCTAATCTCTTCTGCGGGGGTGGCTGCTTCTCGTCCACAAATCAGGGTGGATAGACAAAAGATCTATCTAGCCTTCTCAGGGAATAATAGCGACTGACAATATAGACTGCGCGAGTCATCAGCCAGATATATGATCCATAGATGCTATGGCCGGGCCACTGCAAGCAGGCCGATGTAACCTTTCCCTCGTATGGTGCTAGCGTAGAGTAAAGCTGCAACCCTTGATATTAGTGATGAAATTGGAATGCCACGGATAGCCAGCAGGCATTGCTTGCAGCGATTCTCAAACTATGTAGAGAAGTGTAAACACTAGTACTGCTTCTTCCGTATGCATCCTAAGCGCCGGCGTGACAGCGTAGGAATGCTAGAACGGTGGATAGCCATTTGTACAGCATTAAAGAACCAAAAGGTACAGTAACGACGAGTGCTTCCATAGAAAAATGCTCCAGGATATGTAGATGTCCAGTGTTGCTGTGATTTCAGAGCAGCATGAACCGGAATGATTCAGGGTTGGAGGGACCACGTGCAGCTGTCTGGTGGAGCTTCAACCCCAGCCAACCATCATCGTCATCGATTAATCAACCTCCAACAGCGATCTCCTTCGATCTCCCCATCTGTCAGCGTCTACCTGTCCGGTAGATGTGTGGTAGATTCCCTGGACACTATGCCGATTCCCACGCGGACTCCTTCTCTCCGGGAGCCGCGTAAACAGGTGAGTGTCAGTCCGTCCCTTGCCTTTGTTTATCCGTTATCCCCCCTCGCATGACCAGCAATCTGATGCCGCCCATCGCAGCTCTCAGTCAGTGGAGCCCGTACGAATGCATTGAAAAGCACTGCAGCTACGGAAACAACCGCTCCGGTGTCTTCTCCGAGCCCTACGAGCAGCAACGAAAATGGTGCGACGCGGAACAAAAGCCTCTTGCCCGTGCGAGACGATGGACGCCCTGCAAGCTCGTCTCGACTCCAACCGCAAGACACTCGATTGCCACAGAGAGGACTCCGACCGCCGCAGAAGTTGGCCATACAGAGGGAGCAGCCAACGTCCGGGTCTACCATTGCCGGTCGGCGCCAAAGCTTGATTCGACCCAGTCCTCCGAAGACAACTATACCCGCGAAGTCTGCAACTCCATCTGCAGCACAGAAAGGCAGACCTCCATCGCCCGCGAAAGCCAGCGTCGCCACCAAGCCAAATGTTGAACCCCCATCTCCAAGGAAGACGGACATGCCCCCACCCCCGCGTCCGGTCCGGTCAGCCTCCCTCCGACAACCCACGAGCTCTGGCCCCGGAGCATCCTCGACCCTCCGGGGCCATACACGTCATCGTAGCGTAGTGACTACGGCTTCTACCCAACCTATCGCGAAGAAGGTCGAACCTCCGTCACCCGTCACCACCACGCCGCGGTCACGAACCCAATTCACAACCTTCCAGCAACATTACTCGCCAAAGAAAGGCGCAACGCCACAACCCGCAACACCTTCGGTCAGGGCTCCGCCGGACTTGGACCCCTCCTTGATACCGTCATCCTGGCCCGAAATTGCTGCGCTGCAGACTGAGCTGCTACAGTTGAGTCTGTTGCATTCTTCGTCTCTGCAACAGACAGCAGAATGGAAAGCTACGGCGGAATCGGAACTTCGCAGTCTGTATGAATCAGTCGCAAGAGATTACCGCGGAGTTCTGAAGGAGGAAAGAGACAATCAGAGACAACTCAACGGACAAGCGTTGCATCGCTGGTTCGGTAACTGTCGCGAACATAACGGTAGCTTGGGTTTCGCCGCACAGATCCAGGACCTTTCACGGGTATTGCAGGAGGTGTGCGATCTGACGGAAAGCCCCGGGGGACGGTACGCCAATCTCGTGCAGGAATTTGAATCGTGGTTCCGGCAGGCCGATGAAATCCGAAACGTCCGTCTGTACGGGGAGGACGAGTTGGACCCTGTCGCCTTTGTCGATCCAATGAAGGCTGCATGGAAGGAGGAGGTTCAGTCCATGATGCTGAAGCTCGAGCTTTGCTTAAGGCGACTCCAGAGCCTCGACATTCTTGGCTACGGAGAGGTAGAGCGACTTGAACAGTCGACTCTCTTTCGAGTTGCCAAAGGCCTGGATGAGATGGTCAATCTGATGGTCGGCGAGCTCAACGCGGTCCTACGGATAGAGGCCGACATTGTTAGATCCGAGCGGCAGTGGGTCAGTCAGGTCGCGGAACAGCAGCCTGCACCGAAGCCTTTGCATGGACAGCCTCCGCGAGTGGGAATGTGGAGACAGCCGGCAGTGAAGACGTAATCTGCTGGTGCAGTCGGAACATCTGTCGAAGATGGGCAGTGGAGAGAGCCAACCGGCCTGGGACGCGGCGAAGAACCAGGGAACGGTCTCAGGGACGGATATTCCTTGCAAACTGGTTTCCCGAGATATCCCTGACAAACCTGATTGACAGGGACTAAGTATCGCCTAAGCCGGGCAGGTTCCTTGATTTCGCGTTACATGACAGACTGGAGAGATGAATCCAGACCGTCGAGGTTTCCCACCATCACGCAGCCTTAGTCGTATCACAGTGCGGTCGGGTTGCGCTTTGATATCTCCTGGAATAGTCACCAGGGCTATGAATTTCCATAGGGTGGATGGTGCCACGGCGTGTCCGTACTAGTATGAGGATACATGTGTATTGACGACTATGATGAAACGAAATGAACGATCGACATTTTAGAGCGAAACTACAGGATGAATCCTGGGTCATATCCGGATTGGGGTCGCAAAATATATTCGAGACGATCGTGTGCTACGAACACCAGTACCAACTGTAGACCTTGTACGCAGTAACCAAGCAATCAAATAATCACCAGCTAGTATACCAGATCGCATATGCCTAGGTAGAAATCATCTTGTACTATGATTGCGATGGTAGGCCCGAAGTAGTGGCGTCATGATAGGGCGAGTCGTGGATCCGCAGTGTAACGTGAGAACCTCCGTTGTCTCTCGCGCTCTTCCTTCGTCCTCCCTCTTGCTCTCTTCCACCTCGCCCTCATCTTGATCCACTCCATGGCGCTTTGATCGGATCCCTTTCGTTTCTCCCTTCATCTGTCTATCTGTCGTCGTTGGATGTCAACGGAGTCCTTCAGCCCAGTCGACGCGGGTCAAATGGATCTCTCCTCCACCGCGTCCGTCCAGCAGCTACACCCTCGGGACTCATCCCATCCATGAATTAATTCGTCATCGACCATCGGAGGGTTCGCCTCGGACCTGTCAACGTCCAACTGCCTGGTTCTGGTGGAGCATCGTCGGCACTCCTCCTCCCTCGTCGGTTCGTCCCCGTTCTGTTGCTTTCTGGCCCAGATTTGCCCCTCCCTGGTACCTAATCTCCTGCGAACGAACAGCCCGAATCCTGTGTTGGTCCGACTAATTGTCTAGGTTCGTACCAGGTTTTTCCTCCGTTGTCTGCTACAGTCTCCTTCGATGGGCCGATCGCCGCCTAGAACCACAGGTCGATAGCCGGAGCTCCATTCCGCGCTGTTCCTCTTCGGTTCCTTTCGTCCACTCCGCTCGCGTTGATTTTTGCCTCTCTCTTCGCATTCACCCTGGACCTTGCTCAGACCTCACGTTTCGTCTGATCTTCTCATCATCTCCATCGCCCTTGACGACTGCCTCATATTCTCCGTTTCGTCCTCGTCTTACGCCCACCTGGAACTGACGTCATCCTCCAAAAAGACTCACGCGCGCAATGATCTCTCATCACTGAGTCCCGTTGCCCCCCACCCTCACCATGAAGAATCGACTGTACGATCGGATCTGGCGCCGGGAATCCGGAGAGGCCTCCCAATACACCAGTATCCGTGGCCTCTACGGATCCAAGGAATGGGTGGACGACCTGGACATCGTGAACGAGCTGGGTGGACATACAGGCTGTGTCAATGCATTATGGTATGTGACCCCGCTCGCCTGTGTCTGTGGGCGCGCTGTTCTGACAGCTGCATAGTTGGTCCCGATCAGGCCGACTTTTGGCCTCCGGGTCCGATGACCTACACCTCAATATCTATTCATACCAGCCCGAATCGTCCACCGCACCCTTTTCCTTGAACACCACCGTCTCTACCGGCCACCGCGCGAACATCTTCTCCGTCAAATTTATGCCTCATTCCAATGATCGAACGGTTGTAACCTGTGCGGGGGACCATCAGGTGCGCATTTTCGACATCGAATATTCCAACAGCAATCGCAATGTCGAAACCACCTCTGCCTTTTCGGCCTCCGCTCGCAGCCAGCGCTTCAACAACTTCTTCACCAACACGCGTTACCTGAGCGAAGCGAACACCAATGCCCGTGTTTATCGCAGCCATGCGGACCGTGTCAAGCGTATCGTCACCGAATCCTCCCCCTACCTCTTCCTCACGTGCTCGGAAGATGGAGAAGTACGCCAATGGGATCTGCGCCAGCCATCGTCCGCCTACCCGAGGCCGAAAGGCGGACAAGGTTCGTTTGCGTATCGGCCCGGAATCGAGCATGATTCCTCGAATACCCCTCCGCCATTGATCTCTTACAAAAAACATCACCTTGATCTCAACACGATATCATGCTCACCGACGCAACCGCATTATATTGCTCTGGGCGGGGCGCATCTCCACTGTTTCCTCCATGATCGACGTATGCTGGGCCGCGACCTCCTCGCGGAGAGCGGGGATCCAGGTGGCTCGCCTGGATTTAGTGGGAGCCGCGATGACGAGCTGATGGGGAAGGCGACAAGATGTGTTCGGAGATTTGCGCCGCACGGGAAGCGGCGGATGAAGCCGCGGGACAATGGCCACATCACGGCTTGTAAAATTAGCGATGCCAACCCGAACGAGATGGTCGTGAGCTGGTCTGGCGATCACATATACAGCTTTGATCTCATCCGCAGCCCCGACGCGATGGAGGCGGAGAAAGCGCCCTCGGATACCGGTAAAACCAGCGGGCAAGACCGAAAGCGTAAGCGCCAGAACGGAGCATCAATGTCCTCGAGCTCTAGTAGCACACGGCGGCCTTCTCGTCAGCGTTCGTCGAGACAGAGGGATACAGGGGACATCGCCTTTCGGGTCCGCTATGGAAATGGCGAGTCGGAGGATGTCCCGCTTGCTCCATTCCAGAATGCCAATGCAACAACCCGTGAGATCCTGGAACAGACGCGGTACTCCGTGTTAAATGAAGCCCAGCGGCTAAGTATGCGTATCGCGAAGGGCCTTGTTAAACTCCGAAAGTCCCTCTTTTCGCTCGAAGCCTCCCTGCGCGAAACAGGCGATGACTCTAGTCAGGCCGACCTGACACCTTATACCGAATCATTCTCTACAGCGTTGACCTACGCAGCTACATATCTATCTCAAATGGAGGAAGTGATGCGGGACTGGAGGTATCCTATGAATCCTACCCCCGAGGTCGTGCGATTCCAGCAATCTCTCCGCCGTAACCGGCAATCCTCCTGGAGGTTTGTGCAAGCCTCAGGGGTCTTAGCTCGAGTCTTGGGTGGCCAGATTGGAGATTTGCCAGAGGATGTAGACATTGACGTGGAAACCTTTCAGCAGATCACGCCGGCCCCCAACGAAAATAACTCTCTAGACCGAAAATCCCAGTTTGGCTACGACTTCCTTAAAGCTATATTGCTTTTTGTTGAGTCTGGTAGGGAAGGTCTGCTGGCAGGCTTCCGCCGTGACTCTGCCCTTCGACGCAACCAGGCCCGTTATCCACTGTCTGCTACTGCAGATGATAGCGCCATCGAATCGATATTGATCCCTTATCTCCAGGACTTGTCGAGTGATGCTCCTGTCGTTAACGTCGATGCGTCTCGGTTTGAACATGATAGCAACCGGTTCCTCTTCCATACCCAGCATGCAGCTGTGACAGCCTTCGGAAACGCTGTGAGGCTACCGCTGGAAGACCTAGATAACGCGGCTGCTAGGGTCGATAGTGGGAACGACTCCTCCGATGCGCAACTCCAAGCTCTCGACGGACCAGCCGCGACGCGTTTCTGGGCACTGAAGGTTGGTCGTGGTATATTGATGGATGTCGGCACCGGAGTGAACTATGAGTTCGTCAACAGGGCTTTTGGCGGCCTGCACGCGATCCTTGAGGAGGATTCCGAAACAGAAGTTATTCCAGAGAGGAGCCAAGAAGATATCGACGTCGGTATGGAAGACGAACCGATAGCCCAATTACTAGCAGCTGCTTCGTCTTCCCCTAGAACCCGCTCCCCCTCTTCTATGTCACTGGAAGGCCTTACAATGACGGGTGATCGCCATGGCGATCGTACTGCCGAGAGCGATGACAGTGAGCCAGACCTGGCTGAAGAGGATGACAATGAGGACGGGAACAACCCAGAGGAGGATGGCGACAGTGGGGATGATTTCGCGATGAGCACCGGTGGTTCTTCTGGGGACAGCGATTATGATACCGACCCAGAAGAGAACATGTTTAGATTGAATGGTCTTCGGCATGCGCGTCGGGAGGATGTGGATCTTGATGTTCCTTGCTCCCCGCACACCAAAGTCTACCGGGGACACTGCAATATCAAAACGGTGAAGGATGTTAACTACTTTGGGTTGAACGATGAGTATGTGGTGAGCGGCAGCGACGATGGGAACTTGTTCATCTGGGATCGCAAGACAGGCAACCTGGTCAACATTCTCGAAGGAGATAGCGAAGTGGTTAATGTTGTGCAAGGTAGGTTGATACCCTAATATATCCGATAATCCGAAACACTAACGTTTATGCAGGCCATCCATACGAGCCCACTATCGCCGCCTCTGGGATCGACAGCACCATCAAAGTATTTTCCGTTGACCGACATGCTCAGGAATCTGCTCGTCGTGGCATCAACATCCTCGACCCTGATAACCCGTGCAATGTCCTGGGACCTAGGATCCGCGGTGTCGGTGGTCTGAAGAGCTGCAAACGCATTCAGGACAGCTACCAGATTTTGAGTCAAAATGACGTAGACCGACGAGGTGGTATGAGCGATGCGATCCTTGCCGTAAGTTTCCGGTGTGTCTCAAGCTGTAGAGTTCAGTATCTGATGTGTCCACAGAGAGAATTTCTGGCACAGCTCGCCGACGGTGCCAGAAACCGACAGGCCGCCACCGGAACTGGCGATGGCACATTCGTCCTGAATAATAACAATTGCCATGTAAGTCTCATCATCGCGTTCACAGATGGTTCAGGTGTTGACTCTATGCAGATGATGTGACCCACATGCATATATCACGGAAAGGTTACGCAGTTGAAAGAGGGAGCAGTTTATCACTTTCGTTATAGATCCGCTCTTTTTCCCCCCTAGTATTTGTATATATTATTATTCTTGGGCCTTGGAATACCGACGTGAAGCCATTATGATCGGGGCTAGGGCCCATTCCTCGAAGTTTGAGTACATTGAGAATGGATACAATTCATCGTCAGAGGATAAGGCACTCGGTGTGTAGATATTGATGCCTCGGTGATCAGGCAGCAGATACTTATCGCCACGTGACGATAAAAGACTCCCCGCATCGAAAAATGAAGATTTCTCCACGCGAAGCCAAAGGGAAAGAGTCAGGACACCTGCGTACCTACAAGTGATAGCAGATAGCTAAAGGACTGAGGCCTATATTGGATGATTCTGCCCATCTGACGGCCTCAGCCCACTGCCAATTGCTTGCAATCCGCTTAATTGGGCACTTCTTGTCCCCTAAGTACGCCTCTCTCGCAAATCGCATATAGATATATCGTCTACAATTTACACATTATGCCCGACTTTATCCAGAAGCGAGCGGAACTGACAGCTCGGCTCTATGTTGACCCTCACAACCCGCATCGATACCTTGCGCGGGGCCTAATTCACGAGCAACTCGGGTTCGGTGATCTCGCCTCGGCCGATGCGTATCGTTCCCTGTCGTTGCTAGAGTCCGTGGTGGATCCGGATTCCTGCGAATTCCATGCTAGACGGCGCATATCTGAAGAGAAACCTACTGGAGGTCAGGACAATGGCGATGGCGATGAGGAGGAGGAGGATGATGATGATGATGAGGACGACGCATATGCGCCCATCACGCAGCAGGAATACGATGCACTGATCGGGGACGTATACGCCTTGTTGGTCCGAAGCCTGGTCAGCTGCGGGTGTTTTCGAGATGCTTTTGAGTTCTGTGTGCGTGGATTGGCCATATTGGACGATGCAACTGGCAGCACCACTGCGACGAAGACACTCCAAGAGCAGATGGAGATCATCAAGCAGGTCTATATCTCCAAACGACCGCAGAAAAGCACCACAGACGACGTGGAAATCGACCCAAGCGCCTTGGACGCCCAGGGCTTCGCCCGTCGAGTCCTCTATCCCTGGAACGAGCACGAGCCGGATCGAAAGTCTCCCGAGACCTTGCAGCTACTAAACGAGCGACTCAAGGACGTAGCGCCTAAATGCGAGGTCCGCGCCGTCGCTCTGCCCGCATTGCACGGATCAACAACCGAAGCGAACCCCAATGACAACCCCGAGGTGTCGATCCAGCTCGGTCTCTTCGCCCGGGAAGACATCGCCCCAGGAGAGATCATCCTCCGCGAGACCTCCCTCCTCACCGCTACCAACCGACTCCACGACGACCTCTGCGATGCCTGCAACGCACCCCTCCCCGACCTCGCCTCCGAGAACCCACCCGTTGCCTGCGCCGACTGCGCCGACATCGTCTTCTGCAGCCAGGCGTGCCACGACACCGCACAGGAAGTCTACCACGGCGCCGTCTGCGGCCTCATGGAGAACCTCGAGTCCATCGGCAAGGACGTCCCCGACCCCAAGGACAAAGCGGACTACCTCTACCTGCTGTTGCTGGGGCGCGCGCTCGCCATGGCAGCCACGCAGGATGTGCACCCGCTCGATTTGCCCGAGATCAAGTACATCTGGGGCGACTTCCACGAGTACCTCTCCGGCGAGGGCACGACGGCTGCGCAGAAAGAGGGCGGCGACCCGGACCCCATTGCGGCGCTCCCATTCTCCTTCCAGCTGAATGTGCTCCAACCCATGCGTTTCCTCGAGGAAATGGAACTTGACCCGTACGCCTCCCTCCCGCGCTACGACACCTGGGTGCTCAACACCCTCTACGCCAAGTTCCGCGGCACGGCCTCCGGACGTCTGTCGACCTGGGATGGCGGCCCGGAGCTGTGTGCCGTGCATCCGCTCTGGTGTCTGGCGAATCATTCGTGTGATCCGAACGTGCGCTGGGAGTGGGGTGGCGAGATCACTTTTCGTGCGCGGAGCGAGGCCGAACGGCCCGTCTGGACAAAGCGGAATAAAGACTCCGCGGATGGAGGGCCTCCTTCGTCGCGACGGCCTGGCGAGGGTATCAAGGCTGACGAGGAGATCTTGAACCACTACTGCGATGTGGGGTTGGATGTGAAGGAGAGGAGGGAGTGGGCTCGGGGTGCCCTGGGTGGATGGTGTCTCTGTGATCGGTGCATGTGGGAGGCGGACGAGTAGTTGGCATACGGGCTGGTGCGATTGATTTTGATACCCTGGATCTTGATAGAGCTACGAGTGGACGTGAACTATATAGACCAATAGACTGCTGAGGGATTGTGTATGACCTTTCTTATTGTAACCAGATCAATTACCTAATCCCCGCCTCGAATGTCAATACCAATCTCCAATTATGTCCCTGTAGATACATGTCCCTCCTTGTGTTCATACACAACGCAAATATGCTACGCCTGCGAGTTAGTCGCGACCTCGACGAGGCGGTGAACGCGACGGTGACCGTGAATTGGAGTATCTGCGTCGGCGGTACCGCGGAGGGGACCGGGACGGGGAACGAGAGGCGGAGATGCTTCGCTCTCCACGCCGGGGCGGTGGCGACCTAGATGCAGAGGAGTAGCGACGAGCCCGTCCCTTGCGAGGAGGCGTGACTGATCGCGAGACTGAGCGGGATGGGGACCTCGAGCGTCCACGTCGGCTATAAGTATCAGCCCGTTTCCGGGGAGGCGTGATGGACCGCGACGGTGATCTGGTCACGCTGCGGGAATACGATCTTGCACGAGCGCGTCGAGGGGGCGTCCGTGACCGACTGTCAGATACGGAGCGACGGCTCCTCGACACCGGAGACCTCGACCGCGAGGGCGTATAGCTGTAGCTGCGAGAGGATCCGGAGATGGACCGGGAGTACGACCGGCCTCGACTGACGGACCGTCCACGGCCGCGACTCCGCGAAGGGGAGCGGGAGTATGAGTAGGAGCGGGAACGGGAACGGGGAGAGCAGGTAGAGCAGGTGGAATGCGATCTGCTGGAGACGGACGATGCCGGACTGGCGGCACGAGCAGGCAACGCGGGAACCGTGGGCTTGGGGAGGTTCTTCAGGTGCTCGCGCATCTCCTCGGTGAGAATACCGAACCCAATACTTGTGAAGTAGTTGATGGAGAAGCGGGTGTTGCGCGGGTTGTCCGTCGGGAAGAGACCCTCGAAGCTGGGGCGGAGGATTTCATCCTTCATCTGTTCGTGCAATTTGGGTAGACCAAGGTGTTCGCCGAGGTCCTGGAAAAGGATCTTGATGAAGATACGACTGCTGGATGTCGTCTCCTCCTCGTTCAGATGGATTATGGACATAACATGCCAGCCGATGGCATCAGTGCTGAGCATGTGACCGAAGAAACGTGCAATGTTGCGCAGACGGTTGGTCTCGTAGCGATGGATGGTGTCGTAGTATTTGGCAAAGGCAGCCTCAAATAGATCAGACCAGAGGCGGTTGATCTTGGCAAATCTCTCTCCGATCAAACCGTAGAACTTGGAGTAAGTCCGCTCCTGCGAGCAACATTCGATGATCATCGACGGTAACTCATGCTCCAGACCAGCCGGCAATGAGATCTTCATCAGTTTGTGGCAGCATTCTTCAAAATCGATGCTAGACATGATGGTCAGGTAGATCGTCCGTCGCAGGTTGACGAGATCTGTGTTGCTCGCATCCTTGATATCCATCTTCTGTTCCTCGTCGGATTCCTCGTCCGAGCTCACGTCCGACTCATCCTCATCCTCCTCCTCATCGCTGCCTTCCCCTAGGATCTCTGCCTTCAGTCGCTTGTATGCCTCCTCGTGCTCCTCCCATTGCGCATCGTACTTGAAGATATTCAGACTGTCCTGAGTTTCGATCTCGTCGTCTAGACCAAGACGATGCGTGATCTGATCTTCCTCTTCCACGAGATCCAACTCATCCTTGATGGCCGGGTTATCCTTGTAGCGATCCTTGCGAACCTGGAATAGGACTTCGATCATGTACTGGACTCGCTTGTCGATATCGGCTTCGTGGAGGATGTTGCGGAATTGGTCGAACACCGCCAGGGCGATGGGACCGCTCATCTCCTCCAAATGCTGCCCGACTTCCCTCGTGAGACCGACGGCGATTTCGACACTATCATCGGTGGGCTTGTGAAGGAGAAGCAGAAGGATCTGAGCCGCGAGCATTTCGTGCACCACCTGTTGGTTACACAGGTGCGCGATAAAGGTGGTCGAGGATATGCAAACCGCTTTGTCGTTTCGTTTGAACGCCTTCCGGAACTGAACGATGAGTCGACTGAGGAGCAACTCCCCGACCTGGGGTAGCTTTGTGTTGACGATGGCGGCCATGGCAGCATAGATGGGAGTGAACGGTAAACTCGCGGCCTGTGCCTTCATGATGCTGCGACAGAACAGACCACGTCCCCGGACCAGGTTCTCCCCAAAGAGCTCCGGAACGATATGCTTGATGTTCGACACGTTCACCTTGTTGATGAGACCGTTGATGGACTTTTTCAATGCCTCCCAGGCCATTCGCTGGTACTCCTTGCTGGTCTTGTCGGTGATCTGCGCCTGCAGAGCACGGAGACGGGCGGGTGGGATGTAAGTACCACCCGATCGCATGTTCAATAGCTTCTCATACTCTGCTTTCGCCGCAGCCTGCTTCTCCTCCTCGGTCATGGGTTTGCGCGCCGCCTCTTGCTTTTCATGCTGACGAACGCGCTCGGCGAGTTGGCGCTCTCTCTCGATCGCGCGCTCCGAATCAATCCGGGGCACATCACCATCTTCCTTGTACGAATCACCGGGGGGAGACCGCCGACGGTTGGGGGACGGTGAGCGCGAGGGCGGCGAGCGCTTTCGAGAACCCGACGGCTGGGGAGAGTACGCGGCGGGAGGAGGGGTGGGCACGCGCACCGCGGACTGCAAAGCGGCGGAGTCGGTCATCTTGATAGTGGACAGAGACCGGGTGCCTCCAAGGTGAAGGTGAAGGAGAAGGTGAAGGAGGTGACGCTGGCGGAAGCAAAAGCGTGAAGGCGGCGAGGGCGAAAGAAAGTTAGCGTGGCACGTGACGCGACAGGGAATCGATTTAGCGTCTCCGCATTGGCTTTCTGGACTAGGGAGAGGCCACTTTCAATCAACAACCTCGTCTCGTGCGATCCCCCTCGGTTGGTTCTTCCGGACGACAATTGACTCTCACTATGGTATGCGGTCTTCCTGGGACTCGACTACAATAGAGGTGGTACTCACTGACGATATGACGATTTAGCTGGGCCAAATAGTCGGATCCGCCATGCTCTTGGCCGCTACCGCGATCTTCCTTTACTACACTGCGTGGACTCTGCTTATGGTGCGCCTGACGCGTGATGACTACCCCCGGCCTGAATGCGCTTACTGATGTCTTCCCAGCCCTTTGTTGACCCGGGTCATCCTCTCCACGATCTGTTCCCACCGCGCGTGTGGGCGATTCGCATTCCCGTCATCCTCACTCTGTTGGGTTCGGCCGTGGTGGGCACCTTTATCGGTATTGTGATGATCAACAGCAACAAGAAGAAGGCAGCCAAGGCCAAGGCAGCGGCGAAGAAAAAGACTTGAGCTGGAGGGATGTTGCGGGGTTCGGAACGGGGACCGGCGCGTTCCCACGCCATATACCCGACCACCTTGACGATGACTGTATCAATATCTTGTTTTCCATCCGTGGCATTCTTGTTCAGCGAATGTTTCTTTTTTTGGGGCCTTAATACACCGTGACCGGCGACTTCCTCGAGGAGATTAATAATGTGGTGGCATGGACATCCAGGTACCAGCTATGAATGACCTGTTCAATAGAAACCAAGAAGATGTTTGTCTTGGATCTCCTGACCACATTCGCGTCATAATATGTGGCGAGCGTGGCGGTGACCGGTATCACGTGGACAGACCTGTTTTTCCGACCTGAAAGTTGTAGAGAAAGGCGACAGTAAACGCCGGAGAACCGAGGGAGAGCGAGATGGATGAGGCAGCAACAGCACCTGGGCAACCACCCGACCTCAGGTAAGGTGATTACCGCCCGTGACGAGGTGGGGGTCGGTTGGGGTGCCTGAATGGGGGCCGATGACGGGCTCTGGGGCTGGTCTGGGCCAATCCGCGGACGGGATGGGGGCATGGGGTCCCGTGATTCCCTCATCCGGTAAGAACCGTAAAACGGCGTGACAGCACGCTGATTGGCGGCAGGCTGTAAGGTACCTCCGGCTGATAGGAGATAAGCGGCGAGTCACTGGCAGTGTATGTCATCCCCCTCTCTTCCTCCTGCATTCTCCCCCTCATCTCCTCTCGATCCTCTCTTCTTGAACTTCGCTTTCGATCTGGATCTCACGCTGCTCACGTCCATACCGCTTTTGCTTCAGCTCGCTCACGTCTATATCCATCCCCAAGGTGGTGTACATCCGACCCACCGCCTCCAACCAGGTACACCATCCATCGATTCCACGCCGGTATAAGCAGGGCTTCCGGCTTGTCCTCCAACAGGCGTATCGCTCGGGTCTAGATCGACTCCTCGGTACGCTACCATCGGTCTTCTCTGAATACTCCGTCGATTTCGCATCAAACCCACTGCTCTTTGTCTTGCTTTCCTCATCCTAGAATCTCTTGACAGTCTGTATGGGTTCCCTTTCCCCCCCCCGGCGCACGCTGAGTCATGCTTGGATACTGACTTGTTTGTTGATGTAGGTCACGGTCTGCTTGATCCCGCGCATAACGCGCTCTTTCGTCATCGACGACCCATCTTTCCGTTCTCAGCCCTACTCAAGGGTCCTGGGAGCGGTCCTCCTTCCGCTGAGACTATCCGGCCTCGTTGAGGCCACTCATTTGGATGCCCCCGGCAGCTTCGGACGATCCATCTCGCCAGCAGAGCCGGTACCTCGGTGATAACCTCCCCCTTCCAGACGATCTGAGCAAGACCACGACGGAGAATGATCTCGGTGGAAAGAGCAAGAAGAAGAATAAGAGCGGATCCAAGGCGAAGGCCAAAGCTGCGAAGGCCGCCGCAAAGGCGTCCCCGGAGGATTTGTATGGATTCTTTATACCCCCTTTACTGGGCATCTCGTTGACTCCCGCCACAGGATCGATACTTCCTCCCCTCCCCAAGTGGAGCCATCATCTTGCCCTGACCCCCCTCTGGAGTCGGAGCCCACTACAAATATCGTGTCGCCGGTTCTGGATGCGCTCGGGGCCCTCGAAGAGACCCCTGAGAATGACCTCACCTACCGGACCGATAACTGGGCCAAGTCGATCCCTTTTGGGAAGAGCCCTCCCAAGGATATTGGCGACGGAGACCTCCCCAGTGGTTCTCCATTTGGCTACCTCGCTACCCCAGACAGAGGCGGTTTCAGCCACCCATCTTCTGCGTCGCCTCCACCGCGAATGAGACCACTCAGCTACGGAAATGGGTATCCCAGCGGTAGCATGTCCAGGCAACAGTCAATCGACCGTCAGAAGAGTCACTCTCTTAGTAGCCACTTCAATCATCATATCCCTCCTCCCCACATGCCCCAGGCTCACTTCTACGGTGCCCCTGATATCGACCTCCCTGTGTCCCACCAGAATCGTTCACCAGCGGATGGAAGTTATTCTTTCTGTGCCTTTGACACCCTTTCTAGTCCTTCGTTTAAATCCTCCAGAATGGGTGGCACGGTACTTCTGGTTGGAACGGATGGCGGGTTGGAGATCTTCGCCATCGAAGAACGCAAGTCTCGGCTTATCGGGAAACTCACAGGTCTGAATGGACGCGTGATCGATGCCAAGATCCTGCCAGGTGGTCTGCCCGGTGATCCTTTCTCATCGTCGAGACCCCATGTCGCTATCATCCTCCACGGACCTTCGAGTGCCTGCGACGATGAAGGTCAGGCGTCCTCTGCCGGATCAGAGGCCAACGAGATCCCGACCATCCCCAGCGGACAGCCATCGTCGGCCGAAAAACGGTCTGTCAGAGATGATATGCGCTTCTACCAAACCCGAGTTGAGGTGTATTCTCTCCGTAGCGGGGAACATATCACAACGCTATTTGCCGCCAGATCCTCCCCGTGTCTGGATAACATTCCTGGGCTGCCTATGTTTGCTCCCGCCCCAACTGGAAACCTGAAGCTGTTCACGAGCAGCAGCTATGTGGTCCTGGGGTCCGGAGTAAGCGGGGAGGTGTATATTTATAGCTTGAAAGGCTACCACTGTCTCGGAAAAACGTGGACCAACATCCACACCAGGGAAGCTCGACGGTACTCAACATCCTCGAGCTCGACCGATCCAGACGGGTCCCGGAACGACGACTCGCCCCATGGGATGGTGAACGGGGATGGCCCCATCCTCGCGCTGAAAGGCCGCTGGCTTGCTATTGTGCCGCCATCGTCTGGCTATCGTACATCTCTTCGTGGCTCGGTGCCCCAGTCTCTGATTTTCGGGAAGGTCTTTGGGGTTGAAACCCGCAGCCCGCCAGCGCGACCAGCGGTCAATTGCGCAACGGATGTGGGTGATGGGGAGAGTCTATTTGACAAAGTCGCGCGAGGGGTTACACAAGAGCTCGTACGAGGTGCTCGCTGGATGGGAGACCAAGGACTGCAGGCTTGGAACAATTACTGGAACAAAGATCAACCCCAGAATTCGGCACCGCGGCGCAACGTGACGGATTTCCCACCGTCCGGCTACCATATGTTTCCCCCGACACATGCGCAGGATACGCCGACCTCCACACCGGCCGAGCCAGACTTGGTCTCGATTATTGACCTCAATCGACTTGAGGAGGGCGGCGAGATGAAGAATGCGCTGTTTAACCCTGTCGCCACGTTCCAGGTCCCTAACGGATGCAGTTTCCTCTCCTTCTCGCCGAACGGGCTCATGCTGTTGACCGCAAGCAAGAAAGGCGACGTGCAGTATGTCTGGGATCTGCTACAAGCCAAATACTGCCGCGCTGGGACTTTCCTCTCCGATGGCCCGACGCCCCCGTGTGCCAATGTACGGCAAGTCGCCCGATACGCGCGGTTGACAACATCCCATGTTGTGGATGTGATTTGGTGTCCTCCGTCCGGTGATCGGCTTGCCATCATCACCCGTAAAGGGACTGTGCACGTGTTCGATCTGCCCCGGACCGCTTTCCAGTGGCCTCCCTTCCGTCGCGCTCGCCCGGGGTCGAATAAATCCCCCACCCGCGAGCTCCCGTCCGACGAGTTTGCCGACAAGCCTGCGGGCGCGAACCCCTTCTCAGCGGCGTTCAAGCTCGTGGGTGACAAGACGCAGCCGATTCTCGCCGCCGTGCGGGGCCGTACGCCGTCGACGGGTGCGGCCTTCCCTCCGGTGAGTGGGTTTGCGATCCCGTCGGCCGCCAGCGTGAGGAGCGGCAAGGTTGTTGCCGCGGGGCTGAGCAAATCCATGGGGGCTGCCACCGGCACGGTCAATACGCTCCGCCATGTGGGCGAGAACCGTCTCCACCTGAGCGGATTGGCGCGTGATCCGGCGGCGGCGCGAGTGACCTGGGTGACGCACAAGGGCCAGGCCTTCCTAGGCTTGGTGGACAGCGGGGTGTTCCGTCTGTATCGGATCCGACGCTCGCCGGCGACACACAAGAGCCGACAGTTCGCGTCGATCATCGGGGGCAAGGAGACGGAGTTCCGGCTGCCTCCGCAGCTGCAGACGCCGAGCGGGGCGATCGTGGTGGGCGCGTTACCGGCAGAGTCGACAGTGAGCGCAACGTTGGCTCTCCCGTCGGCGAACATCCGCGCGGCGCCCGGGGGGTCCCAGGTCAACAGCCAACCTCTCTCGAAGGCGGAGATCGAGACCAACGCGCCGTACCAGCCGTTCCACACGGACCAACGCGTGAAGCTGTTCATCTACTCGGAGCCCAGCGACGGGCTGGCGGCCGGCGAGGTGCCCCCGGGGCCGTGGGTCTTTGGGGATGGCCTGGCGACGTCGCAGCTCCACGTGCGGCCGTTTAGCGCGGGTGGAGAGGACGACGACGAGGAGGTGGTGCACGAGCCGCATGGCGGGTACGGCGGCGAGATGGAGAACCTGATCAGTCTGGCGAGCCACTCGAGCCATGGCGAGGAGGTAGTGATCACGACGCGGCGGAAGAAGAAGCGCTCCGCGTCGTATGCGGCGGGGGGCATCGGGGCGGACGACGGCTTCTTCGAGGACGACTGCGAAGTTTTGGACTTTGCGCGTGACCGGGTTTGACGACAAGGCTAGATGGAGGGGAGTATAGTGGATTTGGCGTTTTTTGGCTGGGGGGATTTATAATCGGGAGGCTGACCTTATTCGCTCATTATGTATTGCTGAAATGACAGTGATCGTTATGTGACATACCCTACGATAGACAGTGTTCTCGGTATCTATTTGAATGGCAATGCTTGTTCTTGCGACAGATGTGGTCTATGGAGTTGGAGGTTCTACCGGGGAGTGTACGCGGGATCAGAGTCTAAGCGAGCAGCTGCATCTCCTCGTCCCACCAGCGACGGAACTCGACGAGACGGGCGGTGCGCTCGCGGGCCATGCGGCGACCGGCGGGGGTCTTCATCAGGGACTCGAGCTTCTCGAGCTTGTCGGAGAAATGCTGCAGGGCGTTGTCCATGTCCCAGGCGGCGCCGGCGGGGACGAAGTCGCGACCCTTGGCGCCGAGGAAGGTGAAGCAGCGGGCGATGCCGACGGCGCCGATGGCGTCGAGACGGTCCGCGTCCTGCACGATCGCCAACTCGGGATAGCCGTGGTCGATCAGGCGGCGGACGGTGGGCGGGTCGGCGCGTTCGACGGAGTAGGAGACGTGCGAGACGATGGTTTGGACGCGGTCGGCGAGGCGGGGGTCCGCGCCGTGGGCTCGGAGGAGCTCGCGGACGAGATTGTGCGGGGCGAGCGCGGCGGAGGCAGACGAGGAGACGGGCAGGGTGGCGATGGTGGCGGTGACGGTGGACAGGTATTTGTGATCGGCGATGTCGTGGAGCAGGGCGGCCAGGTCGACGACGGTGGGATCGTAGGACACGGCGGAGGCGGATTCGCGTTCGGCGGCGAGGAGGGAGCGGGCGAGGGCGACGACGCGGTGGACGTGGGCGGGATTATGCGACGGGTCGTGGGCGGCCATGCAGTGGGCGACGAGGGGGAGGAGCTGGTCGAAGAGGGACATGTTGTGTAAGGGGAGGAGGAAGAGGAGTAATGAAGTTGTAGTTGATGTTGTTGTTGTGATGTGCGGGGTGTGGAGGAGATCGTCTGATCGGCGGTGTCATGTTTACGGTACGATGGAGTAGATTCCATACGATCAAGTCACTCAATTATTATCGAATTACACTATTCCGTCCATGCATCATCCATCGATCTTACAGCCTTTACAGAGCCCAGATACCCAGAGCCACGCCGACAACGCCAATGGCCGACACCCCCAGCTTGAGCTGAGCGATGGAAGCAGCATTCTCGGTGGAGGAGGCCGAGGCACCGGTGCTGGAGGCGGTGCCGGAGCCACCACTACTCTCGGAGGAGGAGCCGGTTTCTAAACGGTTGGTGAGTGGAAAGGGTCCGGGGGGTGGAGGAGAGGAGGGCCAAACTTACGGCTGGAAGAGCTACCGGACTTAGTGGCAGTAGCGTCGTTAGAGCCTGCAGTAGCCTGGCTGTTCCCCCCATTGGTGGCGGAGGCCGGGAAGAAATGACTGCTGAAGCAGCGCGCCTGACACTGGCTGTAGGCCTCGGTGTCGGCGGGAGTGCCACTGCCCTGAGGACAGGCGGCCACGCAGGTGTTGGTGTCGTTGGCCATGGAGTCACTGGGGCAGGGGACCTTGTAGCAGGCGGCGATGCAGCAACGGTCCGTGTCGGCGCCTGGGAGGGTTAGCCAGAAAAGCACGAAGGGAGGGAAGACCACGGACACTTCAGGGCGCAGGAGGCCTCGGGAGACAGGCTGGTGGTGGCGGAGGAGGCGCCCGTGGAGGTGGTAGAGGCATCCTGGGCGACGGCCAGGGCCAGAAGAGAAGAGAGAGCGAGGAGGTTGAGCTTCATGGTGATAGAGCGAGTGCTGGAGGAGTGCTGGAGCGAGTGACGGGAGCGAGTGACTGGGGAGACTGGAGAGGCGTAGGAGAAGAGAAGAGAAGAAGAGAGGAGAAGGGACGAGAGAAGGGAAGAGGGAAATATAACAGGGAAGACGGCGCGATGTCTTGGAATTATTGGTTTAGATTGATGGCGCTCGTTAGCGGGGTTTCACAGCATCTATTTATATTCGGGACGCAGTGAATAGAATCAGGAACAGGAGAGCCGAGGAGTGGAATCCAATCGACCACCGTAGAAGGAGAAGTAGAAGTAATTGAAGTAATTGCACCAGAAGTAGAAGAAGGAGAAGCATCTAGTAGAAGCATCTCGTAGAATAGAAAGAGGTCCATCCCCAGATCGGCCTCTCCGTCCCTGAACCCCGAGACCCTGGCGGTATCCCCAGTCAACAACGCCACATCGTATCCATCACAATCCTGCGAGCCCCGAGTCGATCAGTCTGGGCAGGAAAAGTCCACCATAACATCACGTGAGTTCTCAGGAGCCTCTCGGTCCCTCTACAGAGTACTCCGTATATTGCCTGATATGTATCTTCGGCATCTCCTGCCGTGTACCAAGAACAACCAAGTCTAGAGCCAACAGAGGCTTCTCCCTAACGTTGCCCTGCCCCGTCGGCGGTGCCCGACAGGTGCATGACTCCCAGTTAGTGTCAGCGAGGCCGACAGATGTCCGCTCCCTTATGCGCTATAAAGCTCACCCTCCTCACCCGGCCAATTCCCACTCCTGCCCTGCGAGCCTCAAATGCCACCCCTCGCAACGATGCCATGCATGATCGGGCTTGATCCCAAAGATGATATCACCTAAGACTTTCCTCGGCCGGATCTGCATGATCGGGTGTCTCCCCGCCGGTATGCTCTTGCATCGATGACAGGACTGTCAAAACGTATACTGAGCCTCATGGCAGCCACTGTCGCCCAGGAATGCCAGCCAAACCCCAGCTCCAACTCAATCTGTACAAGCAACCGCTTCTCCCAGGATCTGGTCCCCTCCACCGCCTCCTATTCAGTCCCTTGGCCAACACTGGAGATAACCTTCCCAACATTCCACCCCTCAGATCCAGATCCAGACCCAGACACTGGTCCCCAGATTCCCACGCCGGTGATCGTCTTGCTCCCCGCGATCACGGGCTTCTCCATAATGCTCGGACTCTGGCTTTGTTACGCCAGAAGGAAGCCACGCGGGGCCGACCCGGAGAGAAGAGGCCACCCAGCCAGCGCTGAGACGGAGGAGATGAGTAGGGGGACTAGACGACAGGGATTGCAACCTCAGACACCGATCAATCAGCGGGAAATGGACGTTGGTGAGATCACTGAGGTGGACGAGGCGCCGCCGCCCTATTCGAGGGAGCCGCCAAAATGAGGGTGTGCGGGAGCGCTTACTAGAGCCCCTAGTTCTCGATACGATCGTAGAGTTAGCAAGAAGATAAGGATTGATTGGGCTGCCATCGTATAGTTACAAATTGTATACTCCGCCTTACATAATCCAACAAACAACGCAAACTCACATGATATCGCGATCACGCGTCGCGTTCACTTTCCAGCAGCCTCGTCCAACTCCCACTCCTCACCCTCGACCATGTCCGACTCCGACGATTACTCTCAGGATGATCGGGACGACCATGCCTTTCACGATTTCTCCGAGCCTGCCTCTTCGCCCCCTCCCCACAAGCGTCGTCGCCTCCACGCGCGCAACACTATACCCGATAACCCGTCCCCGAGAAACGAGGCCGAGATCGAGGATCCCAACCGGATAGGATCACCGACGGACACCGACTCTTTTGTCGTGGATGACGACGCCGCTAGCAACGCGAACGACGACCTCCCTTCCCCCAGCCAAGCATCATGCCGCTTGGATGACCTCCAGGAGAACGAAACGCACTCCAAGTATAAGATCTTCGTGCCCAAGCGCAGTAACCCCCAGGGGAACATCTTCGTCACGCAGTTGACCCAACCGCCATCACCCCCGGAGAGGTTACGGGGCCCACGGTGGAAAAAGCCGGAGCCCCCACCGCCACCACCACCGCCAAAACCGCAGAATGATGACTACGGGGGCGATGAGGACTTGGATGCTGCCATCGCAGCATCACTGGCCTCCTTTGAGGAAGAGCACTCTCTCCGGTCTTCTTCAGCTACGCGAAATCCGGCCCCTCCCCCAGTCGCAACCGCCAATGCCCCGACGAGCACCGCCATGACCGAATCCTTCGACTTCCTGGATGATATCCCTGACGACGCCTTTGACTCCGACCTGTCCCTGACGCCCCCTCCCGCCGCACCGACAAACCATCTTTCAAGACAGCCGTCCTTCGCGCAGTCCGCAAACCGACCCTTGGGGGTCCGACAAACCTCCTTGTTCGACATGGCTGCTCGCAACCCGGCGTCACAGCCGCCTCGAGGCGAGCAGGTCTTTGCTCCGCCCGAGAAGGTCGAGCCACCCACTCAGCACAATCTCGACCCAGACGCAATTTCCACCTGGGTCTATCCGACAAACTTAGGCAAGACCAGAGACTATCAGTTCAACATCACCCAAAAAGGCTTGTTCCACAACCTCCTCGTCGCACTGCCAACAGGCCTGGGAAAGACATTCATAGCCGCGACAATTATGCTGAACTGGTTTCGATGGACTCGAGATGCCCAAATCATCTTCGTTGCTCCCACAAAACCCTTGGTAGCCCAGCAGATCTCTGCGTGCTTTGGCGTGGCCGGAATCCCACGGTCTCAGACCACCATGCTCACCGGCGAAGCAGCCCCAGGAATCCGGGCGCAGGAATGGCAGGAGAAACGCGTGTTCTTCATGACCCCACAGACATTGATCAATGACCTCAAGTCCGGCATTGCCGACCCTAAGCGCATTGTCTTACTGGTGGTCGATGAAGCCCACCGTGCAACCGGTGGCTATGCCTATGTCGAAGTGGTGAAGTTCCTCCGTCGGTACAACCAGAGCTTCCGCGTCCTGGCTCTGACGGCCACGCCCGGGTCGACTGTGGAATCCGTCCAGGCCGTCATTGACGGTCTGGAGATCTCCAAGGTGGAAATTCGGACCGAACAGTCTCTGGACATCCGGGAGTACGTGCATGCCCGGAACACCGATATCCAGACCTTCAAGAACTCGGAAGAAATGGTCCTCTGCATGGATCTGCTATCCAAAACCCTCCAACCCTTGGTGGACCAGCTGCGGACGCTCAACGCCTATTGGGGGCGAGATCCCATGGCCCTCACGGCGTACGGTCTCACCAAATCGAGGCAGCAGTGGATGCTATCCGATGCCGGTCGAAACGCCAGTTTCGGATTGAAGGGCAAGGTCAACGCCATCTTCACCGTTCTTGCCAGCCTCGCCCACGGCATCGATCTCCTCAAGTACCACGGCATCACGCCCTTCTACCGTCACCTGTTACATTTCCAGGGGAACACGGACGGCCAGAAAGGGGGCAAGTATCAACGACAGATCGTGCAAGATGAAAGTTTCAAAAAACTCATGAATCACCTGGCTCCTTGGACCAAGAACCCAGAGTTCATCGGACATCCTAAACTGGAATATCTCAAACAGGTGGTCCTCAATCACTTTATGGATGCTGGGGAGGGCTCCGGAGAAGCGGACGGCTCCACCACCCGCGTCATGATATTCGTGCATTTTCGCGACAGTGCCGAGGAAGTTGCACGGGTGTTGAAGAGATACGAACCGATGATTCGCCCCCAGGTCTTTGTCGGCCAGACCAGTGCCAAGGGCTCGGACGGCATGACCCAGAAGACGCAGCTCAGTGTGGTGCAGAAGTTTAAACAAGGCGCTTACAACACTATCGTCGCTACTTCTATTGGCGAAGAAGGGTTGGATATCGGTGAGGTAGACCTCATTGTGTGCTATGACTCGTCTGCATCGCCGATTCGCATGCTTCAGCGGATGGGACGCACAGGCCGCAAACGCACCGGTAACATCACCCTCCTCCTGATGGAGGGCAAGGAGGAGGAGTCCTACATCAAGGCGAAGGACAACTATGAGAAAATGCAGCAGATGATTGCCAGTGGCACCCGCTTCACCTTTCATGACGATAAATCTCCACGCATTCTGCCTCTGGGGGTGAAGCCTGTCGTTGATAAGCGGCACATTGACATACCCCAAGAGAACGCGGAGCAGGCGCTACCCGAGCCGAAACGACGAGGACGGGCGCCCAAGAGACCACCCAAAAAGTTTCACATGCCCGATAATGTGGAAACGGGCTTCACCAAGGCGTCATCCTTGGCCGGGGGCGGCAAGCGGAAGGCTCAAGTGAAAAGGAAAGCTCGGACACCGACCCCAGAGCCGGTGGACATCCCGGCCCTTGAAGACGTTATACTGACAGCGGAGCAGCAACGGGAGCTAGAGCATCGTTACTGCAGCATAGGGGCCACAAGTCCCGAGGTGATCCGGACTCCTCGTACGGATGCTTTCCCTCGGCTTCAATTGGTCTCCCGGCCTATCAAAGCTGTGAAGCATGGGTCGCTGACCAGGCGCATGATCGGTGTGCTGCAGAGGATGAACACAACGAGCTCCGACTGTGAGTGTCGTTTCAGGGAGGTGCTAGCCCGGGAGTCACGCCGACCAGCGGATGACTCTTTAATCTACAAGACAACGTCTCTGCGAGCGAGTACGAAACGACCATCAAAGAACAGGTCCGGCCAAACGGAGCCCCAGTTACTCCCCCGCCGGGCCGATGAAGAGGAAGGCGAGGATGCATCACAGCCCATCTCTCCAGAACAACTACTGTCATCCTTCACGGGTCGACAGGGCCCAAAGCCCTTCAGCTCATCGCCCAGAAGTCAGAGTCTGGAATTGGATGGTGATTTTGAAGCCCCTGACCTTGGTACAATTTTGGGTCAGCGCTGAGCGCAGACCAGAGTAATTGTTTAGCTGACGATAGCGAGGAGTTTTTGGATTGCATGATACCTACCTGATAGATAAGCCAAGTGTGAATGAACCAAGTAAAGAACAATTAATTGCCTTGATCCAACTACAGCATTAGAGTCTATGATATCGTATGGCGGGCCAACTGCCACGGCCCGATGTCTTCAGCGCACGCACCTTCTCCGACCAACTGGAGATCCGCCTGCAGCACGGAGTAAACAGCATCCCAGAACACCTCTCCTCCTCACATCTCCCAACCATGGCGGACATTCAGTTTGACAGCGCGCTGTAAGTCTTTTCGACTGCCGATTGCCTCCGTCTACTCCTATTCCCACGTCTTCGCCCTCGCCAGACCGCAATCCATCCACTACCCCACCTTGCGACTGCCGCTGACCTGTCTCCAGGGACCTCCTCCGACGCCTCAACCCTCGCGACACCAAGCAGAACCTCCAGGCGATCACGAGCATTGTTCCGGACCTGACGGAAGACCTTCTCTCTTCCGTTGATCAGCCCCTCGAAATCCGCCGCTGTCAGAAGACCAACCGCGACTACCTTCTCTGCGACTACAACCGGGACGGAGACAGTTACCGCTCGCCTTGGAGCAACGAATTCGACCCCCCGTTGGACGACGGAACGGTGCCGAGCGAGCGGGTGCGGAAGCTCGAAGTTGCCGCCAACGAAGCGTTCGACGTGTACCGCGAGCTGTACTACGACGGTGGGGTCGGCAGCGTCTACTTTTGGGATTTGGACGATGGATTCGCAGGCGTGATTCTCCTGAAGAAGGGTGCGTGCTATCCTTGATCACATTGACTATGTGTGTGTGGGTGTCGTTGGCTGATTCCGCTGCAGGGGTGACGCCTGGCGCGAAGAGCTCCGGCGAATGGGACAGCATCCACGTCTTCGAAGCGACCGATCGGGCTCGCATGTCGCACTACAAGCTGACCAGCACGGTGATCCTGCATTTGGCGAACGAGACCGAGGCTCTTGGAGAGATGGACCTGAGCGGGAACATGACCCGGCAGGTGGAGGTGGACCTCCCCGTCGAGTCGGACGCCAGCCATGTGGCCAATGTTGGCCGGCTCGTCGAGGATATGGAGCTGAAGATGCGAAACTTGCTGCGTAAGTGGCGTTCTGGCTGTCTGGCTTTGAGTATGTGGGGTCTAACCTGTCGGCAGAGGAGGTCTATTTCGGAAAGGCCAAGGACGTTGTGGGTGAACTCAGGAGTAAGCATCCCGGACCGATTGCCTTGACCATGCTAACCCAGACAGGCCTTGCCTCCTTGTCTGAGACAAGCAAAGAGAAGGCCACCCATCTGGAGATGATCCGGTCTATGCAGCGGTAGTCTGAGTGTTTATCAGAGCATGGTTGGTGCATCCGATGGATGACTTGCCATTCACTTGCTGTACGTAGTTTGCGTCAAGGTTCCTGGTGATCCAAGTTTCAGATATTGTTTTTCCATAGCTCGCAATTATACAAGTGTTACACAAGAGGCTCTCCAATTAACAGAGAAAAAGGTACAGTCTCATTGAAGACTATGGGTATCATAACGCGCTGAGAAGCCGCCGGAAATCAAGAATCCCCTCTAACCGCCCTTGGCCGACAGTCGTTCAATCCGTCTCCATCTTTTCGTGGCCACGGCTTGACTTTGTGGCCGACGGATCCGTTGCAGTGGAGCTGCTGATTTGTTCCACAAATCCTCTAGCAGCAGCCCAAAGCTCAGCCTCCTTGTCCTTGCCGACAGTATCCTTTCTGCTATTCAGCCAACTGACATCGAGCGGGTTGGCCGCAGCAGGCCCTCCAATACCAGCCCCAGTAGCATCGCCGGTTCGGGAGCTCGACTCTGGCGCAAGGATAGAGGCCTCCTCGAGGGCGTAGACCTGGCGACGGAGCCGTACATCGATGGACGAGAGGAGCGCAAAGTACTGCGAGGTTGCCTCTTTGAATCGGGTTTTGTGAGAGTCGAGCGAGGTGTCGGTGGAGGAGTCACCAGACCGGGCATTAGTCAGCGCTTGAATGGCGAGGCCGGCGGAGTGAATCAGCTTGGCAACATCCTACCGTCGTCGTGAGGTTAACAATTGTTCGTCCGGTTGGCATCGTGGAAAGTCAATCGTTCTCCCTCACTCACCTTGTCGACCTCGTTCAATTGACGGATGCGGTCTGCGGAGGTAAAGAGCTGATCCGGGTTTCCAGAGTCTCGCGCGTCGGCCATGGTGCGAGGGAACGTGTCAGAAGGAGAAGTATCGCCAGCTCGAGAGGAAGTTGAAGCGCTGCAGGCGAGCTGTATCCCGTCACGTGCTCTTTCCTGGGGAATCACGCTGCTGACTCAGCGCGGCCTAGCCCCAAAGCCGCCTAGCGCCATATCCGAGAGGACGAAAGCCGCAAATCCTCCGCGTCTTTACTTCCACCCTCTCCTCGCCGTCTCCCCCTCTTTCGCCTTCCCCCCCTTCATCTTGAGTCGGAAGCATCTCGTCCGATTAACCCATCCAGCGCCATGTCTGCGCCAGGCGGGGCCCCCAGCCCTGCACCCCGGAGCGGAAGTATGGGGCCCGGTGGTGGAGGAATGTCCATGCCTCCTCACCAGCAATCAATGGCCGCAAGCACCCCGGTAACGCCTAATCCGCCGGCTCCTCCGCCCAATAGCGCCATGTCGCAGCAGAATCTGAATCAGATAGTAAGTAAACTATGTTCCAAGGGGTGCCGTTGTCTGTTGGTGGTGGGGTTGGTTTGATCATCTGTCTGTTACCGGCTTCAGCACATGATCCATGGGGGGGTTTCATGTTGGATCTATTGTGTTCCTTTTTGCATACTCTCCACGTATCGTCCATTTCTTTGCCGCGGACATGGCTGACCCAACGCCCCAGGTCATTGACTACCTGGCCAAAAAAGGCTATAGCCGTACCGAGGCTATGCTTCGTATGGAGTCTGCCAATCAAGAGATTGATGGCCGTCCACTGCCCCCTCTGGGTGAGGATGCGCGTCCCAAGTACCGGGCTGGATTTGGTAAGCTCCCTACGTTGTTATGGCTATGATGATCATTTCTATCCCTCGCTGAACGGATGTGGCTGATGACCATAATAGACTTGATTAAAGTCTGGGTGGAAGATAATCTGGACCTTTACAAGGTAGAACGCTTCATCCCACATCAGTACCTAGGTATATCTAGCTAATCCCCCACAGCCAGAACTGAGACGCGTGCTCTGGCCACTCTTCGTCTACTCTTTCCTCAACATGGTGACCTCCTTCTACCCACAGGAGGCAAAGCAATTCTTCGATACCAATAAGAACCTCTTCTTGCCGGAGCACACCGAAGATGTTCGCGCTCTGGAGCCCATTAGTCTCCCGGAGCATGTGCAGGACAATACCACTGCCAAGCTGTACCGGAACAACAAATACCGCTTGGTGCTCAGCAACCCGGCCTTCTCAAACCTCATGCAGTTCCTGGAAAGCAAGCCGAAAGAGGGAGGCTCCGTCATGTCTGCCATTCTCAGCAGCTTCTGCACTGTCATCACGAAAGAGCGCGCCGTGGATGACCGTTTTAGCTTTGCGGCCATGCTGGGCCAGGCTGGAATGGGACATACGTTCCCTGCTGAAGACGAAGGTATTCCGGGCCATCATCCAGGATCGGCTTACACCGGCGATAACCCTGCTATGGCGGGAACGTTACCGCGTCTTAGGCTTGGCAAACTGCCCTTGGAACAGACCTTGGAAGCTGACGTGAGGGGCGAGCTCGCCGACGAAGATGCGAAAAACCCGCCAACGGCCGGCCAAAACACACTGGTCCAGGAGTTTGACCACATCATAAAAAAGGAGGAGGACGACGAGGCACCTACACGTGCTGACATTCCATACCCTCCGTCAACGGCTCGCGATGTGGAAATGGAAATCCAAAAGGTCAAAGAACATCGCGACCGGTTCAGAATCGAAGGTCGGACCGGCGGCGTTGGTCCCGCTGTCAGCGTGTGCATGTTCACGTTCCACAATACGTACGACGGGTGAGTCTCGAGCCTCCTCCATCTGTCTTCCCTAGCTGACTAGGATTAGGATCAACTGCTTGGATTTCTCGGATGACAATATGCTGGTTGCAGCTGGTATGCAGGAGTCATATATCCGTGTCTGGAGCATGGACGGAAAGAAGATCCAATCGACCTACGACAGTGTCGATGATACCCCTCCGTCGAACTCCCGTCGTCTTATCGGTCATTCTGGCCCCGTGTATGCCGTGGCGTTTGCTCCATCCGCGACCCGCTCGGAGACGTCCACGACCCCCACAAACGCCCGTTGGTTGCTCTCCTCGTCAGCCGACAAGACCATCCGACTCTGGTCGCTAGATCTGTGGCAATGTATGGTTGTGTACAAGGGACACGATCAGCCCGTGTGGGATCTCCAGTGGGGACCCTTCGGCCACTACTTCGTTTCAGGTGGACATGACAAGACTGCCCGCTTGTGGGTTACAGACCATATCCGCCAGCAGCGCATCTTTGTGGGCCATGACCAGGACGTCGACTGCGTGTGCTTCCATCCGAACTCCGCGTACGTTTTCACCGGCAGTTCCGATCATACGGTGCGCATGTGGGCGGTGACCACAGGCAACGCCGTCCGCATGTTCACCGGACACACGGGCAATATCACGGCCCTTGCGTGCAGCCGAGACGGCAAGATCCTGGCATCTGCAGACGATCACGGATCGATCCTCCTGTGGGATTTGGCCCCTGGAAGACTGATGAAGCGCATGCGTGGCCACGGCAAAGGTGGCATCTGGTCCTTGAGCTGGAGCGTTGAATCGACCGTTCTTGTGTCGGGCGGGGCTGACGGGACAGTTCGCGTATGGGACATCTCTGGGCCCGCCCAGGATGCTTCGCAAGGACGCGTCGTCGGCGAGGGCGGTGCTGGGTCGAAGGTGGATGCGGGCAATGCAGCCACTACTGGGACGCAAGCCTCCAGTTCCGTCGCCCCGAAGAAGAAGGGCAAAGATGTCGTGGTGACGCCGGATCAGATCAGCGCTTTCCCGACAAAGAAAAGTCCAGTGTACAAGGTGAAGTTTACCAATATGAACCTGATCATTGCCGGAGGTGCCTATCTTCCGTGATGCTTTTCTCAGTGGCGTTGATACCCGAGTCCTTTATTTTTCTATTAATATGCTTGTCACATGCCCTCCTTTTGTTTATGTCATCTTTTGGAAAGGACGCTAGTCGCAGGTTTGAAGGGTACTTAGATACATACAAGGCGGCGTCCTGGCATGGTGTTGGCGGTGGTTTCGTTGAAAAAAAGCCAAGAGCCCTTTTTACAAACACTGGCGAGACTTGTTCTACAGCCGTGAAGTATCAATCCAATGAATGGCTTCCTTTATCAGTATAATAGTCTATATCTACTTTAATGACCCAGTGCTGCCTCCCGGTGGCCGTCCAAAAGCATTCCCAATACCACCACCTTGCTTCATCGCAGCTGATGCCTGCATATCTGCCACTTTGGGCGGCAGCACCAAGGCACTCCGATCATTGCGCTTGTAGAAATCCACCAGAATCTGCGCGGTCTTGGCCGGTTGGTCTTCTTGAATAAAGTGGCCTGCTTCGGGCAGCACCTGGAGTTGATATTTGCCTTGGGGCTGTTAGTTGGCGGGCAGCATCCCGTGCTAAAGAGGAAGTGCGTACCTTGCATCTGTCCGATCATCAACTCCTTATCTAATCTATCTGTACCGGCGAGCAGAAGCAATTTGCCACCACGAGCTTCGAGGAACTTCTTACTCAGTCCGATGAACCAGTTCTCCCAGAAGGGCTTCGTCTCAGCGAGATTGGTACGCCACACCCACGGTTTAGACGGGTCCGTGGCGGATTCCTCCTCGTAGAGTAATGAGGGTACGGAAACGCGCGCGGAGGTCCTATTGCGGAGGGTGCGCGAGCGTGTACTACAGACGCTTTTTAGCTTGGCACTTCGCTTCCGCAGCGGGGGCGAACACCTACTGCCATTCGATCCCCGAGGTCAGGGAAGGGAACCGGGAAGGTCGAGTAGAGAGGTACTGCTCCATGCTTTGGAGGGCATCCATGGCCGAGCCTAGTGCTTTGTGAGTGGTGTTCAAACGCCTCCGATGGCTGATGGGGGTTTCGAGAAGACTGTACCCTCGACTACATCCAGCACGGCATACGCCAATAACTTGGACCCCAGCTCGCCCTTCTTGGCGACATCTGTGATCACCGCGCCGCCCAGACTATGTCCGACGAGGACAATGTCGGGGAGACTGTCCCAGGCCATCCGCGTGTGGGTCTCGCGGATGACGAAGACGAGGTCGCGATTGAGGGTCTCCAGGCTCAAGTCTAGGGCGACGGGCCCTTGACCGTCGGCTGCCGTCACGGTGGTCTGTCCATGGTCTCGGGCGTCCAGCGACAATACCCCCGCGTTGGGGAGGAGCCTCCGGATCTCTTCTGCGCATGTGGCGAAGGAGAGACCGGAGGAACCGGCGCCGTGATGCATGACGAAAAGCGGCCCCGAGTTGGTTGGGGGAGTCAGATAAGCATGGTGGGTGACGTGGGTGTCATTGACATCCTCGCGGAGGAAAAGCTCCTGGGCGAAGAAGTCGGTCCAGCTCAGCGTGGAGGAGGCGGATCTGCTGGGGTTAGCGAGGTGTCACCAAAGTGGAGTGTGTGAGATGGTGCGATACTGCCCGGACGGGAGGGGCGATATGACGAGTGTCGTTGTGTGCTACATAGAATCGTCACACGGCAAATGAAAATTTACAGTTACATAGGCAGTGCAATACATACTCTCGATCTGGTCTGGCAAACAATCGTTTACTCGGCGATGGGGTGACCGTTCCGGTCGACGAGCCGGAGGAATCCTCCTCTTCTAGGGCGTCCATCGAGGACACGGGAGGCTCGACAGGGAGCTTGGCCAGCTTTGCTTTGGCAAACGACTTTTGCAGCTCACTCATGGGTGAGTCTTCGGGCCAAGAAAGGTTTATATGGCGGGTCTAGTGGGATGAGTGTTGTATGATTGAGTAACGTCGGCAACGCTGCCCCACGTGGAGAAGAGGCAGGGATCAGTTCGAGGGTGAGAACGAGGGATCATGTTAAGAAGACACGGGATATCAAGACCTCGAGCAGGGGCACAATCATCTGCTGCTCCTGCGGCAATTGAGGGCGTGGGGATAGCTGTTTCTGGTATGTAGATGTTGGTCTGGATGTTGTTGGGCGTGAGGCTGACTAATACGAATGCCTGAGGCATAATTATATGACTTCATCGACCTCAACTCTATGATCTACATCTAGGTACGGTGCGCCTAATGGATATTCATCATTAGGTAGGGCTCTGCATGATATTCCTAGTCCAAATAGTACGATGCCGTTACTCATAAGCCTAACATCTCTGTAAGGCCGAAAGAAGTATTATGTGTTGTCTATCGGATGGAGCTGTCCAAACAATGAGGAAGAATTTAAAGACATAATCTGATAAATTGCCATTGCTTGCTTTGGACACCCTCTTCTGCGAGATAAAGATCATGTAAATTTATGATTCTCTGCCTGAAACTTTCCTCTTGCTCATTTTACCGCTACAACTGAGCTGGCTAAGTACTACTACTATCACATACCCAGCACGGCTTGAGAGTCATTCTCTCTCCATCTCACACTTGGCTTCTCTCTAGGGATCAAATATACATTGGCAGGATTATGGATACTCATATTGTAAGGGCTATTGGTCTACTATTGGGCAATAATGAAGAACGGATCTATTCGTGGAATATACTAGTAGTATATGCTACATGGTATGAACACTCTCAAAGGCTGTGGCTCCAACGGATATGGCATCCTATGAGAACATATTATTACCTACCTATCTATCACCACGGACAGGCCTAATATAGCTGGTCACTGTTCGTCTTAATAGACTATACCCTTCGTTATACATCCTTGGCTCTCATGACGTCATCGTTCTATGACATCTTTATCTCAACTCTGGACCTCCATCATCATCATTCCCGAACTCCTTCCACGACACAGTGCTACAGTAAGACAAAATGTCTGACGATCAGGAACCATCGCAAGGCTACGAGGACCGCCCCTCTATGAGCCCCAGGCACCATGAGGAACCTGATGAGCGGACGAGACTCCTGCCACGAGAGAATCCGGGGTATCTGAGTCCTGACGACCCTGCAGTGCGTTGACCAATCCGTGCTTCATCTTCCAAATGCATCCTCTCACCAGCAATGACAGGTTTCACCCTACAATCTCTGGAGCATTCGCGCTCTTCGGGGTCTCTCCTTGCTCTTCCTGGCCATCTCCTTCATTTGGTGGACGTTTCTTCTGGTGTCCGTGTTTGTGAGTCCGCCAGCGATGCACACCCGGGGATCTGGCTTCTTCTGCTTCTCCTATACCACCCTCACCGTCGGCTACCTCGTCATCAGCCTGCTCTTCTTCTCCGTCCCGTCCCGCCCGATGGTCATCTCCGGTATCATGCTCCTTGTCCTCCTCTTCGTGGACATGTGCATCATCGTGAGCGTACCACAGCTGCGCGTCGAGGAAGGCTGGGTCGGCATCGCCTCCGTCGTCTGGGCCACCCTCATCGCGCTGTATAACATCTTGCAGATTCGTTCCGTAGCGTGGGGCAAGCGTGAGGAGGAAGAACGTCTGACCGGCCGCGAGGAGACCCGTCGCCCGTTGCGCGAGTGGCTCGCCGTGCTGATCGAGTCCGTCGCCATGACCGTGCTCGCCCTCGTCGCCATCCTCTTCACCGCCACCTTAATCCTGCGCGCCCGCGACGCGTCCCTCCGGCCCCCGGGCTCCCAGTACCTCGTCAACGGGGACAGCTTCCAGGTACATCTCGCTTGTGTAGGTGGCGGCGGCGACAACGCCTCCATGCCCACCGTCCTGCTCGAGGGCGGTGAATCCCCCGTCGAGCACACGCTGCAGCCCTTCATCGATGACGTTTACCGCAGTGGTGCCATCGCGCGCTACTGCTTCTGGGACCGCCCCGGGTTCGCCTGGTCCGACAATGCCCCGTCGCCGTACTCGGCCGGCATGGCTGCGGATGCACTGTCGGAGGCGTTGGCGCTGGCGGGCGAGGACGGGCCGTGGGTGCTGGTCTCCGCCGGCGTGGGCAGCATTTACAGTCGCATCTTCGCCAGTCGCCACGTGCTCGAGATCGACGGCATCCTGCTCATTGACGGCCTCCACGAGGACTACCTCGGGAAGGTTGCGTCGCCGGGCCGCGGCTTTCTCCTCTGGCTGAGAGGGATCATCTCCCCGCTTGGGTTTGATCGTGTCGCCGGCGCCATCTTCAAGGGCCGCACGCGGGAAGACCGCGTGTACGGACGGAGCGCTTACCAGACGGGGAAGGTCATCAAGGCCAAATTGCAGGAGAACCTGGTCGCGGCCACCATGACGACCTCGGAGATTCAAACCGCCCGCCACGTCCAGGAAGCAGAGACTCCCCTTATGGTCGTCAGTTCGGGCGTCGAGGTCCGCAAAAGTCAGCGGTGGGCGAAGGGCCAGCAGGATCTGACCAAGGTAACGAGGAATCTGCAGGAGTGGGATATTGTGAAGGGCGCGCCACATGAAGTATGGCGGACAGTGGAGGGCAAACAAACGCTGGAGAAGCGATTAAGACAGCTGGTGCAGAGAGAAAAGTGATTGCTATTTGTATATTCATTTCTTGTATATGAAATTCAAGCAATGTTCGGAGTTTCATCGTCAGATATCTTTTGTATAACGGGCAATGCCGATGAACCTTGATGTTCCAAAAGATTCATCCGAACACCTCAACCTCTGTACAGGTCACGGCGATTGCAAGCGTGTTGGGATGTTCAAATCTTTCAGCGACACCTGATGGTCCAGAAATGACAGTGGGCCTTATATCCCGAAAAGCGATAGCCTGTTTTACCAGGAATTATATGTTGATTATTGTGAAGAATCGAGTGGATGCGAGACATATCCATATTTCTCCATACTACGCAGTACTTAACGGCTGCAGATCGTTCCCAGTCCGGGCGCTGTGCATCTGCAGGTAATAAGTAGAAAGGCATGAATTCCTTGTCACTTCAACTTCTTCCATCCCACCCTGATGACCCAAAAGCGCCTTTCACAATGGTACATTTCCCGACCTTATCAAATTTTATCACGAAATGACAAACAGCGCTCTAGAAGGTCATCTGGACCTGCTTAAAAGCCAATTGCCCATTGGGAGGCTGGTATCGCGCAGTCCGGCCATGTCGGGTTTAATCCAGGTCCGCAAGACATGAAAGATGTTGACTGGGCATTTGGTCTCTTGGTCAGTGTCATCCACGGGCCGTATCGAGCTCCCCTAGTTCATGCTCAATCGGCTGATAACGCGAGCATCTAGAAGACACCGGGTAAACGTGGTCAAGTGCACGATTGACGAACGGCAATGTCCCATTACATATCTGGCAGTATTGATGGTACTGCCCAGCAAATCATGGGACGTCTCGAGGTGTTTCTAGCTCATATGTGGGATATCAAAATAAAACTGCGAAGAACGGGGCGCCATACTCTGGTGCGTTCATCTCGATACCACATCAGATTTATTCGCATCCATATCCTGGATCCGTCCATAATGAAGCCGTTGATGCTAATGTCTTGACAGAACCATGATCATGATTGGGAACGAAGCGCAGGTCCGCTGGTGTCTTGAGCATGGGCTGACCCGCACGGATGCAACGACAGGGGATTCAACGATGTACTGAGCGAGGCTGGGTTATCTGGTACTGTAGAAGAATTCCGGTTGTTAGCTGTACATGGCGCCGACTTCTCCCACAGCAATGCCCTTCATGGCCCAGCGAACCGGACTGGCAAATGGCCAATTAAAATCCTGGCTGTTGGATGAGGCGAAGGTTCCGATTAACCTGCGCAAGTGGGAATATGATCCGAGAAGCCAGGTATAGGGTCTGCGCTACATTGCGCCATCGGGAAGGGTGCCTCTGAATGTGTGTGCCTCTTACTGCAACGAGGCATAGATGTCAACTCCAAGAATAAAAGTGGGTTAACCGAGCAGGATGTAGCTCAATGGATGGGAGGGACAGATATTGAGGATTTTGGATGCCGAGACGGGATAACTGGATCATCTTCCAGAGTTTCATTGCCGGCTTTCTTGCTATCCCTGACCGATGTAGTTGATACTCGAGACTACGTCATCCTCAGCCATGGAAAGTTCTCCCAATACCAACGAAGCGACCAATCCTAATAATGTGATTTTCCGAGCCGTCTAACTATACGGTGATATCAAACCCGCGGGAAGAACCCGACGTCGCATGCTGAAACGTAAATCATGTGGCCACATGTATGCATCAGGAAGAAAGACAAGTAGGACGCACGTCTCCATAAATGAACTCGATACAACTGATGTCCCCAGTCACGTCACTCCAATCGGTCGAGTCGACGATAGCCTAGTCGATCAAACACGGGGTCGAATGTTGAACGAATGGGCCGTGGTGGGGGGGTTATAATCGGGATCGAATACCCGTCACTCTAGACTAGCTCCCTTGAACCTCTTAGCAAGCTGTTCACTTTCTGACTTGGGAGACTCAGTCCTTGAGGAAAGGAACCGCTTTCCAGTCGGGACCATCGGACGGGAAGATTCGGCCGTACTGAGCCAGGGGCGCTTGGGGGGGCGCTCACCACTTTCCTGAAGAATCGTCACCAAGGTCGCCCACCCGGGGGTATTAATCAGCTGCATCCCATCCGCAGGTTTTCGGGACGTCGCAACGCGGCAGAGAAGGGATTCTTCGTCCTGGAATGGGTAAGCAAAGGCCGGGGCGGGGGATATGAGGGAGGGATCCTCTCACCTTATTGAACGTCGACAACGAGTGGAGGAAGCACAGGAGATGGAAGTCTGACACCGCTTGAATCGCCTTGTCGGGATCACCATGCGACACCAGTTTCTTCGCGACATGACGGAGCTCCTGGCTCTCGCCAATGACTTCGCGGTTCTCTATGGGGAAACTACTGTCGGTGAATAACGGCGACGACTCCGTGGGGAAACCGTGGGTTAATGTGACCAAGAGATATTCAACAGGGAAAGCGGGTTTTGCGTTTTGTTGGGCGCTCACGCCGTACTCGTTGATCTTGCGATAGAACACCTCTGGGATATATCGCGATTTATTGTCTGTGTCGTCTTCCTCCGACTGCACAAGCATGACGGAGGGCTCGGCGGACGGCTCAACGATGTCTGCACGGACCATTTCCACGGCGGCTACAGAAGCCTGATAGGCGCTGACCGTAATGGCGCCCTCTTCGTCGCCACTCAGGACACAAGTGACAAAGTTCGAGCCGAACCGGCCATTGCGACTCCATTTGGTGGCCTTGGGATGTTGCGCCTGTAGCCTCGACGCAAAGGCGATCTCTAGCGAGGAGAGGTAATATGAATCGATATGTCGCTTGCATATGACAGAGCCATCGCCCTGACCGGCATCCAGCAGGTCCGTGAAGATCACCCCGACCTTCTCCAGGCCGCAAAGTCGAGCGACTTCGTCCACTTCTCTTTCATTTGGCCACTCATGCAGAGTGATCCCGTCCACCTCATCCACCTGCGGCGGCTCGTAGATCGCTTGAACCACGGCCTTGATACCCAATGGCACTTCCGCATACTCCTCGTAGGTTCCATACAAAAAGCCCATGCGCTGGGAGCCGGATTTGCGCCAGAAGTCCAGCAATGAGTTGATCAGAGCAGGAGAAGAGAATTCCACGTGGTCGACCATGCGGAACTCTTGCGGCTGGAGACTGATTGCACTGGGCTGACACTTGGTGCAGATGCCCTCAGGCCAGGCGGGGTGTCCAGAGGGACAGTCGCGCCGGACACGGTAGTATGGTTCACTGAGGGGGGCCATGAATGAGCTGTTCAGCTCCGCTTTATTCGTTGCAGCATTGATCTTGCGGAGGTAGGAGTGAAACGATAAATGTTTGATCTTCTTTTCTCCAAGGTATTTCGGGTCGTAGGGTTCCAGTGGCATACAGTAGTCGCACATGCCTTTTGGGCCATGTTTACACATCTTTGTATCCAGCGAACGTTTGATTTTGCCGTCCTTCTTATCCAACGCATCATCCAATGGGCTCTGTTGGATCACTTCCCAGGGGTTTTTTATTGTGGCGGAAGGAGAGGCAGGTTGAGCGCGGATGGCGACCGTCTCGGGTTGTGACACCGGGGCTCCGTTCAGACGGCGGGATGATTCGTTCGTCACATGCCCGTTTGAGGCACCGTCTTGCAAGTCTTGTTTGTTTTGATAGCCAATGTAAAGTTTGTCACCGTGGCTAGGGAACGTGTCAACGAATCTCAGACTGAACGGAATCAGCAACAAACCAACCTTAAACCAGCCTTTTCAATCGAAACGCCACCTAGACCAGCCAGAGATCTCTCATCACCACCGGTGCCAATCGGTTTGTTGGACAGGCTGATTGAGGATGGCTCGACGTCTTCGGGAAGGTGTTCTACAATCTGCCAGGGTTGTCAGGATGGCGCGTTGCTCCTGGCTGACTGGAGCATACCTTTTGCTGGAGAGAGGGAAGTAGCTCCTGTGGGTTCACAGACAGTCGAAACTGGCCATTTCGACTTTCAAATCTCAACACAATCGGCCGGGACGCCATGGTAGCGGGAGGTAAGGTGCGGATGACGTGGGAGCAGGATTCGTAAACGGTGGGTTGCTTGGGTGGATCTAAGGGTTTAAGAGAAAAGAGCACTCATGACGGTTAACGGGAGGCAGTATATGTTTTCCAAGAGAGTGTGTCCAAAGAAGAGATGGGACAGGGAGAAAGCAGAGGAGGAGCGGATTCAAGATGGAGAAGCTGTGGTGGAAAGCGGAGGAACAGAAGCAGCTCTATCGTCATACCGCCTTAGTCATCGGCTGACTAACTAGTCAACTACTCCATAACTAGTTACATTACTCTTGACCAACAAACTATACGAGTTTTGATATGTGCGAAGATATATGGCGAGGTTATCAACGCATTGTCTGCGCTACGCGAAAGAAACGGAGATATCAGGATAACCAAGTCTCATTAGGCATCATATTCTGAATGAACCTCTCGCCACAAACGCCTCAACAAGAATCGCAAACACATGAACAAGCGAAGCCAATGACACAGCCAGGGGTATTGAGGGATAAAGCCAATCAAAGAATATTGCACTTCTTGGGGAGACCGCAGGGTCCCTCGCTCTTCTCGGCTTTAGCACCCGATCCCTTCTGCGACGTGGTCGGCTGTTGCGTCTGCGCAGGCTGGGTGGTTTCATTTTTTTGTTGGGTTTTCGGTTGTGATGCGGTGCCAGCTGCAGCGGGCGTGTCGGACTTGGTCTGGTCGCTGCCATGTAGTCAAGCAGTGGCCTTGGAGACGTGCTCGTAGAAGGCCTTGCCCTGGGCCTCGGCAATCTCGAGCTCGAGGGCAGTGGGCTGACGGGAGCCATCAGCACCCTAGGAGAGGTTAGTCTTGGAACGACCCGGGGGAAAAGGGATAGAGGTAGAATCAAACGTACGGCAAAGGTACCGGCACCCCAGGCGCTACCACCGTGGATCTCCGTGAGGTTGGCGAGCTGGGGGAACACGGTCTTGTAGCCGAGAGGCACGTAGATGAAACCGTGGTGGGCGAGGGTGCTCATGGCAGCGATGCAGGTGGATTCCTGGCCACCACCGAGAGTACCGGTCGAGACGAAAAGACCGGCATACTTGCCCCAGTAACCACCGGAGGCCCAGATGCCACCAGTGCGGTCCCAGAAGGCCTTCCACTGGGCCGGGAAGTTACCGTAACGGGTGGGGATACCGAAGAGCACGGCGTCGTACTCCTTCAGGGTGTCGACGTGGGCGATGGGGTAGCTGGACTTGGGAGGAGCGTGCATCTTGTCCAGGACCTCCTGAGGAAGGGTCTCCTCAATCCTGGAAAGCCAATGGTGAGCTTGACGACGACAATTGGAGAGGTTCCGGGGGAACTCACTGGTAAACGTCGACCTTACCGCCGGCGGCCTCGATACCCTTCTTCTCGGCCTCGGCCAGCTTGACGATGTGGCCGTACATGGAGTAAAAGACAATAGCGATCTTGGCCATGGTGACGGAATTGGAGGGGTAGACAATAGAATTAGGATTAATAGAAGTCTATGATCGATTGATATGGGACAGAGGATGGGATTGAGGGAGAGGGAGAGAGAGGGATTTATAGTCCATCAGAACCCAGCGGGGCAGCCCCTCCAGCCCCTCCGAGAGGGAAGCAACCGAGACCCTGCTGGGGAGGGAGGGGCCTGCAACCCTACCAGAGCTCAACCTGCTGGCGGCAGCAGCAGGACGATGCAGTAATCATCAATAATCGACAACGGCGATGAGCTAATCGATGACTGATCCCCACCCCCGCCAATCAGCGCCGGGTCTGCCAGCTTAGGGAATTCTGACCGATCGGTGACAAATCCTCCATCTTCCCCGTATTTCCGCTGCTCAGCGCATTCATTCGGCCTGTCTACACGGTGATCCCGATCGCGCAAGCATGAAGAATCCTCCCTCGCGGTTTAACGGCCCCGTAGGCCTCTCTCCTGAGCGGCATGCACCTCCAGACCGGTGTCTCCAGTCATGATGTCATCCGATACCTCCGAGGACCCCGTAGGAACAACATAATACGCGCTGTCATGCTCTATAATCCAGATCCACTCCATTGGGTATCGTACAATAGTGTCCACTCTGTCTTCCTGAACAATCCTCTCATCCTCATCCCCGTCCCCGTCCTCGGAACCGTCCACGGACAAATCCCCCGCCCCGTCCTCGTTCATTCCTCCACTCGCGTTCGCGCTCTTTCTCCCGTTCCTGCTCCTCGCGAATCAGCGACCGTTCGCGCTCCAGTTCCTCCTCCGTCTTCTCCACCCGCAGGGTCGGCGGTGGGAGGTTCTCCGACCACCGCGGATGGGCGTCCGTGCAGCTCTTCCCTTCCGGACAGAATCCGGCCACGTAGAACGGGCATAAGCGCCGTCGCACGTGGCGTTTCGAGCAGAGCGCTCCCAGCGGGCAATACCCCCGGTCGTAGTGTTCACAGGGCGGCAGCCGGGCCTGTTCCCGCACGTGCTGATAGAGGCAATCGTCACCGTTGGGGCAATATCCCGACCGCGAGAACGACTGGCACTCGGGCATCCGCCGCAGGTTATATTCGTGTAGGTATTCGCATTTGAGCCCCTTCTTGCATAGGCCCTTCAAAAAGTGCTTGCACACCAAGGACCCGTGTGTCGTGGATGGCGCCAGGCCCGACGCGGTCGTGGTCGACGTCGTAACCCGAGACGGTGTAGGATGGCGATCGGGGCAGGCCGGTCCGAGAGGGCAGTGGCCTTCACTGTAGGCTTTGCAGACGGGGACATCGCTGGCTAGGCCGAACCCGAAGCTCTTCCGGATGAAAGGGGTGAAGGAGAAGTCTTCGTAGCTGGGGTCGCGCGAGCTATCGCTGGATAGGATCTGAGCCGCCGCGTAGCTCACGTCCGCAGTCATGTTGTATCCTTTATGTCCGCAGATACGCGATGGAGAATCGGCGAGGTTGAAGGTGATCGTGGATAGCAGAATTGAGTAGAGTGACTTAGTAGATCAAATGACGGCGATGGGTCGTGAGAGGCAGTGAGGGATTATGACAAGGTGCTCATGTATCGCTTCTGGCCTTGAAGAACGAGGGTTGCTGTTCGCTTCTCTATGTTGTTGCAGAACGACCGAGAAGGAACAAGAAGCGTCCCAAGATGGCAGGCGGTGGCAAGAGAAGCGCAAATGCACACATTAGTCATTATATTCACAATATCCATAACTACCTACATAACTCCATACTTCGCATTGTTGTCTCTGCATCTCCGCGTACTTTTGCTCGTGATCCTCCAATTTACCCGACAACCAGCAGATGGCGCCCAAGGGGTTGTATCGCCTCAGATCCTGACGGACAATGGGAGTTTTCGCCGGTCATCGGCGTCTGAGTCTATTGGACCGACTATCCTGATGCCCGTTGTCCCTGCATACGAAAGAAAAAATCCCTCCAAGTCATGGGATCATCCTGATTTTCTTTTGCTAAGCTATTCTCCACTCCCAGGAGAGTCTGTCCGGGTTCGTGCGGGAACCACGCTTTCTGCGTCTTCTCGATCCTCCTGGGTACAGACAGTAATCTACCTAACATCCCCATCAGCAGGTCTGGATGTACCCCGGAGGTTCTCGATTCTTTTGGCTTCTTTTGTCGTTGGGTCCCGGGCGATCCGCCCATCGCCGAGGTCCAGTCATGTTCAAACATAGCCAGCCATGCAGCTGGGTGCAGCTCATCATGCGGGGATAGCAATCAGCAAGTCAGCGCTCCCCACAGCCCCTAAGAAGCGAGAAAAAAAAGCAACGAATGTGAAAACTTTAACGGGACTCGGAAAGGGAGAATGTCTCTGTCCAGAATCGAATAAATTCGCTGGGTGAGAGGTCTACGAGATACTGTTCAAGTGGCCTGCTGATCCCTGTCCATACACTCAGCGACAGTATGCATCAGGCGAGAGGCTGGGACTCTCCACCACCACTCGTGGGACAGTTTTCTCTCACCGGAATGGATCAATCCCTTTAATCATAATCCGAGCCGCACGCGCGTTGCCCGTTTCATCACCTATGAAGCTTCCGGGGCATCCAATGAACCCCTCACAGCGGGGTGAAGCATGGGCCCTGTCTAGTGTCCACCGGGGCCAAGTCGCTTTCTCTTTGTTGTCATGGACAATAATAGAACGAGAGTGCTAACAGATGAATGCCTAGGTCCCCGCATTAAAGAGGGATGGGGAAAATAATAATAATAATAATGCCAACCCCCCTTCATTCCTGCAGTGTCATCGTGCACGGTTGGAAGGCAGCCTTTAACCACCAGACGAACCTCTGGACAAGTCAGCGGCCGTAGCGGATCCGAGCTGCATTCGAGTGGGAATTCTGGTTTATTAATCCTAGCACCGTCAGTCGTCTCTGAGCCCCGGTCCAGTCCCTGGAGGGTCAGGTCGGTTGCCTTGTCCTCTGGTCACTCGGTTCGTACCTGAATGCCATCCATGGGCCCGTCAGTATATGACGATGAAGAATAAAATCCGGTAGACCCGATAGACGAGGGGAAAATCAATGTGATGAAAGTCCCAAACTGGAGCGCAAAAAGAAATTCTCCCCAGCAAAAGCCCCCATCCACACGTGACGTGCTTCTCCGGTGGGCATACTAGACCTCTTAGTTATTGTTCGTGTGCTCTGACCTCATCCCATCGTCGTCATCGCCCTCTGCTCTATACCATCGCCTTTTCATTCACGCCCCTTCTTCCATGGTGCGCCTGTAGCCAGCACCAACCACCCCGTCTGGGTCCCGAAATCCCCACTACAGTCATGTTCTCCGGCTCTCTCTTCCCCCACTGGCGCCGCAAAGCCGCCGAACGCTCTAGCAGCAGTTCCTACGAGGTGCCCTTCTACCTGAACGCAGCCTACTATCCGAATTGGCGCATCTACCGCAAGCAGCCGCCCTCGTCCCTGCGGTTAGGCTTCATCTCGCACATCTTCTACGCCTTTGCCTGGTACGAGTCTCCCGCACTACCCCTCATTCTGTCCCGGTCCATTGCATAGCCATGTTAACCCACGGGCGTTTTGAAGGGTCAAGGAAGATGGCACAGTCTATGTTGGTTCCTTCGTTCTCTCCATTCATGTGATTTGCCCGAGAAACTAACCGGGGTGTACGTTTTCCCGTAGCTGAGCGATGAATGGGCCGACGCCCAGATGCCCGTCGACGGCACGCAGGGCTGTCTCCGCGCCTTTGCGCAGCTAAAGCCGCAGTATTCGAAGATGAAGCTCATCCTCTCCATCGGCGGCGGCGGAAAGGGCAGCGAGAACTTTGCCGCTGTCGCCCGCAGCCAGTCCCGCGTCGAGACGTTCGTCCGCACCGCCAGGGAACTGGTCGACCAGTTCGGACTGGACGGGATCGACAGTATGCCCTCCCCCGATGCATAAGATTTGGTTCGTATGTTTGTGGACACGGCAGGAACTAACGATGCAAGTCGACTGGGAACACCCGGCGGACCCGCAGCAGGGCTGGGACTATGTGCGGTTGCTGGCCCGACTGCGGCAGGGCTTCCCGCCACCGCGATACGTACTCGCGACCTGTCTCCCGGCCGGACAGTGGGCGCTGCAGAACATCGACCTCGGCCAGGCGCAACGGTACCTGGACCTGATCAACGTGATGACGTATGATTTTGCCGGCCCGTGGACGGCCGAGACGGGCCACCAGGCGCAGCTGTACAGCCCGTCGCGCAACCCGGGCGCCGTGTCCTGCCAGTCCGCCGTGACGTATATCCTGGGGCGGGGCGTCGATCCCAAGAAGCTCCTTGTCGGGGTCCCCGTGTACGGCCGGTCCTTCCTGGGGAGCAGTAATGTCGGACAACGGTACGCAGGGTGCGGGGGCGAGGACGGCGTGTTCGATTACAGCGACTTACCCCGGCCGGGGGCCAAGGAGCACCACGACGACAAGCTCGGAGCGGCGTATTGCTCCGGCGGGGATGGCGGGTTCGTCACGTATGACACGCCGCGGACGGTGCAGCAGAAGGCCAAGTTTGTGACCAAGACTCGACTCGGAGGGTTGTTTTACTGGCATATTGGAGGGGATGCCCGCGGACCGCGCAGTCTGATCGAGACGGGGTACAACACGTTACATGATATGGAATGATGCGAGGAAGACGAAAAAAAAATGGAAGCGAAATATAGTCTAGCGACACGGGAAAAAAAAAAAAGGGAGAGGCATCCTGCAGGTTTTATCTATGTTTGTTGTGCAAATAGCCGACGAATGCGAATACTCTTCTGGTCTGATAAGCTGAGCGGCCGTGGTTGGAGGCTGATAAGATGTCGCCATCATCCATGCAGATTCAGATGCAGTCGGTTTCGGAAGGGATGCAAATCTAGACAGCGTTTATACTACAACGTCCCTCAAGCCACCGCGACCCTGGCAAATGCGCCTCGTATCTCCTCGACTGTCTTGTTCTCCGCCAGGAGCAGTCCTAGCCAGACGCGCGATTTCTGCGGATTCAAGTACCCACTGCCAATCCGCGCCTCGTCGGACGGAGGGACCTCGCCGTTCCCAGTGCGTGTGCTAGCCACTACGGGGATCCCGTAGGACTCGACCATATCCGCAATAGCGGAATCAAACGAGGACGAGACGGAGCCTGCGCCGGAGCCGGCAATCTATCATCCCGTTAGAAGCATGCCTCCAGCCGTGCGGCGGGGAAAAGAGAAGAAACTTACGACGATACCCTCCGCTCCATTCCGCACCGCATCGTACAGCGTGTCGTTGTGCATGTCCTGGTAGGAGTAGAGGATGTCCACGCGCGGAATGGACGACACATTGCGGACGTCGAACGTCATCTTGCCGGTGGGCTCGACCGGCGGGTAGAAGAAGTAAGGCGTGTTGGAGACGATGGCGCCGAGGTTGCCCATCTCGACGGCTTTGAAGGTGTCGAGGGTGTTGGCGTTCGTCTTGGTTGTGTAGAACGCGGACATGACGCGGTCATTCATCACGATCAGGCCGCCGCGGTCGCGCGCCGACGGCACCGAGGCCACCGTGACTGACTGCAGCAGGTTGAAGGGCCCGTCGGCCGAGATAGCTGTCGATGGGCGCATGGCGCCCACGACGACGATAGGCTTGCGACAGTTGACCGTCGCATCGAGGAAGAAGGCCGTTTCCTCGAGGGTGTCCGTGCCGTGTGTGACCACAGCCCCTGACATGGTTGCATCCTCGCAGACAACCTCGTTCAGCGTGCGCGCCATGTCTAGGAGAATGTTCGAGGTCACGTCCGAGCTACCCACGTTAGCAACTTGCACCCCCGCGACATTCGCGATGTCCAGCATCTCCGGGACAGCATCGATCAGGTCCTGGATCCCAATCGCTCCAGCCTGATAGCCTGTCGTGGCGGTGTTATCCGCACTGGAGCCCGCAATGGTACCCCCTGTTGCCAGGATAGTGACATTGGGCAGGGTGGAATTCATCTGGGTGAAATTGAGGCCGTGGGCGTTGGTGAAAACAAAGGTGACGTTGTCCGCATTAGCCCGTGGATAGAGCAACGGCGAAGCATGTCCTAGAGCCGCCAGGGCCGTGACGGTGAGTGCTTTCACGGTGAAACCCCTGACATGCGTTGTGGATAGACCTCTGCTCAGCTACGACAGACAAAATCACAACGATAGACAGGGTCCATCTTTATAGCTCGTGGCTTATCACGTGCCCACCGTGGACGGCCCATCTTATCAGACATCCCATTGTCTGCGGATCCGGTGTCGTAATTAAGCAGACTCATATGCCATCGTCAGGCTAATCGTTGGAGAACGTCTCCAACCGGGCTTGGCAAAGGGGCAGAAGTTGCTGCTATCTCTGCTGGCTGTGGATCGCCAAGGTCTTATCTCACATGGATAGAAGCGAATATCGGAGCTCGTCCGAAAGTGACAATTAAACTGGACGGTAGAGCACCGGCCGTGTATCATTCATTACCTATGGAGCTCACGAAGATAGTGATAGCAACAACCCTTCGTCATGAAACCCATACCAGCAAGCGTGTCCGAACACGAAAGACGGGAAAAAGCAAACAAGTGATATATCGGAGTACAGGATAGATGGAGAGAATCAAAAGGAGAAGCCATGAACCCCTAGTCGTCTAGTCCGAGCCTAAGATCTCTAGAACGTTCAGATCGACGTTGAGCTGGTTGGCGGCCAGCGCCGTCTCGAAGTAGGTCAAATGCTGGCCGTTATACACGGAAGAGTTTCCGGTAATCTGCACCGGAACGATGTAGTTCTTTTCCTTATAGTTCTCGAGCATACCAGCGAGGGCCGTCTGATCGACCTTCGCGGTCATCGGAAGCTGATTGTCGCCCGGCTTCAATACCAGATTGTTCAGGAAGGACTGCCCAATGGCCGTCCCGTCCACAGAGAGATCCAAAGTCACGTTGCCCTAGAGACAGTCAGTCAATCATCCTACAGACCAGTCGGTTCGATTGCCTCGGGCGCATACCATAGCAATGGTGATCACCGACGGGTTCGGAATCAGCACAGTGCCCGCGGAGTTTGAGCCATCGGCCTGTTCCTTCGTGAGACTCATCTTGAGCAACTTGAAGCCGTTTAGCTTGTTGAGACCTAGAGGGCGTGAGCACTGTCCTCTTTTATAGAGCAGGGTCTACGACATACCCTTCATCGTGGCGGTCTTGTTATAGGTCACCGTGATGGTGGGTAAGGCACCCTGCTTCAGCTGCGGCTTTCCGAAGACGTTGAGATCAACCTCCTCGTTGAGCATGACAGCCTTGGAGAATTCACCAAATGCATCGACGTCGCTAAGATCCACACGCTGCTGCACATGCACCTCTACGCCATCATGCGACTTGATCTGAGGCACGCGCACCGTTGAAAAGGATGTCGCGGCTCCGAGCAAGCTGACAGCGGCATCGAAAGCGAAGATGGTTGGGTGGTAGGAGCTATCGGTGCCAATGACCTGCTTCTGATCCAGCTGGAAGGATTCCGAAGCCGGGTCGGAAATGACCATCTCTTTGACGGTGAGGGTAGAAGCATCGATATCGCCCTGGGCGATGTTCGGATAACCGACGTAGACCCTTCACAGCGGTCAGAGGAGTCGTTGTGGCTACATGAGAATGCAGAGTACTCACACTGGAAGAGCGATGACCAAGACGACGGCAATGAAGATGATGAGGTGAACCCACCACCACCGTTTGAAGTGGGCGGCCAGACGAGACTTGAAGCTGGGCTTGGCGGCGTTCCCACCACCAGGCATCTCGACGACCTCGGGCTTACTACCGGTACCCATGCTGAGGGTTTGAGGATGGCGTCACACAGAGAGCTTCCGTTTCAAGCAGATGGAACTGAGTGGCGTGCCTCGTTGGACGAAGAGCCTGCATGGAAACGGAGTGAGATATTAGGGCCAGGTCTCCCTGCATGAGAAAGACGACCTACTTTGTGCACAATAAATAACTCGAGTGCCGCTAACGAAGAAGATATTGAAACGAATGGAAGAAGTAACCCCAGCTAAAAGAGCGACTGGGGATGATATTGTGGAGAAACGATCCGGGGAACGAGAGATGTTGAAGACAACAAACAAAGTTCGAAGGGCGAGAACTTCCTCCAAATCAGGCCATTTCGAATGGCCTGGGCAGGAGCTCCCGTGAATAATATAATTCCACATCCAGCAGGATGTTATCACATGGCAAGCGTGACTGGGAGAAACCGTCGCCCAGCAGAGCAACAGCACCGCGGGACTTCCGTCAGTGGAGCCATGGGCTTAGCCTGTTCGCCGCGGGGGAAGGATACCCTATTCGGAGAGAGTTGAAAACTTGCTATACCCTGCAGAATATGGCCGGGGGGAGGAAAATTGCCTGGGAGAAGGGGGTGGACATGGGCATCTGGCGGCCAGTGCCGGCTCGGACGGTAGCACTACTAACTTAGTAGACTTAGTAGGAAAGACGGTGTTAAACGCAGACTGGCTCGGGACTTAAAAGGGAACCTAGGATATAAAAAGGGCCTCGGCGGACGATCATTCAATCTGGGGTTGATGTTTCAGACCGTCCGATCAACGATGTTTGAGAGGGATCGCGGGATGAATCCTTTCGGAGACGCAAGACAATGTCAAGATCACACGCAACCGAGGCACATCAAGACCTCTGCGACGTACAGGAGGACATCCCGTCTGCTAATATCGCTGCAATGCAATGCAACCCCAGTCTCAACCCCAGGAGGCTTTACCCCGTGGGTGATCGGGGTTGCTTGGCCGATCCCATTGGTTTGGAAGCGATGCCGCCGAAGCGAATACGGCCGTCATCCGATAATTGGCGCCCTAGTGCTCCAAGGATTATTTCACTAGCGAGGGGTCGTTCGCTTCCTTTCTGTCATCCTGCGGTCCATCCCAATAACAATTAATTTAAAATGCTGGAAACATTGGTCGGTGGCGCCGCCGCCGTCTGTTTTAGGCCACAGCTCCGTGGTGTTTGCCAGGGATGGGAAAAGGCCCCCAAGCTCCATGAATGGTCTGCTTGTTTTAGTTTCGTCTCGAAACTCTCTTGTCGAGATGGTCATTTGCGCGAATGCTCACGAGACCAGGCAAGGTCGGGAGTGGCGAAGATGCATTCGAGAATCATCAAGAAATCATCATCTTTGAACCATCCCGGGGCTGAACCAACTCCACAAGACTGTCCGACTCAGTTACACAGCGTCATACAATCTACATCTGTCCTACCCTCGAACCGGGAAGAGAGCCATGGCGGAGAAGATGCGCTCCGATAAGATTGGTCGATTCATGAGTATCATCAAGGTATGACCTCTGCAGCTTGCAATCAACGAAAGAGAAAAGGAAAAGAGCAAAATGACAAACGAGTCGAGGGATTCACCCAATTCCATCAATAATAAGTGACAAGAAGGAGATGCACGGAAACAAGGAAGAAGGGAATCAGAGAAAGTAAAAAGTCACAAAATGGCGGGAAATCAAACATCACACAGTGATTAGAAATTATGAGGGGTATCCAAGAAATGAAATAAACCTTCCATCCCCTGCTGAACCGCACCCAATGCGTATCCGGAGATAGAACGAATGCAGATATGTAAGGCAAATGGCGAAAGAGGGTAAGTCAACGAGTGGAAGAATGGGAGAATAAACCAGGAGCCTGATGGCTCAACGATGGAAAGAGGATGGCCCTCGAGGTAGAAGAAAATGCATCAGGTGGTAACAAAAGGATCAGCCGCCCTCTTCTCATCGATTTCAATGAATCACGCCCAATGCCGCGTGTCAGCCCGATGGTACAAAATCCATTCAAGCTTCCGTGGCCGACTTTTTCCTCTGGAACAAGCTACGATGCCGGGATTTGCTGCGCTGCTTCTTTTCCGGTGTGGCCTGTTGGCCGCGGCCGCGCGGAGCTGCATTCGATTCATCATCGGACATATACTTGTCCTTGTAAATCCTGGATGGCAAGAGTTAGGAGCAAAAACGACACAAAACAGCCATAGAAACATACCAGCTATTTCCAACAATATTCATGCCCTTGGCCTCAGCCTGACGGTAGTACTTGGCCGCCTTCTTCAGATCCTTCTTGCAGCCAACACCCTCCGCATAGCAAAACCCAGCCTCCGCAAGCGCATCAGCATCGCCCCATTGGCCCGCAATCTCAAAACACCGCAGCGCCAGGGCTTTATCCTGCTCGATGCCCCATCCATTGAGATGGCTAACTCCCAACTCGTAGACGCTCAGGGCGAACTGGGCCCGATAGGCCTTCTGCATCTCCCGTACGCGAGCCGGGAGCTGAGTGGTCGATTCGTCCACCAATTCCAGGCCGACCGAATTCACCGCTTTCCGCAGCCACTGCACGCCTTCGCGCTGGTTGGGCCGCATCCCCCAGCCATGGCGACACGCCAGGGCGTAGAGGAGCATGCCCGTCGGATGATTCTGCTTCGCGGCAATCCGAAGATGATAGGTTGATTCCTGGAGAGATCCCTTTTCGTGGCATTCAATTCCTTTGGTTACATGCTCATCGGCTGACACTGCCGTTGAGGGGACGGCGGACCGCGCGGTCTGCGGCCGGAGGGTGGATGCCGAGTCGGCGGACGAGGTAGTTTCGGAGTGATCCTCCCCCTCGCGCTGCGTCGCAACCGACACAGATCGCTCAGCCGGTGACACGGATTCCGAGGCGGTCGGTTCTGGCGACGGAGATTGACGAGACTGGGACGAGAGCGGGAGATCGGGAGCCAAACGTTGGCGTTCAGATACCGGCGATTCGTACAACGAGCGAGCCTTGTGGGAGGCCACCGACTCCGTCTGGGAGGGGCAGGGCGAAGGGGTGCGAGCGGTCCGGGAAGGCTCGGACACGCCGAGCCCACCCTGCTTCTCAAAGAGAGGTTCCTGCCACTCAAAGTGTGGCGTCTGAAGGCCGGAGAAGACGACGGAATCCCGGGACACCATGCGTCCGCGAGGAAGCGAGTACTTGGCGTAGATGTACGACGACACAGCAGAGTTCGGGTCCTCTTCGGCGTGCTTCGCGCGCTCCGCATCCGTTGGCACCGCAATCGGGCTCGGCTTGCGCGCGCGGGTCATACCACCCGGCAGGTTAGACGGAGTATCAGAGGCGGTGGTGGGAACGGGAGCGGATAGGCTGGTACTCGAGCGGCTTAGAGGACGCGAGAAATTGTATGACGGACGCGTCAGATGCGGGCCGCCATTATTGGAGGTCTCAGAGCTCAACGAGGGCGATCGTGGTTGGGAACGCATCACGGTCGACATGGGGGAGTATGGAACCGATACCGCACTACCGGCGGAGAGTTTCCGTGGCTTCGAAAACGTCGAGCCCGCGTTCGAGCTGCTGTAGTCATCGTCGGAGCTCTCTGGCTGCGTGCCTCTCGAACTACTGGAGGGTCTCGAGTAGGGGGAGGCCGGGGGCGGCGCCAGACTTCGGGAGACGTTCAGACGCGAGGCCGAATCAGTCGAGGAGTTGCGCGACGGGCCCATTAAGGCGACTCCCACGGGAGGGGGAGGTGGTGGCAGACCGGAGGCGTAAAAGCGACGGGGGGTATCGGGGACGTCATCGCGCAGAGATTCGGGGGACTCAGCGCGGGGAAAGTCGTAAGGGTTTCGTTCAGCGTGATAGACGGTGGCAGGCTCGTTTCGGGGGGTCGCATTCTCGTCAGCAGAATGGCCATCGTCGCTGGCCAGGTGGGAGACGGCGCTGAGACGAGGGTGTTCGGACTGGGGACGAAACTTGGGCTCTTCGACCTCCAAGTTCATCCGCTGGGTCGGTTGCCTGGACAGGCCGCCTCCGCGGCCATGGCCACTATGGGACGAGTCGGCGGAAGAGGGTGAACGGAAATAGCCCGGGCGTGGCTGGGAGAGAGATCGGGCGACGCTGGACGGAGGCAATCGACTCAGACGGCGATCCCTTCGGGCGGACTCCTCCAACTGACGGGCCAACAAGCGACCCTGAGCGGCAAAAGCGTCAAGCGGCGAGAGAGCGGGGGGAACCTCGCCATCGAAGTGTTCAATGCGGGGAGAAGGGGCGCCACTGCGCAAGGTATCATGAGAAGCCGAGCGGTATTCACCGAACGGAGGGCGCGGCGGTTCCATGATGGGTTCTTATTTGGGGGGGTTTGGTGGGGATTCACGTCGAGTCCATGCGTTTGCTTGATCGGAAGTATGCGAAACGGAGGATTTGGGATGAAAGGGCTAGAGAGGGGGCGTTAGTGGAAGTGCAGATGGATGCATGCAGGAGGCGACAGAAGGGAAGCATACGGCGTAGAGCCAGCCGTTTGTTAAAGGAGTGACAAGGAAGCGATTGGACAGCTCTCGGCAGCAAACCAGGCAGAAGAGCTTTGAGAAAGGAGTGACGGGGGAAGATATGGAGGCGGAGCTAGAGAATAGTTGAGGGAGATAGAAAGAGACGATGAACAGGCATCGTGGACTCCAAGAGTGGAGGAGGAGGAGAGGAGGAGGAGAGGAAGAGGAAGAATGATGGAAGAAAGAAACGAAAGGAAGAAATGGCCGTTGTTACTTACGCCCTGACGATCCCCAAACAAACGAGGGGGTTGACAGTCCCCACGCGGAGCTGCCAGTTGGCGGCTGCTGGGACGGGTATTGACGGTATGGTCAGAGGTATGGTATGGTATTGATTGTATTGGTGGGTAGTTAACTTTGATGGAAGTGTGAGTATGACCAATACATAAATGACAGAACGGTAATTATACGCCGTTCTGACAGAACAATACCCTCCGGCTTGTCAGGGGCACCGGGACTTCAACCGTTCATGCAGGATTCCAGACCGGGAGCATCAGTATAGAACCTTGGAAAAGTCAAGGTTCTCTTCCAGGTTCCTTACGTGTTGAGGGAGCTCTATCTGAAGTCTCTCCTGGACATCCTGCGTTGGTACACCACCAACATCCATTCGTCTTCTAGAAAACCCGTCGAGTGGTTCGTCCAGTCGGCCGGGTGGAGCCATCTATTTATATCTATTTGATTCTGTTGTCGTTCCTGTACAACAAGGAGTATACTCGGTATACTCGGTAGGGTACTCTGTACCAGCTTGTAGGATATCCCCATCAAGATTATCTACTCCGTCTGATAGCATCAACAAATCCCTTACCTCACGATTCTGCACGCCAGTCTGAATCACTCCAAGCACACCATAATCCCGATCGACGGAAAAATCTCCTCCATTAATAACGATCATCCTTCGGTCCTTTTCCTCTTTTTGTCGTTGGTTTCGATCGATCGATTCCATGATTAGATAATGATCTCAATAAATCTACGCAGTACTACTGCCCCTACTGGCCCTAATATTGTGTGCATACTTGTCGACTGCGGGCATCCTAGGTAACAGGTAGAAGTCTACATATGATACCCCTTCGCGGTTGATATACCTAGGTCCTCCGTAGATCAAACCGACCATCTTGAGGCCTAGTAGGTACTTGAGTATCTACCTATTACTCACTATTACACAGTAGTCCACGACAACACACTATGCCATCCTTGGGTATCCTCATATCGGCCTATACTACGTATCCCTGGCTCCTCTGTCTCCCCATGTCTCACTCTTCTTCAGCCAACTCCGCCGTCCCTAATCGCTAGTGTTCACCATTCGTCAGCTCACTAACCCTCTCTAGAAGCCCCCCAAAAAACTTCCGGAGTCTGTCCGCACCAGTAACCCCCGTGGAAAATTATTGATTCCCTCTATAATCCCTCTATCATCCTCTCCCCTCCTTGAATCTGATCTCATTATGCCTCCCCAGCCATTATGATCAAACGCTCCTTTGCCCACCTCCTGGGAGTCGACCCAGCCCTCGATCATCTCCACCCCTTCGAAACCTCCTGGCTGCTCTCCCCCTCCCTGTTTGCCGGTCTCCGCGGTCTCATCACCTTCTACATCTTCCTGACCATCTTCTTCATCTGGGGGTGGGACGGCACCCATGGCGAGCGCGCCCGCATCGGTCAGACATTCAGCTACTTCACCTGGCTCACCTACTGGGGGTTGGCCTTTTACTATCTCTTCGCCACCATTCACACCACCTGCTATGCTTATACCGGTCGTTCGGTGCTCTTGGATCGCTGGCCGCGAGCCCTCCGCGCCCTCCACAGCATCTTCTACACCACCGTCACCACCTTTCCCTTCTTGGTGACCATCGTCTATTGGGGGATCTTATATTCCAGCTGGTTCCAACAGACCTTTAGCGCCTGGTCTAACGTACGCCGAACTCAAATCCCCAATCCAAGACACCCACTGACCAATTCCATGTATATAGATCTCCCAACATGGCCTCAACTCCCTCTACGCCTTGCTGGAGATCGTCCTCCCCACGACCAACCCCCATCCCTTGCTCACCTTTCCCTTCCTCGTGCTCATCCTCCTCCTCTACCTCTCCCTCGCCTATCTGACCTACCACACCCAGGGCTTCTATACCTACTCGTTCCTGGATCCCGGTCTGCGCGGCGAACACAGCGGGAAAGTCGCCGCCTACTGCTTCATCATCCTGGCCGCCATCGTCGCCATCTTCCTCGTCACCTGGGTCATCATTTGGTTACGCCGTCGACTCACCCACGCCCAAATCAAGCGTTCCGTGCATGACCGGGAACGGCCCGTCGAAATGGCCCAGGTAGCCGTGTAACTCTATATAAATAATACTGATGTGAAACCATCTCATGGTAGCGCCACGTCATTATGAACTATAAGATGCGAGACAACATCGTCAGTGATACAAGAGATGAGAGTAAACCAGCCTTTTGTCCCAACTCCACCCCCCCAACAAGCAAAGAAAGAAAGACACAGAAAGAAACCCATATGACCCTTTAAACCTTCTCCCAGCTCGTCTCGCTGCTACTCCCACTCGGGCCCTCCGTCGACGTCGCCGGTCCACTCCGCATGCCCAACATCCATCCCACCAGCCCGGCGGGAACCCACTCCCCGATGACGCTGTAGGTGCGCGCCCCTCGTCCAACGTACACGACGGGGGATTTGGCCTTTTTCCGCCCAAACAGGTCCTTCGATGCGGGCTCCAGCGCGTCCATCACCGCAAAATGCAGCGTCCGCGCCGGCGACCCGCGGATCGTACTAGGGCCTGCGGACGCAGCCGGCCGCTGCTCAATGCTGGAGAGGTACTGAGACCCGTACAGAGCCCGCTGCTGGGCACTCCAGGCGAGGACCTCCGTGCCGGTGATGTGGCTCTGGGCGTGTCGATATTGCGGTCCCAAGTCAATATTGCCCAGCTTCAACTCGACCACGTCGATATTACTCTGCTGGAGGAGGCCGAGCTCCCGTCGGAGGGAGGTGGCGAACCCAGCTAGTGCGCGAGCCGTGGTGACCTCCGGGCTGGCGAACGGGGCGGAGAGGGAGGAGGAGATCGACGGGTAGACGAAGACGACGGTGCTGTTGGCGTTACGGAGCGTAAGGAGGGGCAGGAGTAGTTGCGTAGTCAAGATCGGAGACAGCAGGCGCGTGTTGACGGTATCGGCCCAGGATGAGGACGGAATCGTGGCAAGGGGGCCGCCCACATAGTTCGGTGAAGGGACCAGGATGACCCCGCTCAGTTGACAGGTGTGTGGTGGCACGCCGGGCATCGGCCACTGCGGCTGGGTGATCAGAGAGTGGATCTCGTTCAAGGATGGGTGGATATCAGAAGGCGACGGAGGTGTCTTTTCACTTCAGTCAGCTTGCGTTCCGTGAAGGGGTCGGGGGACTGTACCGCCGTCAGATCAAGCCAGAGGGGCCGAAGATCCATACGGTTCTCCGACTGGACGACATGCTCCTCATCCGCGGAGGACACAGTAATATATACGATATAGCCTCGACGTTCGAGATCTGTAGCGATAGCTCTGGTCATGGGTTCATGAGGCGATCCAGCAACGACTAGTGCGACGATCAGATAAGCGCTCTCCGATGGGAAGCCCTATACATACCCACTATTTCCTTTCGAGCACCATTTCCGGCTCTTCTCGCTTTTCTTCGTTTCCCACTTAGTTTCTTGTTGCTAAAGTAGAGGATGGAACTGGTGCCAACGAATGCGAGGATCGCTGCTGTCCACGCGCGATTGCGGGCCATCCAATCCTGCACGCGATCGCTCAAGGACTGCGAACGAATACTCGGTCGAGGCGGCGGAAAAGGTCGCACGGTAGCCGGTATCCATGACTGGTCCGAGAGGGTGTCCCGGATTACTCGCGCGGCATGGTCGACATGCCGGTCAATAGAATCAGCGACTTCGAGGGAATATCTCCTTACGTCATGCGGGATGGAGGCCAACTAGCTCGATGGAGGACGAGTTAGCGATAGACGGGGGAGACAGAGGGCAAGAAATGAGTGGACTTACGTAGTCGAAGAAGAACTGATCGTCACTGGTCATGGTGAAGAGGGGATGATGAGAGATGGAGAGGGAGCCGAGTGGGAGAAACGATTGAAGACGAAAAGAGTCGACGAGCTAATCGATAAGCGGTCACGTGTCTTGCTACTGCATTAATGGATATCATTGCTATGAGGTTAGTAAAAAGTGTTATGTATTCTATATTGGTTTGGATACATGCTATATCTTTGAAAGGAGTGATTCATCTACTGATGAGTCTGAATAAACCCAACATGGTGCTGCCTATAGTATGGGGGATAAGGTATGTATGGCATGGCACAAACTCAAGTAAACCCGCACTTCACCTCCACCTCTCTTGCACACACATCCAACTCTGGAACTCTCTACGTCCACCGTCATCGTCAAACGTCGCTGCGAAAGTTGATTCTTGGACATTAGCCTGCAACATATTGATCAGCACGTGACCCTTCGAAAGTCTTTCGTGTATTACCTGATTATCAATCCGTCGCCGCACGCCAGCATCGTCAGTGCCACCGCACTCCATGACGCGGCCTCCGTCTCCCAGGCAGACAGGAGCCTCCTAAGCGGACAAACTCAGCATGTCTGAATTAGACACTCTTCTCCTTTCGATCAGCGTCTCATTACTCTCACAATAGACCTAATCCTTCGCGAAGCATCTTGTCCTCCTTCAGCAGACGAGTATCGGCAGTCAATCTTGTTAATAAGGCTTCTTTCAGTGACTTCCTTCACCCGTCAACATGCGTGAAATTGATGCCCTGGTCTTCGAATATCAACATGACAAGCATCGCCCCCGGGAATCAGAGGCATTGCTGATCCTCCGGAAAGTGGCATCCCTCGTCAAACCAATCATGCGGCGTCGAGACTGGAAGGTTGGCACCCTATGTGAATTCTACCCCCATCAGCAGAACCTCCTGGGCCTCAACATAAACGCGGGTCAGAAAATCTGCCTGCGCCTCCGATACGCCTCCGATCAGTGTCAGTTCATACCCATCGAACAAGTCGTGGATACTATGCTACACGAGTAGGCTCTACCACTCCGTTCTCAAGACACTTTTCATTAACCCCTACAGACTATGTCATATTGTGCATGGACCGCATAATCAGCAGTTCCACGCCCTCTGGAACCAACTCCGTGATGAACACGAGGAGCTGGTGACCCGTGGGTACACGGGCGAAGGCTTCCTGTCCGAAGGGAGACGGCTCGGGGGACGCAAGATGCCCATCGATGAAGCCCGACGACAGGCTCGGGCCGCTGCTGAACGAAGGCGAACCCTGTCCGCTGGCTCTGGGCAACGGCTAGGAGGACCGCCCATCTTCCGGGGAACAGACATGCGCAGAGTCATCGCTGATGCCGCTCAGCGACGTATAGAAGTCACAAACGGTTGTGCTTCTGGGGCGGATAACAGCGTGGAACTCGCTGACGAGGCGTCACGGAATGGCTTCCGGACACGAGCCGAGGAGGACGACGCCAATGAACAAGCGATCATGCAGGCTTATATCGATTTGATCGAACAGGAAGAACGCGAGAGATACGGGCCGTCTTATATTCCGCCCAGTCACGAGAACCCTGCAGGGCCCCGGTCGACATTGTCTCCTCCACCTGTGCCGCAGTCTACTAGACCGGCTGGTCCGTTGCAACCACCAGAGCCTGTCGATCTTACCTCTGACGATAGCCTGTACGAGCAGCCATGGACATGTGCTGTATGTACGCTGGAAAACCTACCCAACTTTCTGTGCTGTGACGCGTGCGCATCCGAGCGACCACGACCGCAACCCACGCGGACCGTGTCAGGACCAACGACCGCACATCCCCGGGGTACGGAAACGCGAAATAAAAACAAGCGGCCCCTTAGCCAAACCACCCAGCAGAATTCGTTCCGAAATCGTACTCGAGCAATTGAGTCTCTGGCTGCCCTGGAGAGAAATGCTTCCAAACGCCCACTGGGTTGGGTATGTGATTTCTGTGGCGCTTTCATGGAAACAGAATGGTGGACTTGTTCGAGCTGTGGGAATATGAAGCGAAGGTCGTGATACTGTCTGTGTGCTTTATTGAGTCTCCATGACTTATGCTCCTAATGATTTACGGTACTTAGCGTTGACTGAATGAGAAAGATAAGATTAATACTACACTATAGAGCGGTTAGATCTACTTTGATATATATTTCTATCTCTGCCTCCGCATATTCCGCAATAGTATTTTCAGTAAATATTATTCAACAGTTTTGAATAGAAGTGAGATTATGCTATACCTTACATTTCATGAAATTATTCGCAATAGTCTGCTACAGGAATCTGTATAGGTAGTATTCCCAAGCTACAGTGGATATGATGACTAAGCCCTGACTCAGCTCTTCTGTCCCCACACGAAAAGAAATGAGAAATTTCTCCCGTTCTCTCTTCTTGCTTCCAACTCCTTCACTTTCTCAACTTCTGCATGAATGCTTGCATCTGCCGCGAATCAACCAGTGTGCAACTAATTCCCATAGGTATGCTCTTGATCACGTTACTCCGAACTGTCCTTGTCCTCCCGTCCCAGAAGGAAGACAAAATCCTATTCAGTCAACAGCCATTCTCCAAATGATGAGAACATTTCGAACCGGTATATTAGGAAGAGCCGGAAGAGGTATGATAGGATACACCTATGTGGTCCTGTCGTCGGTGCTTATAATGGTTCTGCTGAGTGGTGTTCATGGCTGTTGACTGGAATGGCATTCCTTTCTGGGACGCGTCGACTTGGTGTTTTGCTCTCCATGGTTTATTTTTGTTCCATGGCAGGCTGGATTCCAGGCTCGATATGCCCTCGATTTGCCATTGTGAGATCATAACTAACATGGTCTCTAGGTTCACGTAAATGGGCTTATCCCATACAGCATCCCAACGAAGCTATTCCTACATTAGGGTAAAGAATCTATGACACATTTGAATTATACATGGGATCTTCAAACCGTATCAACACCCAAGGATATAAAACTTTTTTGAAAAACCAGTTGCAAAACAATTCTCAACGCCGGTTATGCATGTATACAGATACCTAGATCGACCGACCCCTGATAGTATGTGCAACCAACCTCACGCGACACTCACAAATTGCCGCTTTTTGCCCGTCGCCGTAGTCTTATCTTGTTCCTCCCAGAGCTCTTCATCCACGTAGTCCTTGGTACTCTGCTCCTTGATCTGGCGGCCCACGAACTGCAGCGCGGAGAGGTTGAATCCCATTTCGTCCTTCTGACGCGCCAAGACTCGGCGCAGTGAGGCCCTGATGCTATCAAGCATGGGTCGCATCGTCTTACTGGCGATGATCTGGCGGTGGTGAGTCTTCAACATGAAGAACAAAACCCGGCAGGTGAGGGGAATGTTCCACTCCCGGTTGGCCCAGATATTGAGGAAGGTGAACAGTGCCGGGACTTTCGAGAAGGGCAACACGAGCAACGCGTCTTGGAGCGACGCCGCCGGGATCTTCTGGACGACGTTCAAAACATGCTGCTCAGCGGAGATATTACCCAATGCCATGTACAAGGGGTTACGGCTGGGTGGTGCAGCGTTCGGTTGGGCCGCCTTGACGGCGCGCCATTCCCGCATCACCTCCAGGTCTTCCATTCCCAGATCCAAGGCCTCCATGATTTTCTCACCCGCCATCAAGGTGACGGTAGTCTGTTTCCCAGCGTCAACAGCCTCGGCTTTCTCGCCATCCTCATCCTCCTCCTGCTCCAGGGAAGCTGTCAGCGTGTTATCGTACATCTCTTCCAACTCCTTCTCGCGTTCTTCCTCGAGGAAGAGGGGCTCATCTGTCTGTTGCCAGGTGCGGATACTCTTATCATGACTAGCGCTGACGACAAACTCGCCATTATGGCTGATGGCCAGAGCCCAAATCTCGCCGTGGTGTCCAGGCAACTTCTGAATCTGCTCGAACTTGTCGCCATCCCAGTATTTGATCAAGCGATCCTTGCTTGCACTGAAGAAGTTGTGCCCGTTTCCTTCCTTGTTCGTCGGCACGAACGCAACGGCCATAATGCTGTCTTCATGGGCCAGGAAGGCCTTGTGGCAATCACCAAAGTCCAGGCCCCAGAGACGGACCGTCTTATCTGCCGAGCAAGTGACAATGAGCTTGCTGTCGTATGAGATGTCCATGTTCAACACCGGGAGCTTGTGGCCATAGAGGTTGAGGAACAGCTTGAGCGAGTCAGCAAAGAAGACCTTCACGGTGTTGTCGAGGAGTGCCACAGCCAGAAGTCGAGCATCAGGGGAGAAGCGGAGGCTGAGGATGTCATCGGAGACCTTTAGAGTCCTAGTGTGAACCAGCTTGAGCCGCGGTGTACTCCGTTTTGTGCCAGGAATGTCTTCCTGGACTACCTGGAAGTTCCAGAACTTGGCAGACTTGTCTGCACTGCCGCTAACCAGGGACTTCCCGTCGGGGTGAACGTGGAGCGACCACACGGGGCCATCGTGTGCGCTAATAGTATCTAGGAGAGTCGACGACGCAATATCAAAGACTTCCAACTGGCCATCTTTGTTACCGACCACCACGATCTTGTCACCAGGAAGGAAGGCCGAGCACAGCGAGTAGCCGCACTCTAAAGTCCGTAGACAGCTCTGGGTCCGCAGGTTCCAGATCTTGAGACTGCCATTGGATGCCGAAGCCAACATGCGGTCATCAGAGCTCAAGGCAACCGACCGAATGTCGGTGCGGTGACCGGGAAGGTCAACGGCGAGACTCCGGCTGTAGTCAGACTCATCCTCATCCTTGCCCTTTTTGTTCGCCTGCACGACGCTGTACGCCTCGAGCTGATTGTTTGTTGTCGCCGCAAGAAGCTGAAGATTGCCGGTAGACTTGGGTTTGATCCAGTCAAAAGATCGGACTTTGCCACCAGTTCGGACGATGACATGCGGCACGAAGACCTCCGTAACTGGGGCTGACGTAATGTCTTCGGGTTTGTCGGTATCGACTTCCGGGGCTGTTCCGTTCTGTTCGGCAGCGCGTTGAGCTTCTTTTTCCTTTCTTCTCTTGCGCTTCCTCGCCAAACTTTTTTGCACTTCAGTCTCCGAACGAATGCGCCAAACCTCGACCGCCTTTTCAGACCCGTGAACCGCGATGTAGTCCGCACGCGGATGGAAAGCAATGCCAATCGTGCGGTCTTTGCCGTTCCGGTAGAATGTACCCCTCTCCGTCAAGACTTTGCGAATTTCTGAGCCGACTTTCTCCTTCGAAATCTCGAGCATTGCACTCTCGTCAATCGACCATACTTTGAGCTCGCCATCGTTACCAGCCGTGATGCACCCGCTCTGGTCGGGGGATAGACCCAAGCCCCAGCACTCTCCATTCGACTGCGCCACATGGGTTTCGATACAGTGTTGCGACGCCAAGTCCCACACCTTGATCAAGGAGTCCTTGCCTGTCGTGAGTAAAAAGCCCGCATGCTCGCCCAACCCGGTGGCATTGAGCAGCTCCACGGATGGGGCGAGGAAATGAAGCGAAGTAACCTGGTCGGTATGGCCCCGTAGCTTGAACTGTCCAACCTCGGCAATTAGATCCCATAATATAATATCGGTATCCCTAGAGCCACTGGCGAGTTTGACACCCGTGGAGTCGAAGGCAAGCTGGGTAATCGCTGACTTGTGACCGTTGAAGGAGATGATGACGGTGGCCGTCCGGGAATCCCACACGCGGATGCTCCCATCTTCGTAGCTAAAGTGGAATAAAGAACGTCAGAGACAAAGAAGACATGAGGGACAGAAATCCCGCGCATGACCAAACTTACCCAACCGCAAAAATATCCTCGTCCGTCTTGCTATGGGTGATGGCCGTGACTTGTGCTTTACAGGCGGAGTCTCGCCATTTCCCCAACAGCTCGCCTTTCTTTATATCCCAGCACAGTACCTCTTCACTGGCACCGACGATGGCTCGACCGGATCCAGTACGGCGCGCAGCACCCGTCAGGTCATCGTCTCGGGCCCAGATCGCATTCGACGAGGCGGATGCGATGAGCCCGAATGTATTCGCGTGCTCGAATTTTCTGCGATTGACCGTATTAGAAAAACGTCTGACTGATCACCACATGAGACATTCCCGGGTACTTACAGGTAAGACTTCACCATCGTTGCCGCCGATGCTGGAAAATTTTTGGAAGCGCCGACAGCAATTTGGCTATCGATATCAAATTTGGCCCTTGACCGCCTTCCCAGGGTGGGGTCTGACTCAGCTATATCATGTGATTTTCTTTATCCTCTTACGGCAATCGCAAACACAGTATACTTGCATCGGTTGTTAAATGGCCGACAACTTTGTTCAGTATCGATCTCTACCAATTCGACTCGGAAGGATTTAGGATCATTTTTATTGTCAGACGGTGAGATCTCCAAGTCAAGGATCTACAATGCAAACCCCCATTGTCATCGCGATTCGATCTAACCGGTCACTAAGCTTCCTCTCAATATGCCGCTCTCCAGCCAGAAGAATTGGGGATGGAGTAATATGTTTTCTCCAGGGATTCATTGGCAGGCCAACTGTGCTCTCCGAGTGTAGGAGTTGGTTCTTGTGGGTTTCTAGAATTACCAACATTTGGCCCAGAAGTGCCAATGCCGAATCGGCTCCCTCGAGACTGAATCGCGTGATGGGTTGCACGAAATCCGTGCTGATCGAACTTACTACACGGCTTCTCCCTCGGAATTGAACATCTCCTTTCTGAAGGATAACCAACCTTTGCCGAAGGTGTTGTAGGATAGCTCGACTACGCCAGATCCTCGTGACAAGAGAGTCTCTTAGAGACCCCGGAGCCACCTGTGCGATCACGCTACGCGTTTCCTTCAAAAATCCCGGACAGAAAGTAATCTCGTTGAACAGATTCTCCGTCACTTCCACCAACTCACTTCTTTCTCCGTCCCGCTCTTCGGTTGCGAGGGATTCCATAACCATCTGTCTCCACTCGGTCTCCGCCAAAAAACATGGCTCCTGGTGACATAGAGCATCTGCAACGAGGAATGACCGGTAGGTGGTGAACAGCGTCCGTCCAAATCCATGCAGGTGAGCCCCTGGGCCGCGAAGGCGGAACAGGGCTTTCACACCCCTCGAGTGAACCAGCCAGGAATTCGGACCAACGCCGTCCCACATCTCATACACAGCCAGTAGTATGGCGCAGGCGAGAGTTGTATCGGATTTCACCATGGATGGATTACGCAGCAGACCGTTGAGAGAGCATAACGCGCGGTTGTACATGTGACGACTGGCCGTGGTCTTGTCTTTGTCTTGGTGCTGCACCGCCAAGTACCAGGTGTTGAGGCAGCGAACGCATAACGTGATGGCGAGAGGCTGAGATGTGGCATGATGCCGGACGAAGACCTTCCAGTCTGGATCGACGCGCTGGGTAAATGTGGCAAAAGTCACAGGGAAGGTGGCCGTGATCATGTTACCAAAGACTTCTTTGAGCTGAAGGTCTAGTGATTCCATCACCAGGCTGGGTGCAACGCTCTCATCCATGGTAGGACGGGTCAGGACCGCAAGTTTGCTGGTCTGGGCGTCACGATCCCCGGTGTGACGAGTGCGGGCTAGGGAAATGGCGTCGACGAAGTCATCGGAGGCCGGGGTGCTATGATAGAACCGCAGAATTTTCCGATATCCGGGGCATTGGATGGCTCTGCTCTGACAGCGACGGCATTCCGGGCGTGTTTGGTCGCACTGAGGACCGTGATCTGGATTAGTCTGGATATCGAGAAGTTTAATAGGAATACCGGCGCTTCACCTTCACCCGCCGCTGAATACAGGTGCGACAACCTCCGCTGTGCGGGACACCCACCATGGTGGGCCAACGTTAAGTCATATAGGATTGTCAACATTGCAGCAGCGGCAGAGAAGATGGTAGGTAGCAGCGGGCATGCTGGATGAATACGAGGCCAGCCTTGGCTTCCCTTTAGGCCACCGGAATACCCCGCCTTCAGCGGGAGAGGGGATTGGGCTACGTGAGAAGATCGGGAGCATGGTGCACATGCGAGAACTGACGTTGAATCAGGTCATCATTGTGCGCAGAAGATTCTGTTGAGGGAGTCGATGACTGATCCAGCACCCCTGTCCGAAGCACGTGAATTATGCGTGGGTTGATCGATATGCCCGACGCACACGATGGAAATCCTCGGGAACTCGTTACAACCGTCCAACTGTGGTTGGACTCCGGTTCGCGCCGCTATCCGTGCGGGAAAGACAGACGGGGTACGCGCCTATGCAACTGCGCCGCAAAGAGGAGACGGGATGGAGACGGAGGGCTGCAAGTGTCTGTAACAGGCGATGGGGATGGTGGACGTGGCAGTACTTTTGCTCCTTTGTCTGGGACGGACCGGAATTGTCAAATCTCATTGTTGACCCTAGAGATGATGATTGGCAAAAGGTACGGACCCCGGTCCATCGGGGAATCTCCACCGCCACATGGACGGCTGCAGAGAACCGTTGGAAGAAACATGCTAATATCAATGTGGTAGGAGACTCAGGGAATGTCTTGTACCTTGCTGAGTATTCCGTACGGCGGACGGTGTATTTCGATGATACTGTTCCACTTCCACATGGCGAGGATCGACGCACAATCGGGCGTTGTGATAATTTTTGACTCCTGTTGACAGCGAGTGGAACCATCCATGGATTCAACCATCCTGGCTGACAGGATCGCCCTACGGGTCTATATGTACCATACACAGGAATAATGCGTACGGCGTAGACGTCACAAAATCCAAATAGTATTCTGCTAAAATCAAATAATACCCAAAATCCATCCATCCTCCCCTCCTCGATCGACAGCGCGGCCGACGGCTGGTGCATCCGGGGACCATCACTAACTAGCGAGGAAGCCGGTGGTCGATAGTGCCGCCCACTTTTTTCCCCTTCAGCTCCGACTCTTCCTCCTCCACCACCACCACCACCACGACTTCTCTCTGTCGTCTTCTCTCGTTCCTCTCTCCCCCCCTCTCTTTCCTCCTCCATCCTTCGTATCTTTATTCTCATATCCATACCCCTTTCACCATGTCCAACCAGGAACAGCACGGTCCTGCCGTCATCGAGGCCGATGTCAGTGCTTCCAACCCTCGTTCCAGATTCCCCTACTGACCTGTCCAGGACTTCAATGATAATGACTCCACCTACACTGGCTCGTATGTCTTTCGCGACCCCTTCGACTTGGAAATTCCCCTTTCCTGACTCTCTCTAGGCTGGGCGAGGCCAGCTATACCACCAGTATCACCTCAAGCGCTTTCAAATACCAGTACGTGACATGCCCCGCCCTCCAATGCTCTAACAAACCAGCCCACTAACTGTCGCAGATATGAGGTAATCGGATCTCTTCTCGCTCTATCCCGTCGCATCTAACTCCGATCCGTAGAACGGTCGTCGGTACCATTCCTACCATGAGGGAGAATACGTTCTGGTACGCTTACCGTCCTTCCCGCCGCTTCTGATTCGTCCAAAACCGTCTAATCCGCTTTCCGCAGCCCAACGATGAACAAGAACAGGATCGCATGGACCTGGTGAGTCGTTACCAGTCTCTCCGAGAGCACTACACCGTTCCCCCGACTAACGCGGATCCATCAGAGCCACCACATCTATCGCATGCTCCTCGAGGGTGAACTTAACCGTGCCCCTATCAAAAATCCGGCTCGCGTTTTGGATATTGGTACGGGTACCGGCATCTGGGCCATTGACTTTGCCGAGTGAGACTCCCGGCGACCGTTTTGCGCGACTCCAGGCTAACAAGTGATGCGACAGTGAGCATCCAGAATCGGAGGTGATTGGTACGGGCACCCCTCTTGCCAATGGTAAAAACCATACCATGCTAGAATTAAAGTGCTGACGGACCCACGTTTAGGAAACGACCTCAGCCCCATTCAGCCGGCCTGGTAACTTGCATTGCATCCATGTCTCCCGTTGTCCGTCCCACTGACGTATTTGCAGGATCCCCCCCAACTGTCGCTTCGAGGTGGACGACTTTGAGCAACCCTGGTCCTACCACCAACCTTTCGATTATATCCACGGCCGCGAACTCGAAGGATCAATCCGTGACCACGACAAACTCTTCCGCCAAGCCCTCGAAAACCTGAAGCCCGGCGGTTGGTTCGAAATCGCCTCCATGGAGGTTAACACCTATTCCGACGACGATACCCATCTGCAGGCGAAAGGCATGATGGAAGGTGTCAAGGGCCTGCACGAAGCCTCGAAGAAGTTCGGCAAGGATATGACCACCGCGGGCACCTGGAGGGACCGCATGGAGAAGGCCGGCTTTGCCAACGTCCATGAGGATATCTACAAGCTCCCCCAGAGCCCCTGGGCCAAGGACCCCAAGCTCAAGGAACTGGGCAAATACCACCAGGTCAACATGTTTGAAGCAGTGGGTCCTTACACTTATGCGCTCTTCAGTCGCGTGCTTGGCTGGCAACGGGAGGAGATCGAGGTTCTGACGGCCTCCATGCGCAACGACCTGCGCGATCTTTCCAAGCACTTGTACACCAAAGTCCACATTGTCATTGGACAGCGACCGGAGTAAGCCGTATGCCGACATGTCCCGAATCGTGTAACTATGTTGTTCATCTTTTTCTTTCTTTTTTTTTTTTTGGAAACCCCCATCAGTTTAGCATGCATAGTACCCCAATGTTCATTTTACACTATTCTTCGCCCTACGGGGTTACACAGCCAAGAAGTCACTTTCTACGACTATCTGTAACGATTGACCAGATAGAAAAAGAGCAATATCTCATTGAGCTGATGGCCAGATCTACGTTTTCCGAGGATGAACGGTCACAGGCAGGGGCATGGTATGAGCGCTGAATGTCTCCCGGATCCCCAGTTCCCAATCAGCCGATGGCAGAGTCAAGTCATACCGCAGGAACAACGACGCAATCACCAGCTGCATTTGAAAATAGGCAATATTGCGTCCCAAACATCCGCGCCCTCCCTGTGAGAAAGCTAAGAATCCTCGCTGCAACGCGTTGCCCCCCGGCTGCAGCCACCGTTCAGGAATATAGCGCCCTGGCTCCTCGTGAAACACCGTCGGGTCGCGGTGCATCGTGTATGTCGACACCGACACTGTCGTTCCCTCGTCCAGCCATTCCCCGGAGACGCGCATGCCTCCGACGGGCACGATCCGAGGCAGGCCACCCGGTAGCGACGGGCGTAGTCGCAGGCCCTCGTCAATGCAGGCCCGGAGGTAAGGTAGATCCTTGATGGCGTCGTACGGAAGGACACCAGAGTCCGGTCGCACGGGGCACACCTGAAGGAGTTCTGCTCGGAGTTTCTGCACCACTTCAGGATGGAGCGCCAGTAGCCAGACGATGTTTGTGAGGGCGATCTCCGTGTTCCCGCCGGCCGCGTTGAACATGTTTTGCGCCTCGGTGAGTAGCTCCCCAAGCTCCAGACACAAGGGCTCTTTCCTGTCTCGATCCCACAGAAGTGTCGCCATGAAGTCGTCCAGCGGCTCTTGACCCGCACGGATCCGGTCAGTGTCCATGCGCAGCCGGGTGCGCACAAAATGGGTGGTGATGTCGCGGAGGCGATCACCGTCTTTCCACTCCTCATGCCAACTCGTCAGTCGTTTTATCGTGGGAATGAGCCTTGGGATCCAGCCGAGGGTGGTGGACATATGCAGCGATCCGCATAGTGCCTTATAGATATCCGCCTGGTATTTCGTGCCGGAGAGGGTCTCCGCCGGCAGCACGGTGCTATCCCGTTCGAGGAACTGCGGGTCCTGGCTAAACATGCCGACGCTGATGATGTTATACATCAGGTACATCATCAGCTGTTTCATGTCCACCTCCTGGCCTGCGTTGGCATCAAGGATACGGAAGAGCCGCTGCAGGTGATTCCCTACGACCGGCTCCAGTTTCACAATGCTTTTCTGTGCAAACGCAATGGCGAACCGTTTCCGCTTTATGTTGTGGACGTTCTTCTCCTGAGCATCCGACACATTCAAATGTGTCGAGGCGAAGGCGCCGTAGAAATTGTCCTTCAGCGCCATTGTGCCGTGACCGTAGATATCGCGGATGGCTTCCAACGTGGCAAATGAGACGTGTGATGGTCCTACGCGCACCGCTGGGCCATGTCGTCTATGGGCCTCGTGGACGGTCAGAGTGCGTGTGCGCCGGAACTGATGGAGAGCGCCCCAGGCGTTCGTAAAAGGGGCGAGCCTAGTAGCCCCCGGGAATCGACGCAATTTTTTGGGATCTCGCAGGTACCAGAACCCATGGTAGAGGAAAAGCCATGCTGTGGTGATTACCAGCACACTTTGCGCAAGGATCAAGCCATACATGGTGCTGGGCTTGATGACCGGCGTTTTGGACGACGAGGACAACGTTGACGAACGCACCGCTGGATGAGTGACATAATTATAGCCAGCCGCATGGCGGACGAGCTGTCATGACTCTTGATAGAGTATGACCATCCGACGTGGGGAGATGTCCTTCGGTTGGGCATTACTGGAATGGGAAACGGGATAGATTGACTGACATCCCCGGGTTCCCACCCCGCACGGAACCAAATTACTCGATGCAGCAACCGAGGGTATAAGCACATCGACATGCACCCTATCCATAATGGCTACCGCGAGCGATTTGATTCAGAGCCCAAGTCCGTCAAGTCTCGGGAGATGTCTGGATCTCATGCCTCCACGAAAGAAGAAAACTTGGTAGGATACCCCAGCTCCGGCGAGAGGCCAGCCGGCTAATACGACTCCAGCCAAACGTGCAAGGCACGTAAAATCCGGTGTAAGACATGGCTTGATCACCCCAGATGATCTACGCTCGGCATTAACTGTCCCACATGCAGGTGATGGTCACGAACCTACATGCCATCGATGCCTCAAGTCCCACCGCAACTGCGCCTATGCCACGAAACCGGCGGGGACCATCGCCTTCCGCCATAGCAAACTGTCGGCTCTCGTATCTGTAGCCCGGGAGCCGGATCGTCGGACTTCAATACCGTCGTGGTTGCCGGAGCAGCAGGCCCTAATATCTCAATCCCCTGTATCGCCATTTAACTCTCCTGGCCAGGGTCCCCAGCTCCAGCTCAGTCCAGTTGCACTGGGGCCATCTCCCGAGCTTTACACCAGTCCCGGGATAGTCGAAACACCGTCTATTCCAAGAAGCTTGCCATACGCAGTCTCACAGCCGACTGAGGAGCCGCCGCTTTTCTACCGGTCCCCTCCTCTGTCATTGACTTCTGTTGAAGGTGAGCTGTTGCATTTCTACGTGCAGAATATTGGCCCCTGGGTAAGTGCCTTATCCGGCATGAGAGACGCACCTAACAAGAGCAGCTAGATGTAACAAGCCCAGAACGTCACTATACATACTCTGTTCCTCGGTACGACAGCCCTAAAACCGATCAACACAGATCTAACAGGACCATAGACTTGCACTACAATGTCTCCTCTTACATACCGCAATTATGGCATGCGCGGCACATGTACTCCGTCTTCTAGATCCATCTCGGGTTGATTTAGCTAGCGAAGAAGAAAAATATCAGTCCAAGTGCGTGGGGCTACTCATACCCATTCTTAACGATGTCGCGTCGGCTGTCCAGGACGAGGCGGTGCTGGCCACTATTGTTATTCTACGCATGTCAGAACAGTACGCCGAATATGACGTCGACCGACAATACCATCTCGTCCCTGGGGCCTTTGCACATCTGGGACCATCCGTCCGGTCTTCCACAGCGACGGGAGGGCTCCTTCAGGCAACATTCTACTCCTATGTGCGCGCTGATATCCGCATGGCCCTCCTGGGGCAACGAAGCACGAGGATCTCCGTCGACAGCTGGCCTCTTGATGAGAGCAGCCCCTTCACTGACGCGGACTGGGCCAACCGGATAACATGGTTACTGGTGCACACGATTAACCTTTGCTATGGACAGGACATCCATGGCGTGCTATCGTTTGGGGAACTAAGCAACCTGATTGATGAATGGAAGCGAACGGTACCCTCAACGTTCTCGCCGTATTTCTATGAGCAAAAACCCCGCGAGACTTTCCCCACGATCCGTCTCATTTGCCCATGGCATGGTGAGTAGAACCGACCCTGACAAACATCTAGGATAATTACCTAACTGCAATAGTCGTTGGATTGCAATTCTACCATACAGCGAAAATAATGCTCGCTGCTCACTGCGCGCCCGAAGGAACTTACAACAACGCCGTAGAGTTCAACCGGTACCTGGAAAGAAACATCCTTCCGCATGTATGGCATCTCTGCGGTATATCATTCTCCAACGAGCATTTTGGCTGCCGAATTAATTCTTCGCATTGTGTGGCTATGGGTATGTCTTCGTTTCAAGGCATTGGAATTATCTGACAGAATGCAGGAGCACGATTTCTCAACGGCCGCCATGACCAATGGCTGGTGCAAGAGCATTTCAATACGCTACAGAATAAAAGTGCGTGGCCCAGTCGAGCTTGTCTGGAAATGTTGAAGGATGCGTGGGCAATGGACACGGCTTCGGTTTGAAGTTTCCGATTTTCTTACGCAATAGTACCATATAGAGAACCCTCTGCAGGTTATGAGCTATGACTTATTCGACAAAGATTGTAGAATTCCAATCTGACGCCATCTGTGTCATAGTCAGTTGTGGTAACCAAGGAGGTGAAGCACTGGCCTACATTCCACGCATCGATACGAAGGAGAGAGCCCGCGCCAGAGGAGGAAATAGGTGTCAATACTCCGACGGCTTCTGTTATTTAGTTTCAGCGGTCACATATAGCCAGCCCCCTAGGCCAACTCACCAACAATGTTGTTCATCCAGTAGTACTTTTTGCTCCCCGTCTCGAAGACTAACCGTAGATGCAGCGTCCCCTGCGGCGATGTAGGGCCTGAGGTTTGGACAAAGATGTCCCCGCCGTCGTCGGTACGCAGATTATAGCGCGTGTCCGCAGAGAAGATCTTGGTCTTTGGATCAACTGTGCCCCAGTCGGCACCAACATCAAGAATCTTGCCTGAGCCAGTGTGAACGACATCTTTCATCATTGCCTTATGGGAGGGTAGATCCTACCCGATATGTGAGGGCCTGTGAAGTTACCACCGACGATAGGGATTGCCTTTCGAATACCACGGGGCCCATCGGACGTCATCAGATTACCATCACAGTGGACATATGCTGTGTATAAAAACGAGAGGGCTGGTGAAGACGGAGTAGCCGCCGCCGGGAAGATCCAGATGGATGATAGACAGCCCCAAATTAGAGTGTCACGCACGAAGCTTCTAAATGAAGAGAAAGCCACCATTTTATTCTTTTTTATTTCAAAGGTTATTTGCTGGCATAGAGAGCTATCTTAGAAATGGACATGGCGATTTTATATTTCTCCGTGTTCAAGCGGGGAAGCATCTCCTTCGTGCAGGGATTAGCATCGGATATGGAGCACGGCAGTGAGAAAGAAGAGTCCTCGGCTGACAGTGAGGCAATATAAGATTTCTAGAAGTGCCGCTCGGCCGCGCGTCGTTATGATCATACACAGAACCCATAGGGAATCCATCTCCAACCCTCATAGTTTGGGCAAAGGTGAAGTCCTGAAACAGATTATTGGATCACAGGCGTATTGTGCTATGAAAAATGGTTGAATTAAACTACACTATGCGATAACCTCCACATGGCCAATCTCGGTTTTTTCTGTAGAGAGACTCCGCTGAGCCTGCGCTTCCACATTGTCCAGCCCGCGTCTGGCCTTTGCCACGTTGACGGCGATACGGGCCCTAGGTATGATCTTCCATTGTAGAACCTTTTCGTGAAATTTTCTGTTATTTTCAATCTCTTGATCTTGTTCTTCGTCAGGCAAGAAGAGATGATCAATGGCCTCCAAGTTGAGATACGAGGTCTCGGTATAGAGACAGTATACAATGGCAGCTGCGACAATATTGAAGACCGCAAAAATAATGTAGGTCCTGTAACCGATGTTCTCCAGCGCCGGAGGGGTGATTTCGACAACCTGGATGGTCAGCATGTCATGTCGGAGTTAATGCGGTACTCGTACCAGAAAATTTCCAAGGAAGTCTGCTGCAGCTGCAATGCCAGCCCCTTTGGCACGTATTTTAAGTGGAAGAATCTCAGCGGGATAGATCCATGTAGTGGTCATCCAGCCTGTACAATGTCAGTGAATGACTCAAGGGCGACCTAAACAATTGCACTCACCCCAGGTAAAGCAGGCCTCGAATGCAAACACAAAGAATACGGCTGCAATACTTGCATGGGTCCCACCAACAGCGACAGTAGCGGCCTCACAGCACAAAATGACACACATGGCGAGTCCCATGGATATGAGCAGTCGTCGTCGTCCGACACGGTCGATCATGTACCACTGTTATGATCAGCCGATATCTATCGACACGATTATATTGAGGTCATACCGTGAGAAAGGAAGCCAGTATGTACCAGACCTGGAGGAAGCAACCTACGAAGAGTGCACGCTCCTGTGTCATCCCAAGGTTGTCTTTAAACAGTGTGGGGGCATAATAGCTGACGATATTGATCCCTGAACACATTAGAAGCCATTCTATAGACCACACAGATAAAGACCTAAGCAGATGTTTGTTGCATGAATTGTATCCCTACCGCGAGAAAGAATCGCTTGTTAGCGGAGCAACCGCCATCGGTAAAGAGGGCTTTCCACGTCCCCTCATTCTTCGTCTCCAATTCGATGGCGGCGAGAATCTCCCTCTGTTCTTGCTGAACACATTCATCATCAGTCGGTCGATTTCTCAATTTGGACAAGACAATGAGCCCTCTTTCCGATGAAGGCTCATGATACATAAGCCATCTTGGGGTGTCTGGAAGGAATGGAGTGACAATGAGAATGTAAACTCCAAATACGATTTGGAAAAGAAGGGGAAACCGCCATTGCACCCCGCCAGGATAGAAATAAAAGGCATAATTAACCCAGTATGCGAGCATCAGTCCGAATAACAACATGGACAATTGGCACGCGATATGCCAGCCTCGCTGGTGCGGAAGACAAACTTCGCTCTGGTATACCGGGGCAATGGCAGTGATATACCCAATGCCTGAAGATGGAATTGGTTAGCCTGAGCAGCTAAATGCTTTCTCACGGTACACGTGCCTATTCCTGTAAAGATTCTGCCAAATATCATCATAACCCTTTCGACACAGGCGCCCATGAGGACTGAGCCGATGACCAAAAACGCCGTGCCGAATATTAACCCTCGTTTACGCCCCAATCTCTCAGCGGTGAAAGCCGCAAAAAGGGCACCGAATACAGCCCCGACATCATACAAAGCGGTGATCGTTCCAACCATCACAGTGGTCGGGTGGCCCATCGTTGCTAGCCAATATTCCGAGATAACCACCCCGGACATCACTCCTTGGTCATAGCCGAAGAGGAGAAAGGATGATGCGCAAACTGTCGTGACTGCCGAGAGCAATGTGGTCCCCCTCAAAGAAGAAATGCCTGTTTTGTCGACCATTTTCGTCGTAGGTGCTCGATTGTACCCCAATGAATGGGTGTTAGAGGCACTAGAATGACTTCAACGGCAGCACGCAGATCGGGTCCCTAGAAGCAATTATTATACATATCATTGGCAGCGAGAGATCTGAATTGGAGAAAAAAGAAATAAGTCCAGACATCCCCAAGAATGCGGGGGCCCTTATCAATATGAATCATAGGACGATCTCCCCAGGGAAAAGACTCCTACGGCTGCAATATTACCCCCGAGTGGATCACGGCTTCAGAATTACCCGATTAGGGAATACGCTACCGAAACCTGGCTTTTAGCGTCCATGAATCCCACACAATCCACGGGATGCGCTTTGGGCCCATTTGCCATTTGGAGTACGGCATCGCCGAGAGATACTTCCCAGGTCTCGAGTCAGCCGAGATCATCGAGAATGTGTTCAACCATTGCGGATAATGCCTACAACACAACGAGGTACTGTCGTCCCGAATCTTACTATAATAATAATGGTAGTCTTCATGTAGAGATGTCAAGCTAATTATTTCTCTTTCATTCCGCAGGCCCTTCATCAACGATGGCTCCTGTGTTTGTATGGGATGACATCTTGGCCTTGACCATCATTCTTGCTGGCACCTTAATGTACCTGAATGGCACAATTTGCAACAAAGATTCTCCTGGTTTTGGCCTACTTTTTGTCTCTCCTCAAGTGCAGGATGGGATCGTCCCACGGAATCGAGAGAAGGACGGTATCTCGAAGACCCGTAACATTGTCCTGAAATTAGCTCAGCTGGTATGACGAAGATTACACGCGTTGTTGATTTGGAGAGACGCTTCTAACACCTGCTAGAGAAAGGATGTCGTCGTCTTCTGGGGGAGCCAAAGCGGCCGGAGCGAGCGCCTGGCAAAGTCTCTCGCCCGCGAATGCCAATCTCATCACGGAATCCAGGCAATGGCGGCGGATCTTGATGATTTTGACCACGAGATGCTAGAATCATTGCCCCAAACCAAATATGTGGTCTTTGTGGTGTCGACATTTGGCGAAGGAGACCCACCGGACAATGCGGCGCGCTTCCATCAATATCTGCTGAAGTTAAATGCAGCCGAGTCAACGCAGAGACCTCTATCATCCCTAAAATACTTCGTTTTCGGTCTAGGAAATAGTACGTATCAACATTTCAATCAGTTTGTGATCACAGTGGATGAGACGCTTTGCAAGGCCGGTGGCCATCGCTTGGGGCCTCTTGGGTTAGAGGACGAAATCAGGAGGTCCGACGACGACTGGGACGCATGGAAAGAGGCTGTCATGAGCGAGTTGGTCCTTCGAGGTCTTGGAAATCCCAATCTAATAACAGGAACTGCACAAGAGCCTGAAGTGCAGGTCGTCCCGTGTGCGGTAACACCAGACCAACTTCATTTGGGGGAGAGGTGCACCAAAGATGCTCAGCATCCGATGCTTATTGCAGAAGCCAAGACAGCTAGGCTTGTATCACACCGTACCGGAGACGGATCTCCCGCTCGGGAGATGTTGCATATTGAGTTTGACATTCAATCACCAGCTACATACACCAGTGGTGACCATGTCGCCGTGTGGGCAATGGCACCCGACGAAGAGATATCTCTATTCTCCCAAGCATTTGGGTGGGATGAGAATGTTCGTCAATTGCCAATCAGAGTCCAGTCGAGGGGAGGAAATCTAGGATTTGATTGCCCAATTCCTTCACCTACAACCCGCGATTCAATCTTGAGGTACTACATTGATATCTGTGGACCTGTCAACCGCGACACAGTACAAGCGCTCTCCCACCATGCCCCCACTGCACGATCCAAAGAATTTCTGTCATTATTGCTTCAGAACACTACAGAAATGACAGATATTATCAGGCGTTATATCACTGTCGCCCAACTTATGCATCTGGCCGATCAGAATGTGAATACTATCTGGCCTGCGGCACTGTTTGAAGTCCTACTGCACACATTGCCTATTATGCAACCGCGGTATTTCTCAATTGCTTCCTCACCCAAGATAGATTCACAAAGAATAGCTATCACTGCATCTGTGGTAGCCCAGGAGAGAGGAATGCAGGATCAACCATTCTATGGACTTGCTACAAACTATCTGTGTTCTGTTTCCCAGAAACTATTGGACACAATGACCGATGGTTCATCGCAAGAAAGAGCTCCAAGACCACACTATGCGGTGGATGGACCTAGAGGCATCCTTACCGGTGGTAAATCCTATATTCAAATCCGCCCATCTTCATTTAAACTTCCACAGAGCAACACATCGCCGCTTCTGCTGATGGCGGCAGGAAGCGGCATTGCCCCCTTTAGGGCTTTCATTCAAGAGCGGGTGCTTGCTGCCATGAATGGCGAATCAATTGGAAAGATCCTTTTGTTTTATGGCTGTCGGACTCACAAAGAAGACATCTATGGCGCCGAAGTAGATGGAATGAAGGAACAACTCTTGAAGATAGGGAAAGAGGATCGGCTGACGGTGGAACGGGCCTTTTCTCAAATGAACAGTAAGAAGATGTACGTGCAAGACAGGATGATGGAGCATCGTGGAGAGGTTTTGGATTTACTGTTGGATAATAGTGCTGTGTGCATGGTCTGCGGGAGTGTTGACCTATCGGTTGGGATCAAAAACGCCGTGAGAGAAATTCTGACGGAGAAATTGCATTGGGAAGATGCACAAAGTGAGAGATACCTGGCCGACATGAAAGCTAGTGGACGACTGCGAGAAGATGTATGGGCATAGAGGTGGCAACGCTATTATCCCAATTCGTATATCACAACCCTAGACTTCCAACCTTTCGTCGTGTTGGATGACAGCCCCTTCCTCCTTAACTATATATCCCACCCGGACATCTTCTTCAGCAAAGATGCTAGGCCGCTGTAGTTGCAACGCCAAACTATTCCGATGAACCAGAATACCAGGATTCGTCTCAAAAAACCGATCAATATCTTCCAAGCTGCGATTGGCTGTCTCCGGGTAAAGGAAATAGACAATTGGGATGAAGCTCGCATTGATGACGGCCCATATGATCCAGAATCGCCAACCTAGGTTGGCAATCCCTATAGGGGTGACTTCTGCAACCATATAATTTATGAGCCAGTTGGTACAGACCGCCAGCGCAGTCCCCACAGTGCGCGCCTCCAAGGCATTAATCTCGGTCGGATATAGCCAAGGGACAGGAAGAAGTCCCATCCCAAATGCTGCCCAGAAAACGAAGAAAAACACCACGGCAACAATATTATACGCCTGGGCGTTTCCGGCGTCAGATATAGTCAGCGCTTGCATTATTGTCACCATCAGCCAGCACACAGCACAACCAAAAGATGAGACCATAGTGACTGCTCTGCGTCCCCATCCTTCAATAATGAAGTAAGCGAGAATGGAGAATATCAAGTATACTACAGATCCCGCTGCCGACAGCACCCGGGAGAGGAAGGTAGTGAACTTGAGGGCATTGACAAAAACATATGTCATGTAATATGACTTCAGAATTCTGTCAGAAGCAGTCGCAAGGAAAAGTGGACCTTCCAAAAACGGGAGAAACATACTGTGATGTTGATACCCGACAGCTGTGTCATAGCTAGCATCCATGCTCCGAGGACCATCCGACGCAACAATCCAGATGGCCCTTTACCAGAGAGAATCTCATACCACTTGTAGGTGGAAACATGTTCTCGATCGAGTACGTCCTTGATGATCCTATATTGCGAGCGGACATCAGGGCTTTCCGGAGTAGCCCCATTTCCTATTAAGGCCGCAAGAACTTCTAACCCTTCCTGGTCCTTTCCCTTACGGATCAGCAACCGAGGCGAGTCGGGAAGAAATGGACACATGGAGTAGATGAGCAAAGAGAAGACTGAAAGCGATCGGGTTAGATATCATATGGAAAGTTTGTTCCCGGGACACACCAACATATCTGAAAGGCTAATGGAAACCTCCAAGCAACCTACCCAGGAGCGGCTGAGAATCCTAGAGTGAGAAAGTTTGACAAGACAACCCCAAAAATACAGTTTGCCATTTGTATGACAATCAGTTTGCCTCTTCTTGTCATTTGACTTGTTTCAGCCTGCCAGATGCCTGCGGTGGCCGTGTTCATACCAGTACCGCAGCCTGCAATGATCCTGCCGACCATAATTTGAGCTACTGAGTAGCTTGCCGCCTGTATTAGTCCTCCAATAGCTATAATTGTGCTTCCAAGAAGGATAGTTCGGGGGCGCCCAAGAATATCGCCCAGCCAGATGGTAGAGAACGCGCCAGCGAAACAGCCCAGATTGTAAACCGAGGTCATGTTTCCCTGGAGTGAAGTAGATGGATTCGACATCACACGAAGAAAATCGTCACTGACGAGAACATTTCCGAAGACACCCTGTGGAAGGGAGCTGTTAGCTTCTAATACCAGTATGGTTCGTTACGAGTATGGGAGTCAAGTGCCTGATCGTAACCGTAGAAGACCAAAACTGTAGATGCTGCAATTGAGACCCAGACAGTCAGTGATCTTCCACTTCCCCCGAGATATTTGCGAGCCATTGGCAGAATTAAAAATTTGATAGTATAAAAACTAAGATGTAACTTCCAGCGGGAATGTCTCCTCGGCTTTCCTCGTTCACGGGCAAGATTATATACAGCCTGGAGGGTTTGAAGAATTCAACCCCGCAAATATTGTGGATCTCTGACTTACCCCGGAATATTATACCGTACTATATTGCTCTTGAGTCTGGGGATTGCGGAATATGGACCCCCCTTGTCACAATAGGAATCCAAAAACGGAAATAAAAGGCCGAGCAAGTCAGGCCAAGACCGATTTTATACTAAATTATGATTTTGCATATTCCTTTACGATCAGTTCCGAGCTAGAAAAAGAACAATATTTAACCGCGTTGGACATGATAAGTAGTATTTCTTCCCCCATTTGAGGTCCTTTACACAGCTCAATAACGAGGAATATGTGTGCAGCAAAGCAAATGGCACGAGTGACAGTCTCCTGAGAGCTAGTAGAGAGCTAATACATATATTCCCTGAGAATTGACACAAGACATACCAACAGAAGGAACTAGTTGGTTGAGAAATCTTCACAGTTGTTCCCATCCTCCTCCGACGTGTGTCAAGAAGATTATCCGAGGATATTAAGTGCTTCTATAGGTTACATGATCTTCATCCAGAATGTTGCTTCCGAAAAGCTTTTTCACAGCGCAAGGAATGGCCAAGCACACCCAATGGTTGCAACTATAACAAAGCCAACTAAAGGCTTAGGGAAGACATAAGGAAATATCTTTGATAGCGTTTCATTGGCGCTGCCGTGAAAATTGCTTTCAAAAAAATAGAGATGTATAGCTCCGTGAGATTAAGTATTTCAGTATAACGGGCCTCGAATAAATAATAATCATACATAAATAACCCTAACAACAATTGCTGCTGTCTCTAGGAGTTCTATTCTACATTATCAGCTAACGATAACGGTTAATGATTGGCCCAAGCCTGTACATATTCAAACCAGTGACTGGCAGCCGAATGCTTACATACTGCTTACATTTATTAGGAGGAGGACATCGCACTTAATAGGAGATTATGGCACTTTTTCTCTACGTGCGTGGTAAGTATGGCATACAGTTGAGCATTGGCATGATCTAAATACGGAAGGGAAGAATACGAGAATCGGGGCTTAGCAACGTAGATCATCTATGACCCACATCTAAATTATTATATTTATGACATGATTCGAGAAATTGAGTCATTCATTTCCAAGAGGCTATGTTCAGTGGATGTATAAGAGTTGAGATTCTTCCCCAATGCTCGATATTTGGAGATCAACTTCTGTACCACCGGCCGCTTCTTTCTCATTACCCAATACTGTGGATAGATCTGGATTCATATTGCTTCATTTTATTCCAATTGATTTGTTTAAATATCTCTCTCTCTTCCCTCCCCCCCAAAAAGAAAACCTTGAGCCAGGTCAGCCACACATGCAAGAAGGTTGAACAACATGGAGGCCTCAAAACCATCTACTACAGCACCACATCACGCTTTTCGGGTCATCCGGGCCAAATATAGCCCCACAACTATCACCGTATATCAGGCGTACTCGCCAGAGATTGCGTCTGCAGCGGTAAAGGCTCAAAAGTTTGTTTCACCTTTCCGTCGCCAACGGATGACCTGGATCAAACCTTCATTTCTGTGGATGGCATATCGGTCTGGCTGGGCGTCCAAGCCAAACCAAGAGCATATATTGGCAATTGAAATTACCCGTGAGGGATTTGAATGGGCTCTACGACACTCGTGTCTCAGCCATGCAAGAGCAAAAGACGAAGAGTGGCACAAAAAGCTCCAGTGTAGTCCTGTTCGGGTGCAATGGGATCCTGAACGAGACTTATCTTTCCGGCCTTTGGGATATCGGGCAATTCAGGTGGGGTTGGGTCAGGATTCTGTGGATCGGTATGTTGATGAGTGGACTGTTTCGATCACAGACGTTACTGCTACAATGAAGCAGGTCGCGCAATATTTTGCGGACGGGAAAGTCGAGGAGGCGAAAGCCTGTCTTCCCGAGGAGCGTGCATATCCCATTTCCCAAGAATTGCGTGATATATTAGAAGCTTCCTGAATGGGCTCCTTTGAATGAACATGGTAACAGAAATTTAAGTCCAGGAAATTATAGGATATTTTGCACAAATTATAGAACATATTTTACAAATTCTTCAATATAGGACGGCGATAAATCCATGACTGTACAAACAAATCTATCATTCTGATGTTATGCCTCTAGTCCGAACTTATTTGGCACAATTCTGTGTCCGCTATCTCGATACCCACTGAAAATATGCGGTTCTTCTGCAGAGGTGAAAGGATCTCCGAAGGGTGAAAGACATTGAACACTATCATTGTGAAGTACATCAGTGCTGAATCGAGGAGTATCATACTTGCGTTGATTGAGATGCTATAAGAGAGTGAATTAATTGTTCTGGGAAAAATATGGGATGTGCTTCCTGGTTAGGTCCGGTGCTGTACTTTTTCCTACTAGGAGCTACCACATTCTTTATAGGGAGCGATTAGACGTACAGGCCAAAAAACTACCCAGGGGGGTATGCACGTGATTATTAGACCGCCTTCTTAACTAGGAATGCTGCCTTACAAGCATATTGAAATTGCCGCATCCGGGGACAAGAACAAACAATTTAGCAGACAGAAGCGCATCGCGGCCTCTTGAATCAATAGGGCCTCAGGTCTTCCCAGGATAGGGGAGGTGACAGCTTTTTGTTGACACTGATGGTATTGGAGGATATTAAGAGTCTTTCTTTTACCGCATTGTCAGCATATGTCCATAAGGTAGCTGCATTTGTTGCTTGAGAAGAGCACTGCATGTTGTTCGGACTTCATCGGCATCACCGCAGGATACGGCGTATAACCTGTCCTAATATTGTTAATCACTAGTGATTGGATCACGTATCTGCCACCATCATGAGAATTCCCCGAATCTCTGCCGCCATCCTCACTGGTTGCTTATTCCTGCTCATCTGTGGTCTGTTTGAACTTCATATTCGTTTTCACTATCACCATCAAGAACTAATATGACTGAAGGCGCCGTCCTCTACTCCTACCGTGTCCCCCCCGAGGCACAGGACCGTGAGGCCTTTTGTGCCGACTGCCTCAGTTATGCGCGGGATATCGATAAGATGATCCGGAAAACCCCCAAAGTACGGGGGAATCGGCAGTTTTTCCGGTATGCACTGGATGTTTGCTGTCGAGGATCGTTGTTTATCAGTCGTCGGTGTCCCAACTATCGTCGAAGCTTTCTCCAGCGGCCTGATCAATTTATGTATGAAATTGAAAACCCGTTGGAAGCGTGCAGGGCAATCCGAGCTTGTTAAATTTAAATAAGAGCGGCCGATCGCGTCAGTAACTAATTAGGAGGTAGTGATGACAATTGGACAGAATATATTTTCCATATCAGTGCTCTGGATTTTGCTCCGTGGCTGTTGGTCATTAAAACAGACTAGGTAATTGTGCATCGAACTTACAGATGTTATGTCTTTCTATAGATGGGTTATCTACTGGCGACCGAATTGAACGAATCTGATAAAGGCCATGCGACAAGGCTGTCAGCCTTTAGAAAGGCTTGTATTTCCAATGAGCCCTGTGTATCAGGCAGATCCAGAAAAGCTAAATTCTGTTCATTGAAAATATAGTTTCCCCGGAATAGAAAAGAATGATTGTACGATCTACGATTGCCAGAGAAGAGTGTAGTGTTGATAATTTCGTCCTATGTACGTCAAAGTAGATAGCTTATAAACAAGTCTACGCATTGTTGGACCTACCTTTTTAGTACGGTGTAGGTTATAATCCAGTAAACTCCTGATAAAATTGGTCTGACAAATCCTGCCCGATGATGATTCATGAGTCGAAGTAAGGTTACGCCACGGGAAGTTCCACAAGCTGTAAGCAGGTCGACCAGCCTAGGTGGTGGCAACCATCAATGCACTGCCACGAGAAAAATTCGTCCTCGTCAATGATGGTCGATGACAGACCCCACGTGTTGTGATGAGACCGTAAGAAAAACCCTAACGACGCTGACGGCCAAGCACGTGCCAAGTTACCCAAATGGGTGCAGCCACCAACCCCGGGGCGTTCCTTCCGACATCGACCAGATCCTTCACCCCAGCACTTGCCAGTCGCTCAGGAACGTGCTTCACTGGTCATTGTGATTGGTACAGACCACCCGCTTGGCGGACTGGGCGCCAAGTCCGCTCCCTCGAGGCGGAACCAATGGGGACGGGGGGTGTTTTCACGTTCATATGGCCGACTTGGCGGAGTATCGCGAGCGTCGAGAGGACAAGGATGCGTGGTGGATGGTGGATGAGATGAGGATGCCAATGCAAATGGACTGACTACTCAGCAGATTGACTACTTAACCTGCTGCCCGTCCATTCTCCTCGATCTTCCTCTTCTCCAGCCCACATCTCCCGGTTCATCCTTTCCTTTCGCTTCTCACTATATTCTTTTCTTCCTCTCTCTTTCGTGCTCTTGAGCACGTCAGATTCCCGGCCCTTCTCCCACCATGATTCCTGAAATCACCGCCAAGTATGACTGGATCCTGGCCATCACCTCGATGGCTTTCGTCTTCAGTGCCTTCGGAAATGGCGCCAACGATGTTTCCAACTCGTACGCCACCTCTGTTGCCGCTCGGACGTTGACGGTGTGGCAGGCTGGTATCCTGGCGGTGTGTACTGAGTTCGTTGGTGCCGTGGCCCTGGGAGACCGTGTCACCGACACTATTAAGTCCGGTATTATCACTCCCGATCGATTCATCGGGAAGCCCGGCACCTTCATGCTGGCCATGGGATGTGCCGAGGTTGGAAGTGCCTTCTGGTTGATGTTCGCCACTAGCAAAGGAATGCCGGTTTCCACCACTCAAACTGTCGTTGGTGCTCTCATCGGCGTGGGTTTTGCAGCCCAGGCAGAGATCACCTGGGATTGGTCCAGTGGCAGTGTTTCTCAGACCGCCGCTTCTTGGGGAATTGCTCCCGGTATTGCTGCAGCCTTCTCCGCCATTATCTTTGGTACCCTGAAATACTCGGTCTTGGAGCGGAAGGATCCCTTCAAGTGGGCCATGCGTCTGATCCCCGTCTATCTCTCTGTTACCGGTGCTATTCTTGCCCTGTTCATCGTTGTCGAGGCCCCAACCGCCCCCTCCCTTGAGGAGTTTGGCGGTGGAAAAGCCGCCGGTATTGTGCTTGGTGTCCTTGGTGGCTGTCTCCTTGTTTCTGTTGTCTTTTTCATGCCATACTTCCACCGTCGTCTTGTCATGCAGGACACGCGTCTTCGCTTCTACCACCTGCCTCTTGGCCCCTGGCTTCTAAAGGAGAACTGCCCCATATACTTCCCCTCCACAAGGGGCAGCCCCGTCACCAACTACTACGAAGACGCCTTTGGCGAAGTCCGTGCCGGACAGGACGATTCAGGAAAGAAAGCCTCTCCTGAGCTTACCGATAGCAAAGAGCCTACCGACGTCGAACGCAGCGCCGACTCTGTCCAGTCCAGCCCCGAAATAAAGCCTCGCAAGCGGATCATCGAGCCAGAGGAGCGTTTCCTCGAACCCGTTCAGGATCTTTCCTGGTTCAATCCTCGGAAGTACTGGGGCTGGACCAAGTTCATTTTGCTCCAGGGCGTCACCCGCGATGTCATCACCCACGACTCTGAAAAGCTCCGCGACATCCACTCTCGTGCGCGTCGTTATGATATCCGTGTTGAACATCTCTGGACCTACTGTCAAGTGGTATCAGCCATGATGATGTCCATCGCACATGGTTCCAATGATGTCGCCAATGCCGTCGGTCCTTGGGCTGGTTCGTATGCGACTTACCGGTCTGGAGCCGTCAACACCGAAGCTGATACCCCCATCTGGTTCTTGGTCATTGCTGGTCTGCTTCTCGGTGCTGGTTTCTGGTTCTACGGTTACCATGTTCTCCGCTCCCTCGGAAACAAGATCACCCAGATGTCACCAACCCGTGGCTTTGCTACTGAACTGGGTGCTGCCATTACCGTCCTACTGGCCTCGCGCCTGGGACTACCTGTGTCGACCACGCAATGCCTTACCGGTGCTGCAATGGGCGTTGCTCTGATGAACTATGACCTGAAGGCTGTCAACTGGATGCAATTATTCTACATCTTCTGTGGTTGGGTGCTGACCCTCCCGTGTGCTGGATTGATCTCCGGATTGCTGTGTCTGATGGCCTTGAATGCCCCTCATTTATAATCCTAAAAAATCTACGATGGTGTTAAAAGGGGATATTTACTTTTCCAATTTCTTTTGTGTTATATATTCAACACCCCTGTTAATAGATATCCACTTCTGCAATGAACGATCCTAGGATCTTGTTTTTGGACTACCCCCCGTTTTCCGAATCGCGATGGTATTAGCTTTGGAAGTCCTCAGTCCGAGCTTATAAAATTTGGGGCCCATGTGAGTTTCTCTGCCTTCGCAAAGTCCAGGCTAACTGAGCATACGGTGAATAGGTTTCTCAAAAATCATACCTACGATGCGACGGGCCGAAATTTACATAAGCATACCGACTTAAACATACACCTACATTCCCCCTTTCCTTCATGCCTACATCCTCGTGGACCATACGATCGGCTTGCGCCAATGCTGGAGACGCACCCGGACTAGTGTTTACCACCATGTCGCGTTCCGTATTCGGACTTGAGGAATGCCTATGTTATGGAACAACCAAAGGGAAGAGTGTTATCCAGGCATAATAATGTGTGACTGCTCCCCATTGACATGGGCAGCCAGTACCTTGCGGGTGTATGTCATGAGGATCGACACCACCGACATCAACATGATCCTTGGCGCGGAAGACTTAGCACCCCCAAGGTCCACCGTCTTCAAGGTCCCTCAGCCTATATATACACAGAATTTTGTCTAGAAGTATTGCAGCACCGTGCATCAAAGATGAAGTGCATGTCCCTCTTCCCGTTGGGGTTCGCCCTAGCTGCAGCCACGACCTCTCCCAAGCTTCACGATTTCGATGCCCTTGGCGCCTGGTTCGACGGGGTCAACTCCATAAATGCCACTTCCTTGAATGCAACTGCCCGCGCCGCGGCTAAAAACGCTTCTATTGCGATTGTCGGGGGTGGTATATCCGGTCTTGCCACCGCACTACTGTTAGACAGTGTCGGGGTGCACAATTGGGAGATAATCGAAGCAAGTGATCGTGTGGGTGGGAGGTTCCGGACGAAGTTCGTGGGTGGCACGGAGGAATGGGCGGAGATGGGTCCAATGCGGCTGCCGGTGCGCGCACACTATCACGATGGCGAGGTTGTCGAGTATACCGACCATGCAATGGTGTTTCAGCTCGCGGAGATTTTGAACAACATGAATCACAACGATACCGAATGGAGAATTGATTTTATCCCCTGGATTCAGCATCATCCCAACGAGCTCCTCGCCCTGGATACCAAACGTCTGCCCAATGGACGTATTCCCACGCGTGCCGACATCGAACAAGACGACAGTCTGGAGGAGCCCGACCCTATGTCAACGGAAGAATACGATCGAACGCAAAGCCGCATGGATGAAATCCTAATGCGCAAGGAAAAGCTCAAATCTCTGCAGCGGGATGTCTGGCGCGCCCATCGCGAGGCAATGGACCAAGGCCTCGACGACTGGAGCGAGCAAGCTATGATGCGCCATGTGTTCCATGCCAGTGAGAACGTCACTGATGCCATCTGGACCGCTAGTGACTATGATGTCTTCTGGGATGAACTGCACCATAACTCCAACCTTGAATTAGATGGGAGCGCCGGGTCTTTGGGAAAGACAGAATGGACCTGCATTGATCGGGGCTTCAATCGGTTGTCAGATGCTTTTCTGCCTCATGTACGGGACCGTCTAACTCTGGGCCGCAAAGTACGCAAGTTAGAGTCATTCTCCCTGGACGATGGCCGCACTTTCAGTCGGCTTTCGTGGTATCCCTCGGTGGCGAATCGCACATATGAAAGTAAGGATTATGACTATACGATTATGGCCGTTCCTTTCACTATGACTCGGTTTATGGACCTCCCCAAGTTCTCCTCAGTACTGGACCGCGCTATCAGCGAGGCAGGGCTACGTTTTAAGTCTGCCTGTAAGGTCGCTCTTCTTTTCTCCGAACGTTTCTGGGAGAAAGGCGAGCGGCCGATATTCGGAGGCAAATCAACGCCTCCGAGCGATGCCATCGGCGCGCTGTACTATCCAGTATATGGGCTGAATGAGTCCCGACCAGGCCTGATCATGCACTACCGTGGCGGAGATTGGAGTGATCGATTCGTCAGCTTCTCGGACGAAGAGTATGTTCAAACCGTCCTGGATGCCATCGTTGACTTGCACGGAGAACAGGCGAGAGAGCTCTACACCGGACACTACGAACGATTATGCTGGCTACAAGACGAGCATACAGCGACTTCTTGGTGTCGACCGGACGTGGAGCAGCACAGATTGTATATCCCTGCATATCATCGGACGGAGCACAACACCATCTTCATTGGAGAACACACAGCGCCTACCCACGCGTGGGTGAGCAGTTCTCTGCACTCTGCTGTCCGCGGAGGTGTACAATTATTGTTAGATCTTGGACTGGTGGAGGAAGCGAAGCAACTAAACCGCCAGTGGATGGGACGATGGATACGATCGTGACGCAAGAGAAGCTGCGATAGGCATATGTACAGTTGTGATAAGATTATTTACATCTTGCATAGTTAGATAGCGTCCTTTACCACCAATTCTGGACTCGCCCGGCGAGTCCACTCCATCCAACTTCCATCGTAGATCTTGCGAGGCATTCGAAATCCTGTTTCCTGTAGTGCGAGGTCCAATGCTGCAGCCGTGACGCCGGAGTTGCATGTCAGTATTATTGGCTTGCAATCCTGGACTCCAACAGAGATGAACAAGCGTTTTAGCTCGGTTAGGGATAAAAAGGTCTTCATTGTTTCATCCAACATCGCCGCCAGCGGGATGTTGATCGCACAAGGCATATGGCCCGAACGCAACGAAGGGTCCGCTTCGGCTTCCGCGCCGGAAAATCGACCGGGTATCCGGGCGTCCAGGATTTGATACTCCATACTGTGATGGAGGATGACGTCCCTCAATTCGTCGAAAGCAACTACCTGCTCCATAGCAGGCGCACAGGTGGGGTAGTCTGTAGGCGTCAGGGTACCCAATTCACCTTGGGAGGTAGGATATCCTTGTTTCACATAGAGACGAAAGTTATTCAGCACATGAACAGATTCGTGCCCGAAAAGGCGGCAAGCCCAGGCCACGCGCGGGGCGCTATACATGCCCACATCGACCGTGTCGTAGACCACCAGGATATCATCCGGGCAAACACCGAGCTCGCCCATGCACTGCGCAAAACGAGCAGCATCAGGAAGCATCTGTGGATAAGGTGACGAGATATCCGCGATAGTATCCATGTTAAAGAATCTGGAGTTTGCGTATCAGCCAAATGCCGCACGAAGAAGAGCAGAACGTACATGGACCCAGGTATATGTTGCTGTTGATAAGATGCCAGTAATGCCCCTCGCCCGGCCGCTACGGGAACAATGCGACGGGAGGACGCCTCCCTTGCAGCGTGGAATTCTGCGGGAGAGATGAGGAGGGAGGGCATGGTTATAGGATGGGAGTTTTGGTGATGAAGCTGAAGTGGATAAATAAAGACGGAGAAATGTGGAGGGATGACTCAGCCAATCTCCACGTGCTCTCTGACTGTTTCTCTATCTGAGTCCCCTCCCCTTTCCCCTTTGTGTCTTCCTTCATCCTCCTGCATACATCGATTGATGATAAGTAGACTGACATCCATTAACCATGTCGCCATCCTCCGCAGCCCTATCCCTACGCGAGTCATTTGGCGATAGAAGAATTCCCGACATCTCCCGTAAGATCACAGCCTGTGTGGCATGTCGCAAGCTCAAGGTCAAGCCTTGTCGTCGAGTCAGGAACGCGAGCTTTATTGACACGTAATAGACCAAATGCCATATGAATGATGGTAAACCTCCGTGTAGTCGGTGTAAGACACGAAGTCTCACATGCACGGTCAACAAGAGCCTGCAAATGCTGCTGGAGAGCGATGCGTCGTATGTCAGCTCTTCCTATAAGAACAACTTCTGACGGACTCCATCCAGATGGAAGGAAAGCATGGAAAAGAGGATGGAAAACCTGGAAAAGTCTCTTGGCACGTTGCATCCAAGATCGAGCGTTTCTTCCAACGTGGAATTGTCGGATAGCCATGTATCTCGTCTAGCCCCGTCGGCTCCATTCACACTCAATCTATCATGCAGTCTTGGAGCTTTTCCAGCATCTTCAATTCTGAATGTCACACTGAACGCCGACCGAGGAGTTCATATCGGACAGGATCTCATCTCATGCCGCGTCATCTCGCACGACATAGCGGAGGGTCTCTTTACTTTCTACCAGCAAAAGCTGGACCCTTGTGTCCATCACATCATCGCCAAAAATGACAATTTGGCAACAATGAGGTCACGCTCCTCACTTCTTACATCTGCAATCTGCACAGTGGCCTCCTTCTGCACTGGAGCTGAGCATTACCAAGACTGTTTCAACTTCTTTACGAAAGAAGTTTCAGGAAAGCTGTTCTTTTCTAACTATACATTTGATGACGTACGCGCCCTATGTATTGGAGCTTTCTGGTTGAATGAAATCTCATCGGCGTTAAATGGACTAGGTCTGTTCCGGATGGTCCTTTCCGCATTTGCTGTTTGATCTAACGACCAGAAGCTGTCCGCATAGGGGCTGAATTGGACCTCCATAGATGTATAACTAAGATGCCTCATGGGAAATTGGCTTGTTACGATCGTACACGACTCTATTTTCTTCTTTATCTCTGTGACCATCACTGCTCCCTCAGCCACGGCCGCCCACCTCTAACGCGAGACTTCCATTCGTTAAAGAACCCGCGCGACTTCTTACAGAGCAAGTTTTCAACCCGGTCGGACGTGAATTTGATAAGTCAAATCGAATTGTGGTCCATCAATAGCAGGGTCTTCGACGGTTTCGGGGCAGACACAGAAAACGCTATCGCCACTGAGCGATCAGCGGAGTTGGAGCGTTTGAGCGCCGTTTATGATCGGTGGTATCACGAATGGCTTCATACTGTATCGTTTGACTATATAAAGGAGCATGCTTTCCTTTATAAAATGTTCGAACTCTATGCCCATTCCGCAAAGTTGTACCTTTTCTCTCACGTATTTCGCGGATTGACCCAGGATGCAGAGCTGTCGATAGAACTATCAAAGCAGGGAGTGTACAAGTATGCTCAAAACGGAATGGAAAGTGCCCTATCTATCATCCGATGCATCGTGGATGACGAGTCCGAACCCAAGTTATGGTTAGCAAGATTGCCATTATATTTTGGGACGATGACCGCGTTTGCTTCAGTTTGTCTTGCAAAAGCTTCATATCACCAGCGAGTCATTACCAATATCAATCCAGACGAGATACGCGGATATTTGCGTCGATTGATTCAAATTCTCCAGAGTTCCTTGGAGTTGGAACATTCGACACACCCCTTTTTGAGCATTGCCAGAAGCCTGGAGCTGGCAGCGATTGGACAGTTGTGTGCTGACCATGGCGACCCTAACTACAACGAGAATGAGCCCAGTGAATTTAGTTTCGATTCATTCACTAACGACGGGCTCAACATGGGACTATTCAGAGACTCAGACGACTGGATATCTATGCTAGGATTATAGACTGGCGAAATCCACGCCTTTAATAATTAAGCGCCAGATCGAATATGTCAAAATTCCTCCACTCCCGCTGCTTATAGTTATCTGCAGCTAGCTGAACCGGTGTAGACCTCAGAAGCGGAATTGCCTGCTCTGAAAGCCCTCCGTGCGTCCTTAGACGATGTCCCTGCAACTGTGACAGATCATGATCGTCTTTCTTGCTTCCAATTGCAAAGTGCTTCTTGGAAACCACGACAATGTCACCCTCCCTGTCCTCTGGCATGTCAAACATAGCCGCCGCATCTTTCCCAGACATAGCAAGCTCAATCTCTGGTAGCTCCCGACAGGCGAGAACCATGTCCCGAGCAAACGAGTAGTCCCTCAGATGAACACGGACAAAACCACCGAGAGCGCCATGGTGCTTAACAAAGGGATCGGCAATTGGACAGATGACCCTAGCACCACTATGTGGCCACCTGCTGTTGAGAAAGTCTTCGAGATAAAGGACACTGGGATTTCCATTTATATCCGTCTTGTCACTCATTCCATGGTCTCCTGTTACTGCAACCACGGCCCCCAGCTGCACAAACTCCCCCAGATACCTATCAAGTCTCTGCATAAATTCGTTCGATTCCTTTGATCGAGGCGCATACTTGTGCTGGATATAATCGGAGAGGGTCAGATAGAAGAGATCCGCCCGACGTTCTCGAAGCAGCTTCAGGCCTGCCTGTAAGACGAAGAGAGATAATTCACCCGAGTACTGTGGCGGGGAGGGTTGGCCCAGCCACTCCTCCACATCGGCAATGCCATGTTCTTGCAATGTGCACTCTTTCGCGCACTGGGCAGAAAAGCAAATGGCGCCATTGGCAAGCGATAGTCCACGGTTGATGATTCTGCGCAATTTATCCTTGGCTGTTATGGCTGCCACGCGGACACCGGCAGTTGCCATCTGCTCAAGGATGGTAGATCCACGCACCAATGAATCGTCCAGTACCATGTGTTCTTTGCCACTGTTCTTGTCGAGATAGTAGTTACCAGCCACGCCGTGAACACTCGTTGGCTTCCCAGTGATGATAGAAAGGTTGTTTGGGTTGGTCAATGAAGGCATCGCGCAGTTTGCGGTCCGGTGGAAGCCATCCTGCACGAAGGAAGACAAAGTAGGCAAGATCCCATCCTCACAACCGGCTTGGAGGTATTCCGGATCAAAGCCATCAACACAAACCACCACTGTTGGAACACGAGGCAGCTGGTACACTCTGCCGTGAAGTTGGATGGATGTCGTCATTTCGGTGCGGTGGTGTATACCAATGTGCCTTATTCTTTCTCCTCTATTCAGAGCAACGGGCGAGAATGGGCGGCATCGAGTGCGAATTGTGAGTCTTAAGTCTCGACTAGACGAGGTGCCGATCTGACGCTACTGCCGGCATGAAGTGCGGTCGGGGTGCCGGCAAGTTTTCCGACGTTCCACGGCATCTTCACCATTGTTTTGATCCTTTGCCTCTGGGGCAATGGCTACTTTAGATATATGTCTTGGCCATCCGATTGCTCCAAGGACAACTTAGACGAGCATCCGAAGGATCTTGTGATACATGGAGAGACTGTATAATTTTTAAGTATTATGGTACAACATAATTAGATTAAGGAAAACATTGCATGGATATAAAAGAGACTTCACACGCCATATGTAACACGGAAATAAATGATATACAATGAGGAATCCAAATTTCGCATGCCGCCGGGGTATATCACTGCCGCTCGCCTGTTCCTAGGATCATCTCCTCCAACACGGCCTTTTCACCACTGTTCTCCACCAGGTTTCGGAACACGCCGCCCTGTACACGCATGAGCTCCTGTGGGGTTCCAAACTCCACTGCCCGGCCAGCGTCCATCACGAGGATTCGGTCAAAGTCGGCTATGGTACTAAGTCGATGCGCAATAACCAGCAGCGAGGAGGCATTGCGCCCAAATTCTGCACGTATTGAGCGTTGGATCATAGCATCAGTCTCCATGTCGACCGCTGAAGTGGCTTCGTCAAGGATCATGATCTTCGGGTGAGACACGATGGCTCGTGCAAGGCATAGAAGTTGGCGTTGACCCTGGCTCAAATTCAGGCCGCCTTCGGATATGGGAGACGACAAGGAGGCAAAAAATCCGGGCAATTTGGCAGGTCCAGCGGTGGAAGATGCCGAAGAACCTACCGTGTCACTCCCACTAAGGGGCTCATGGCTCGATTGAGAACCGAGGGTGAGGGTATCCTCGAAAGACAAAAGATGGACGCGTTCCAAGGCATTGTATAGTTCGAGATCCGTATACTCGTTGAAAGGGTCGAGATTAGAACGAACCGTGCCAGAAAACAAGACAGGGTCTTGGGGTATGATGGCTAGACGGCTACGAAGGGCGTGTAGTTTCATCTTCGACACATCCAGTCCGTCCACCACAATGCGACCGGTACGCGCTTCGAGAAAGCGGAACAAGGCCAGCGTTAGTGAGGATTTTCCGGCGCCAGTTCGGCCAACCACACCAACGCGTTGGTTATGCTCCAAGGTGAAACTAAGACCATTCAGAACCGGTGGGAGATCTGGTGCATAACCCACAACAAGGTCTTCCACCTCAACGCGTCCGCGCAAAGGCCACGAAGCGGGAGGTTCATAGCCATCCTGATCTTCAATGTCGATATCAGTGTATTCGAGGACGCGTTCTGTAGCGGTCATATCCATCTCCAAGTCAGCGTAGAAGCGTAACCCCATGGAAACAGCATAATTGTACTGCAAAGCGAAAGTGACCGCAAAGCCCGCCAAGGCAGCCGACATCCCCGGCGAGTAACTAACCAATGCTGCAGTTCCGGTGGAGAAGATCGCTCCGACAACGCTCATCCGCAGTGCCAACCAACGGTTGAAGAGCCAAAGATACCACGCCGTCTGTGCGTGGCGGTCGATCTGGGCGTACATTTGTCTGATGTAAATGTCGACCTTATTGAATGCACGAATTGTCATGAGCCCCGCTAGACTCGTCCCGAACTGCTCCATGACCGGGCTTTTGGCAATACTCTCGAGGCGTTTAACTTCTCGTACCCCTGCAAGATATAATCTGGCGATTTGATAGCACAGCGCAATCAAAGCAACCCCAAGAGCCAGGATTACGGGAGAAACCAACACTCCGGCAACAAGAACCCCGGAAAGTTCAAGGATTTTATACAAAAAGTGGCCCATATCATATCCCAGTCTCCAGTCCAGAATATAGACGTCGGATGTGAACCGGTTGAGAACACGGCCAAGGGGCACAGTATCTAGCCAGCGCAGTGGAGCGTGAAGCACCCTTGTCAAAAGATCTTCAAACAGTTGTCGTGATGACTGGAGGGATGCCAGGGAGATTGCCAGATATCGCAATGACCCAAGGACGCACGCTGCGAAGGAAAGCGCGATGTAAATAGTGAGATAGAAAACAAGATCGCGGTCCACAGATGTGTCCCGTATTTGATTCCAGACTGATGACACTCCTGTCGACTCCGAGGATGCAGTCCATACTCTCACCCACCAGGACTGCGACGCAGTTAGTATATTCTCAAAAATCACAGAAACAAAATGGAACTTACTCGGCCGATTAGAAGGGCCATAAAAAGGCCATATGCGACGAAAGTTATGATCCAGGACAGTAAGCTGCTTCCCCTGCTTAAATACGCCGCATACACACGCATTGATATGGAACCAGTCTCTCTCTTCTCGGCTTGAGTGAATTTCTTCGGAATATGTATGTTGTTCGCTGTCGTTGGTGAAGGGGCCGACGAGCGCTTCCTTCGGGATCGAACTTCATCCTGTATGACCTTGCGATCTTGTGATTCTATTTCGGTGTTGAGCCCCCGAAGCAGCTCCGCCAACTCGGGTGTATTGGTTAGTTGCTCGACTGTTCCTGCGTGGGTCATACACCCATTGTCAAGAAATACACAGTAGTCAGTCCGAGGCAGACAAAGTCCGACATGATGGGTAACAAGAATTCTTGTTCGGCCTTTCCCAAGCTCGCCGGTAAGTGCATGCTCGTAGAGATGTCTCCCAGTCTCGGCATCTAGAGCACTGAAGATATCGTCCATGATCAGAATCCCAGCGCGTGAGTACAACGCCCTTGCGAAGGATATCCTCCATCGCTGTCCCCCACTGAGGTTGATGCCGTTGGAACCAATGTCAGTCAGCTCGCCATCTGGAAGAATCTTAAGATCCTTCTCCAATCCAGATGCGAATAAAACTTTCCGGTAGCGGGACCAGTTGTATGGTAGCCCGAAGAGTATATTATCCCTGATGGTAGCATTCTCCATCCAAGGATTCTGTGACACGTATGCTACAGCCGAATCTAGAATCCAGTTTTCCTTTGCGACACGGTGATCGTATCGTTCGTCGGGAAGAGGCGAATGCGGCACAGAGACGACACCAGATAGGGTATCCGATTCTCCTAAGATCGAAGCGAGGAGCAGACTCTTTCCAGAGCCAGTTTTTCCGGCGATCACACTCAGTGCCTTCGGTGGGAAGGACAGAGTTAAATTACGAAGCTTAAAGCGGCCGTCATTGTCCTGCTCGCAGCCACCTTCTGTCCTTTCTTCGGCTGGCCAGGCCACGGTTGCATCATCAAACGAGATCTGGTTCACATCCGTTGTGTGCGGTTGTTTTTCAATCGTTCCAAGATATTTGTCAATCCTGTCTGTGCTCACTTTGGCCTCCATCCCTTTGGACATCAGATCTGGCAGGCTAGCCATTGCGGACTCTAGATTTCCGAAAACTGATAGAGCCGTGAAGGCGACCGAGGCCGAAAGCTCGCCATAATGTAGGGCATATACTGTCAAGGAAGCCGCAGAAAGCATCAGAGGGCCCAATACCCACACAGACACCATCCCCGTGGTATAGAGTGAGGTTCTCCACAGCAGACCTAATTCAACGCGCCGCCGATCGGTTATCCGGTCTTTCCACTGTTTTTCAAGCGCCGCGAACTTGATCTGCCTAATGCCTTGTAATACCTCAGTGACCGCTGCACTGCGCTTATCAGTAGCTTTCATGAGTTCTTGCTGGGCCGCTGCGTATCTTGTGGTCAACCAAGTATTCGCCGGCATCAGGAGGAACAGCATGGAAACACCAGCCAGCAGGCTTCGCCACCCGATTAGGTGGAGTAAAAAGCCAGCGGCCAGTGCCAGACGAATGATACACGACGGTATTAAGTAGTTGAATGTAGCAAAGTCAGCTATCCGTTTCGAGTCGACTGAGGCGAGATTAATGACGCTCTGACGGCCCTTCCGATCTTCCTCATCATCGTCATCGTCATCATCACCATTTCGTTCTTTCTCTGGTGTGGAATTTTTCACTTGCTTCACTTCCTTGCAACGCATTGCTTTAGCAAACACTAAAGCTGTAAGACCTTCGTATATTGGGATCCAAATTTGTGAATAGATGATCCACCATAGCCAGGATTCGATCCCTAGGGATAAGATGAGCACACTGCCAAGTCCGACGACCCATATCCATGGTGCTGTCCCAGAGTCTGGTGCTAAAGAGCGGTCCTCAAGGGATTTGAGGATGCTATACATTGCTACCTGGGGACCGAATCCCAGGATGCATGTTACCAGGCTCAGGCAAGCTTGCATTGTCAGAGGTTTGGCATGAACCGTCAACAGCGCTTTCCAGAGCTTCCGTGACCCGAGTGCCTGCTCAAATCGAATGTGAAGGCTGGCGGCACGGGCGACGTAGGGTAATTTGGGCAAATCATTGACTGCGAGGTATTTTGATCGGGCGGCGTGTCGCAGAACTCCATTTGCCCAACCGTATGTCAGTCGACTGTACAAGCTGGCTGTCTTCTCCTGGTCAACAACCTGCCCTTCATGGTAGACATTCGGACGTCGGGGTATAAGGACGCAGCAAATAGCGCGCAACGTCGCAATAATAATGTGGCTAACAAACAGTCCTGTAGACGCGCGATCCATTCGAATACTAACTCCCGCAGCCCAGAACAGGCTAAATTGAATGCAAGGGACGATGGCAGTCACGAAGCTCGACCCAAACGCGTAGACACCTAGGACATAACGGCTGGCGATGGACGATTCCGTGAAAAAGGCAACGGATTGAAGACATAGGACAATCTATTTGGCGTATAATTAGTAGAAGTCACACCGCAGTCGTTTTTTGCCCAGAACTTACCCAGCCTCCAGCTTCCAGCCAGAATGGGATGACGAAAGGGCTCGACACAGATTGTACCGTCACGATGGCCAACGCCAGGGAAATTTCCAATCCGGTCACAGACAAAATAGAAATGAGAAGTTTTTGCCATGTATCTGTACACTGATGAATTGAACAATCTGTGGCCTCCCCATCTTCGTCTTGATACTCGGGCTTGCCCCGCTGAGACGCAGTCTCAGGACAGATCGGCAGGATCTCCTGGACCCATCGTTGGTGTAGCTGGCGTGCTGCAGGAAAGCTACTAAGAAGGGTCAACAGAATACCAAGAACGCCTGTAACAATTGAGAGAATCTCCGGGTTATATGACATCGCTTTCTCTCAGTCTCGCAGCCAGAAGGGGGTGATGGACGGAGAGAGCAGCGAGAGAGAAGGGGAACAACTCTGGCATCTGGATTAAGGAGACAAGCTTCAGAATTCTTGCTTACGGAATCGGCAGGGAGAACAACAACGGCTAAGTTCTGTTCGGGGAATTTCCCATGGAGTGGTCGCATTCCTCAACGGCATCCTCGTGTGCTCCTTGCATGTTTTCTGCATTCCGCCCAGCCTTCTCCGCGACCAATCAGAGGGCATCCTGTACATCTCCACCAATCAGGCCCCTCGTTCGTCAACCTCCTTCGTCCGACCCCAATCGGGCCATCACAGAAACATCAACTGCCATTCCGCACAAAGATCTGATCGTGAGGGCCGAGTACATGCTGTGATATAATGGGGACTTTCTGCCGCTTGTCGCACTGCTAACTCACCGCTAATCACCTTGAAGACTTGTCCATTGACCATGAGTGGAGGTTATATATATTCTGGGCATTCGCGACATATTAATGAAGCCTTCATCCCGTCCTGGGGTAGTCAAGAGCTAACAACGTTCCGCCCCAAAGACCCCCGATATATGAAGGAATTGAAGTGTAAATACTCCGCACTAACGATCTCGCACGATTTCCTTCGGTCGATGGTGTCACGAATGCTTAGGGATCGTGCTACATTATTGTTCCCGCCCGCTCCCATGCCTCGAGTACGCTGCACCACAGGATAGTCGGGGCATGACAGACAGTTGTAAGAAAGTATTCATCTTGTCCCTAGCTCATTTAGAGAAATCCGCCTTACGATTTCATCTTCACAGCCAATTTAATGTCGGAAGGTCTGCCAATACGGGAAGGCTATCACCTCAGTAGTCTCTGAATGGCATGGGTGGGTACATATCGCTCAACTTTTCTTACAGGAAGATGACCAACCTTGTGGAACCAACCGACTGCCACCGTTCCGCTCCGACCATGCTGGTGGCAAAGCTATATTTTTCCTTAGGTCGAACACTGTATATGTTAATATTCTTAACAGACTACGACGTCGGTAAATTCTAAATCCGTAAGCAACATGCTAGTTCCGAGCCAATCGGGGTCAAAGGTAGCATTTCGACGAACGCAGCGGACAAAAAAGCATTTAAAAGTACCGAGGACATATCCATACATTGCGTGCGATGCTGCCCACCAAAAATATCACAGAATAATTATTGAGCTCGTCATATTGACTCCAAAGTCATAGTTCAAGACAAAAGCAGTATCGTCGGCTTCTTAAGCCAGTTCACATTCGATCAGACTCTCAACACCGCGGCGCACGGTCCAGATCTTTGTAATTTTGAGACCAACAGACTCAATCAAGGTATGCCATTGCTTTTCAGTTCGTTCGGTCGATGCAAAATCAGCCATCATGATAATATCCAAACTAGTCGTTTCCCAGTACGCGTTAGTGCTAGGGATGACATTCTCGTTAATCAGGATTTTGCTATAGCCGCGGGTCATGGCAGGAATGATGTTCGACAAGATCTTGCGACAGTTGTCATCTGTCCAGTCGTGGAGGACGGAGTGCATGTAATAACATCGAGCACCTAGTTCATCGTGTTACATATTTGTATGCCGGTCAATATTGTTGGGAATCAAGAGACGTACCTTTAACAGGCTGTTCAGTAAAGAAGTCATGAGCCATTGGCTGGATAGACGAATGCAGCCCAATTTTAGTTGCCTGCTCAATGACTTCAGGCAAGTCTTGCAAGATTAGGCGGCCAGGAATATCACGCCATTTACGACGGAACTCTGACAGATCGTGGCCCATACTACCGCCCATATCTACAACCAAGACATCATTATTTCCAATGTTCGTACCCTCGACCAACGCTGGGACTGGGTAGAAACCAACGTCCATCCAGCTTGGTCTTCCCTGATGATAGGCACTCATGTGATTGTTGAATTGCACTGCGTGGACAGGGTTTTCACGAAGGAAGTCGAAGAAGTGAAGGTTTGTGTTGAATCCGAGCTGGAAGCCGCAGTTCGTACCATCACTAGGATTGCGGTAGTTATTCATTTTGAGGTGAGCTGGAAGGGCTTGGATTCCGTTGGTGATACATCCCGTCCTGTACTTGTGTCAGCTTTCCGGACTGGAGCCACATCACTGGATGGGAACTTACATGCACGGATAGGCATCATTATACCGCCGCGAGGTCAGAGACGTGGAGAAGCCAGTGCGGCGGTATTCGTCCGGGCCAGTCTCCGCAATTGTTCCCATTGCACACAGGTGTTTGAGAAGTCGAGCTGAAGATTTCTGATTAGTGAAAGACGTAGCTAAAGGCGTCATTGCGGTGCAAGCGTACCAAGCATTACAGGGTCAGCACCTGTGGCCTCAGCGAGCTGGTCTGAAGACTTCGGCTTGTCGTCCTTAGATAGGACGGTAAAGACACCCAAATCAACACAGGTCTCGAGGGCCGCATAAACAGTACTCTTGTTACAAGAGTCAATTATTAGTCTCAATTGGCGTAAGGGAAGGAATCCGTACTTGCGACCAGCAAAAGCGTATCATGGCCTCTCGAGGTGTCTCAAGCGCATAGACGAGAGACCGCGCGGAATCCAGCAATTCTGCACGTACATCCTCGTTCCGCTGGGAAAGGAAACCATCACCATAAGAGGCAATTTTCTTCAGGATGGCAGGTACCTCTTCAGGCGCATTAGGAGAAATTGCTACCTCACCATCCACAAAGGCTTCCTTGAGGGCATTAACGTGCTTGCTAGTGTCGGCTCCATTGCTGGGTCCGTGGGAAGTGCCACTCGTAGTTGCACCGTTAATCTGAACCATCTTGGAAATAGTAGATAATAAAGGAACAGCTCGAGCAAGGTATTTGTAGCACTGGCCCGCAGAGACGTGGCATGTTTGCGTGAGGAAATATCCTATCGTTATAAAGGGACCCCTTGTCATTAATCGCTCTAACTCCCCCTGAGTCTCTACCCTCCGGTCCTATTAGCAGGATATATTGGACAAGAAATGATCAACTATTCCCGTTCTTCCAAACGAACCACGAAAGTTTGTGGAAACTGTCTATCCGGGATGAGTATCAGCATACTTAGACCGTAAAAGGTAAGTGTCGCTTAACAGGGGTTTTGGTGGTCACTAACCCGCTTCCAGAGCCTTGAAACCCCTTAGTATGACTGGCACAGAGATATCTCGCTTCCTCTGTTGCCTGTCTATACGAGCATCATCGGACCAGCTAACCTTTCGGGCCACAATAAGCCAATTGGGGCAGTTATGGCACCATCGAGTTCACAAATGCTCTCCATCAGGTTAAGAATATGACAGATCGCCGGAATTAATGGAGCGCCAAGGTGCAAAACGTTGGGGGTGGCCGAGGCCACTGTTTACAAGCGGTGTTTGTGATAGCGCCATGCATATTGACTGCTGCAGTGGGAAAGTGCGGGTTTACCCCCGCCATCCTTCGTTCCATTATTGCCTTTTCATCCGGGAATAGCTAGCCCCTGGTAATAATAGCAACAAGGTGTCTGGAATATCGTAGTTCGTATTGTTCCTCCATGGTAGAGAAGGCAAGTCACTGTGTATGCATACCTAAATGGCGCCTGCGGTTGTCAGCGCTACGTCGGTTGTCCATATATTTTCCCAGACTGTGTAGTAGACTTCATCAGTCAGAATTGTCGTTTTGTTGATAAATGCAGTAACAAGTACATGGCACGTACCGTGTACTGCGCACGCAGTAGTGTCGTTAGCACCATGATCGTTATTGTCTTCCCGTGTTGCCAAGATGGTACCAAATCCTGATCCTGGGGACGGGAGCAGCTCCGCAACGCCCGTGCAGGGATTGAGCCGTCAAAAGTACTAGGCCCCTACTATCCTAACTTAGGACTAGAAAAGAACACGAATAGTCCCCGGCCCCACAAACCGGGGCTATTGTCTACACGCCAGTGCTTCACGATCGAATGGCCCGATCCGACAGCAAGCCCTCTTCTGGCAGTAATAGTCAAATGAGTGGTGCTGTCGATCCTTATCGCGGGATTTGCTAAAAGTGTCTGGAACCCAATACCACTTGCCCGAGAGTACTGTACGAGAAAAGAAATACTGATCTGCGCGCATATTGTACTGGGTTTGCTTCCTACGACGTCCTATGCCCGTGGACTGATTACCGTGCCGTGTCGGATGAGACGGGACAAACGCCAATGGGGATGATTGTGACCAGGGAGTAAAAACCTTGAATGCAGCTTGACAGGGGGCGGGAAAGAGAAGCAAGGGGTTGCATGGCCCCCAAGGTCTTAATATCTTGATAATAATGAGATTTTCCTTGGTTGCCGTTGGCGCGTAGTGACCAAGCCGTTAGAACGACATGCCTAAACTGATTCCGCAATGCAAACCCTTCGTCAATTCGAGACTGAGTTATATTGCGTGGGTCAGGTCCCTGGGAGGCTATTGGAAACTCGTGCTAGGTAGCAAGCTGTGCAATATCTTTAATCGAACTTCCTGAACTGGATGTGGGCTACCTTCACATCTTTTGTTCTGCTTCCTACCTATCTGTCATAGTCATGCCAGCAAATTCAGGACAACCAAGTGATGATAAAGGACCAAAAATCCTTGCCGTGCTGTGGACTCTGACAGGTATCACGGCAGCTGGTGTTGTAACACGCATGTATATTCGCGGTAGCGTGCTGCGGAATATTGGAGCCGATGACTATTTGATTTGCGTGTCCCTGGTATGTTTGTTTAACAGCTATGAGTGTCGGTAGCTGTGGTATTGATTATCCTCAAGTTCTTCGGACTGGCATATTGCGGCCTCACCACCGCAAATGTGGCAATAGGCTATGGAAAACACGCTTATGTGTTGGAAGAGAAGACGGTTGAGCTGGCCAGCTTACTGAACTCCCTTAGCTTTTTGTTTGGTATCCTGTCTTTTGCTCTTCCAAAGCTAGCAGTGACCGCCATGCTGACTCGCATTCTGAATCCATCTACTCTCCATCGAGTGGCCTTGTGGACACTTGTGGGTACAGCTACAGCTGCATCCTGTGTATGTATTGTGGTTTTGTTTACTATGTGCGATCCGCCGAAGGCCCTCTGGCAGATGAGCCGCGTGATAAAGGGTGAAGCGACTTGCCGAGACGTGTGGATTCTTGTTGACTACGCTATATTCACAGGTGGTAGGTGCTAGTTCCCCTCAAATATTGCAGTCATGACTGACAAGAGGCGAAAATTAGCGATTTCGGCATTCGTCGATCTCTGTCTCGCACTGTATCCCACTACGGTGCTAATGAAGCTACACATGTCACTAAGAAAGAGACTTGCCTTGTGTGCAGCCCTAGGACTGGGCTCTATGTAAGCTATACACTGTGTCTCAGTGAAATGGACACCTGACTAAAAATGGCTTCCAGTGCATCCGCAATGGCTATTGTTAAGTGCACACAGCTGAAGGGCCTCGCCGACAAGTCTGACTATACATGTAGTTATCCATGGCTGGAAGTATTAGGACTTTGCTAACTGATGCTAGACGGCACTGCGGATCTCGTTATGTGGACAAAGTAAGATATACCTTCCATTAGACAAGGGTTTCCGGTGTTGCTAATCAAATCGACGTACAGCATTGAGTCCGATGTTGTCATTATAGCTTCTTGTATCCCAACTCTCCAGCCCGTCCTCGAACTAATCACCGGAAAACGCACCAAGAGTTCCTACAGTAATCGGTATAAGGGTAGTCACAATTTACCTGAATCCTCGTTTGACAAGCCATCCAAAGCCCCTCGGAAGTCCGACCTAGCAATCACGAATGTTGAGAGTCAAGAGAGTATCCTCCGGTCAGACGAACTTCAGAACAGTCACCCTCTTGGAGTCATTCGTCGAACTGATAATGTCACGGTGGAATATGAGTCCGGCTCGGGGTGTGTGCCAAATGAAAGGACGTCGTGGTAGGTGTGAGGACCCGGGGATCTGGGCTGTTTGTGTACGAGAGTCATTTGCTTCTTGACTTTGAGTTACAGGACCTTCTTCCTGTCATTCCAAGCTGTGTTTCCAGCAAGCTTGTATATTAGTATAATTTCCATACACCTGCGTACATCACCTCCATTTCATATTGTAACCAATTGTCAGCCTCCAGAACTTATCTCGCCGAATCCTGTTCAAAACGTTCTGCCCGTGCTGACGCGTTGCGTTATAAACATTTACCGGTGTTACTATCAAGGGGACACTCAGGAAGATGTGTGATTACTTTGACTCTCGATGCCGAGAATATATATAGATAGGACATGGACTAAACTATTGCCGATTTTTACATCTGAGTGCGGATATATGATACGAAGGATGCTTCTTGCAAACAGGTATGTACAACATGGACTATGAGGCGCTGAACGGCTGGCTCCTACCTCTTAGATTGTTTCAATTCTATGCGCATGGAAAATCTCGGCAAAAGAAGTGATATTCCTTCCGCGCCAACAGCAGAAGCGATAAGCCGCACTATAATCGAGATAGGTCACATACGGTGGTTTAGAACAATTTACAATGCGGACTCTTGACCCAAGATTGAAATTAGTCGGCGAGTACCCGGCAGAACGAATGAATTCGATCTTGTTTACTTTCCGGAGGACCTAAATAGCTCACTGTCGGCATCTCAAACTAGGAATGGCCGGCTAATACTCCGCTATTTATTTCCTCGTCCATTCATATCATATAACGAAGAGTTTGACACGACATTGGATTCCACGAGAAGGGCCTTAGAAAGGAGTTTATTTTTAATTATTTTTATTTCTTTTTCCTTCTTCTTATTATTTTATTTATCTATTAATTTTTTTTTCTACATGAAACAACAATGAGAACATTGATATAGTTGACTGGCTCCCAGAGCTTTAATCTATCGTACATGTGACATATATTTACACGTGGAATCAACCGCATCCTCAACTATCAGGATGAGCTCCTCGGGTCTTTCCACAGAGGGTCTATGAAATAAACTAGGCCATGCGCAACAGCCGCTGCTAGAGGTCCGACCTACTCACAGTATATTAGCCAATGAACTGTCAGTGACATTTTCATGAGATGAACATACCCAGTGAATCCAATGATAGCCGGGAAAATGTGATGCCACATAGACACCAAAGCACCTCGCGGGATTAACGCCTGCAAGAATTGTTATTTCTCATCCTTGATCATTCACGGAATTTACACATGTTATACTTACTTGCACCAATGTACCCATCCCGAGTCCAGGCGGTACCCCAAGTGACGACCCCCAGGACGATGCCCACAAACCATGGTGATGTTGCATGACCAAAGATCCTCGCCTGTCGTGGATCCAAAGCCACCCCAAATGCCAAGAAAATCAGGATCAAACAAGCCATGAACTCGATAATCAATGCATCTTTGACTGGCACCAGGTCGGTATCGATGTGACATCCCCCAACGGTGAAGTTCCGGGTTCCATAAGCACTGTTTAGTGCAAACCCAGCTAACGCACCACCGAATGTTTGGCCAGCAAGATAGAGAATCATGCGAGGGAAAGAGATTATGCGAGCGAAGAATGTTGCCATCGTTATTGTTGGGCTAATATGACCTCCACTTGAGGGGGAGAAGGTATAGATGAGCAGTGGCGTCAACAAGAGGTTCGTAATACCTCCGAAGAGGGGAGAGAAGAAGGTCAAAGTATGGTAAATCCCTACTTCCGTCTTGGGCGCAACGACAGGTGAGGGAGGATGGGTTGTCACCCAGGCCGTGATAAAAACATTCATCATACTGGCTGGATTCCAATTAGCCATCCAGTCTCTAGCTGACGAGCAAAGCATATGGGAACCACGCTAGTATGTACTTACCTACGCATTCAAGCATTGCCCATTTCCAAAAATCCGCACTAAGGAAACCGCGGAAGTCAAAGACTTCCGCCAAAGTCATATGCGGTGCAGCATCCGGGACCTTCTCCAAAACCTTCTCGTTTCGTGGATCGTTTCGATCGACGATGAAGTCCTGGTTACCACCGACTCGACCTGCGAACGGTGGGATGGCGGGCTGCAAGGGCGGATGATACTCATCCTGTTCGTACTCGGGTAGGTAGTCAACCACCATGTTGAGAGTACGCAGCAAGCAAGCAGTTTTGCAGTACGACGAGTGATGAAGAAAATTGAGACACGCCTCAGAAAGGCAATCAGCCAGGAGATGGCCTACACGTTGATCAACATTTTCTTGCCAGTATCCGATTCACGGGATTTATCGGAAACTTCTATTTTCGGGAATTGCCCCAGATCAATATGAACGGCTATTCTGCAGTGTCTCATTAAGCTGGGTGGCAGCCGAGAAAAGGCTACTATGCCGCAGCTTGGCTCTTCGGATTCCCGAGCCGAGTGGGCCTGTGACGATGACCTGGAGATAAGGCTTGCCTTCTAGAAATTCGTTTGCAAATTCAATCTGCTTATATGATTCCCGCCTCCAATCATATTGCGTTCCGTTGCTGGTGGCGAGGTGCGACTCCGGGGCGGGCACTGTATAGAGTTTGCAGGGGAAGATGATTTTCCCTTTGGTCAGCGGCGGAAAAGGAAGAGGTGGAAAAATCAATTCTCGGTAGACGATATTCTGAGGGCCATTGGCCTTATAATTAACCTCTACCATTGTCGTGGTCTCTCAAATTGTGATATTAGTACCTCTGCATAGATTATGTCAGGACGCACGGTTTGCTCCGATGCCGCAATCCTTAACAAATATGAAAGCGTAAAGAGTAGGCCCAGCAGATAGAAAAAGGCACTCAGTGGAGAAGAAATCTTGGAACAATAAGGCGCACAACCACATACATGATTCAATTCTACTCTTGTCGTTCAGCCAAGGTCTTGTAATGATTGGCATTTAGAGCACCTAAGAGCTCTCCCAGCCGATCTTGTCTTGGCCATCTTGATCCTTCGACCATCAGGGCTACAGGCTATCTGCCCAGAGTAAAAGGACCCGCACGATCCGGTAAGGAACGGTGGAACTTCGGTTCGAGCCCAAGTCATGTAGGTCGACAAATACGACGTGGTCTGGTTTGTACGGCAGAAGTGCACACTTTCATCATATTGACCGTATGCTGCTAGAGCATAGAAGACCCGAGTATATCTTAGAAGAAACGTTGGATACCAATCCATGTTGCCGTTCATCGTCTGGCTGTCTCTTTGTAAACCAAAGGACCACATCACACGTGATGTTAGAGAATCTTACCACGTGGCTCCCTGCTTTGGTCATTACTGCTTTGCCTTCAAGCCGTTTACCCTGTAGTTACACAATAATGAACAGCTGTACCAGAGCTCTCATGTGCCTTTCTCCTGTACTCCCCACACCCCCCTCCCAAACTGCAACGATCGCTATTCTCGACTGCACTCTCCAAATCACTATTGCGGCCGTAAGAGTCCGGGGCCCGGATGTGGCTCAGCTCCACAATGACTGAGAACTGGCCACGCATCGAGTACAACTGCATCCGGGGCATGGAGAGACTAGATGAATAGGTGTAGAATTTGAAGGACTCTGCTTTGCTCATGAACTGGATGAGCGTTCTCTAGAGACGTTCGGCGGGGCCCTTGGCGAAGGTGATGTAGCCCCCTTCACCAGAACAGCCGCAGGGAGACCCGGGAAATTGCGGAAGAGCATAAAGGAGTTTAGCAAGCTTGACCACGTCGGTTGGATTGTCCGTAGGAGACCTAGGGTGCCGCTAGTCGAGACAAACATAAGAAGCCCATCTTCCGTGATAGCATGTGCTGCAGTTTAAATTTTCTTGGACTTCTTAGGGCTGATGACCCTTGTTCAGCTGACATTGTTAAATTCACGAAGGCCATATCCTATAGCATCATCGCTAGCTGTGGTTCTAGAGAGTGCACCATTCCCGCAATTACTGTAAGCATCTGAAACGACAATGTGAAAGACATTTAGCAGATATATATTTTCCACCCCTTCTAGTAATTTGATGAATTCCTCTTTTCCCCAAATTATCAGAGCTAAATCTTGGCTGGTACGGACAAACGGTATCCCACAGAAGAATCTCTCGGTAGATCCACACCCCATACAATACGACAATCCCAGTTCGTCTTCTCCTGATCAGCCATATGCACAGAATCAGGGAAAAGGGACCAATATGAATGAATAATTGACGGAAATGTGAACTCTGCAGGAAGACCTTGGCCCTGGAGTATCCACCGCCTTGCCACTTCTATGGCAATGGGATCTTCATCTCTTTCTGCATCCAGAGCCAACAGGGCACCGCTTATTACCCAAGAAAGGGTAAACATAATTTGTCGACCATCTGCCAGGACAGCTGTCAAGCCACCGGGTACTTGAGTAGGATCCATCTTCATCCTCAAGGCTTCCCAAGCTTTCAACAATGTGTTTCTGTGCACATCTCCCTGCACTCCTGCAAACAAATTCTTTACCCAAGTATCGAAAACCATTATATTTTTCCCACGAGCAAGGTGCCTGACAACCTCACTTGCTAGGACATTTGAAGTGCCCTCCCATACTGAGTTACTCGCTGTATCTCTCCATAAGCGGCTAACATTGAACTCCGGCTCTTCAGGCTCATCTGGTTTTAAATTAGGAACCAAAGTGCAAATTAGAATGCAAAATTGAAGCTTACCAATATATCCAACGCCACCCATAGCTTCCTGGCATTCCTGGAAAGCCAACGTAGCGGATTTGCATATCACTGCCTTCGACGTTGATGTGAACGCCCGAAGGACAGTTGCTGCCAGCTCCGGAGATTCTGCGAGAAGTGCGTAGTGACCTGGGAGACCAGGCGGGAACCCATGGTCGCAGTAGCTCAGGAGTGAGGTCGTGAAGAAGGCCAACTGCATCCAACCGCGGTGTTTCACTTCCAGTTGAGCTAACATCTGCAGGTGCATTGGAAAGGCCCACAATGGCTGATCTATAGTCTTTCGGGAACGAGCAAATGCTTTGGCAATGTCCATTGCTCGACGCAGACATGAAAGTGCTGTTATAAAGTTATGTGTGCGGGTCACGTTGAGGAGAAGCGCAATGGTCGCGATGCCACGGTCCTTGGGACCGATCAAATGCGCTCGAACGCCCTTCAGTTCCACCTCCGCGGTTGGGAGCTCTTTAGTACCAAACTTATTCTTCAAGCGGTGAATACGGATACCATTCGTAACTTCTTTCTCCTTGCCGTCTTCTCCAGTAACAGTTCTGAGAGTCGGGGCAACGAAGAGTGACAATTGCCCGGATTCAGTTTTGGCTAATATGAGAGCAACGTTGCAGTCTGTAGCACTGGAGAAGAATTTAAAACCAGAAAGAAGATAATCACCCTGATCGATACGTCCGAATCTTCCTGATTTGGTGGTGAGAGGAGAGTACACCGCAATCGTCTCGCTGTTGCGCACATCACTGCCACCAGCACGCTCCGTCATCCACTGCGCGGAGACCCAGGGATCATCTCGAGACGTGAGTCTAGCGTAAAGATAATGGAATGGGTGATCCGAAGGAACAGACAGGTGATGTCTAACTAGACGACATGCTCCCGATGTCATTGATACTGGACAGGAGAAGGCTGCTGATGCCGCTGAAAAGATATAATTGCTGCAAGAATGTTAACGCATGCACCAACGCATAGTTAGAGGGAAACAACTGACAAAGCATGCTGTACAATTCGTCTGTGCAGACCAAAAGTCTCTTCATAGCCGTGGGCAACAACACTAGCAATTTTGAGTTAATAATCGATTAGATTATTTTCCTTCCCCAACGGTGTTGATCTCACCCGTTACGGAGGCCCCATTTGCCTAGCTGTCTCCAACCTTCACTGGTAATTAGTCGATCTCGATCAAATCTAGCACCCCATACATTTCGTGTCTTGATATAGGGCTGCTGAGTCTCTGCATTTCCAATCCAGATATTGACTTGCTCCGAGATTGCCTCTGCAGCGAACTGTCTCAAGCGTGGCGTAATCTGCGACAAAATGTTATTTGGGAGATGCCCTGTTTTAGATTAGCCATTATGGGGCAGACTATCTAGGGGCATGAATACAAACATTGTAAAATTCGTTGAAACACAGCATCTGAGTCTGCTGGGTTAGGAAGCGGTGGGATCGAGAGAAAGTAGCCCTCGTCCGCGGACGAGGGTGTAAGCGTAGCCATAGTACTAGTAAACCAAGAGAAATATTCCTTAATCTTAGCTCTTAACTGAGTTGTCCCATGTAGGAAACAATGCATCATCCAGCGTCCTCCTTCAGATTATATAACTAACTCCATACTGGTATGACCCCGCGTTTTGGACAGAGGCCGTGGAATCGCCGAAAAGCACCGTCGATTCCCGACAGCCTCCGTCCGAAACCGCGAAAGCTCCTTTTGAATGAGGAAGAATTGAGTAGTGGTGAAAATACAAGAACAGCATTGACCTCCAGGTAGAAGCCATTTATACCTTAAAAAGAAAACTCCGCCTGCTCGACAGTTCCTTGACTCCCCAGTTCAGATCTGCGGAAGAGAAGCAAAATGCAGCACCCACTACCCATATGGCGGCCGGTCAAACCGGCCGAGAAGATCCCAATTAATATATATCGTGCACATGTCAACTATAAGTTTGACAAGAAGCTTGATACTTCTCACGATCTCCATCAATGGTCTATCAACCACCCACAGGAGTTTTGGATAGACTTGCACCAGTATACGGGTATAATCCCGCAATTACCGTCAGGCATGACGCGTGCCTATGACCCAAATTTGCCGATGAGTATGATTCCTAAATTCTTCGAAGGCGCCGTTGTCAACTATGCAGAGAATGTTTTCAATAAGAAGGATCGTCACAAAGTAGCACTTATCGGAATTCGCGAACAGGGATCGCTCGATGGTGATGTCTGGACATGGGGCTACCTGGCAGAAACTGTTCGAAAGCTGCGAAGTGCACTGATTCACAGTGGTATTGGGAAAGGTGATCGGGTAGCAGCTATAATATCCACAAGTGTATGGTCGGTGGCACTGTTTCTGGCTACGGCGTCGATTGGTGCGATTTGGACCAGCATTGCCCCTGATATTGGAGAGGAGGTGGGAGCCGTCCATCAGCAATGGTATTACCAACGCTAATTATGTCAAATAGGGATGTGTTTCCCGTCTGGAACAAATCATACCCAAGATCCTGTTTGCCGACAGTACATCGACGTTTAAAGGCAAGACTCATTCCAATATTCCCAAGATGCGCAATATCGTGGGTCGCCTGCCCAAAAAGCCAATTCTGGTTGCGATCCCACTGTCACCGACTATACCAGCTTCCATTCTTACGCTTGGTGCCTTTTTGTCCAAATCCAAACATAGTGATGCCTTGGAATTTGCTCAAGTGCCTTATAGCCACCCGCTCTACATCCTCTACACCAGCGGCACGACAGGACAACCGAAATGTCTCGTGCATAGCCATTCAGTCATTATCCAGCACAAAAAAGTGTCTCTCCTGCATAATTCTCTCAGCCAGGATGATATTGTTTTCCAATACAGTAGCACTTCTTGGGTCCTATGGAACATCATGGTCGGACATCTGTCTGTCGGCCCGACGCTGGTCATGTACGATGGATCCCCCTTATGGCCAAACCCACAGGCCATGTTGAAAATACTAGAACACCATCGCGTGACCTATTGGGGAACTTCCCCCCGGTATTTACAGGAACTTGAAATGACGGGCGTTATTCCGAGCCAGATAGTTGACCTTTCCTCATTGAAGATGGTACAGACCGGCGGATCGCACCTGGCAGCACATCAGTACCATTGGTTCTATTCATCTTTCCCAAAAGATGTCCATCTGACTAGTGTGACTGGGGGTACTGATTTAGTGACATCTTGGATTGGCACCGACCCTGCTGGCCCCTTATATCCGGGGGAGATTCAGCTTCCAATGCTAGGACAGCATGTCGATGTAGTGGATCCAAGCACTGGGGAGTCAGTCATGGAAAGCGGGGAGCATGGTGAATTTGTGTGCCGTGCTCCATTCCCATCAATGCCGGTTTTCTTATGGGGCGACAAGAATATGGCGAAATACAAGGATACATATTTCGATTTGTTTCCCGATTGCTGGGCGCAACATGATTGGGCCAGTTATAATCCTGTTACGAAAGGTTGGCAAATCCATGGTCGAAGGTATGAGATCCACCTCTAAGTGTCTGAAGGGCACGGATCTGACAATACCTTAGTGATGGCGTGCTCAATCCACAGGGAATAAGATTTGGCTCCTCAGATATATACTCCATCGTCGAAGCATATCCATTCAACCAATTCATGTCGAGTTCTCTTTGCGTTGGGAGACGCAGGCCTTCAGTTGACTCAGATGAGTCCGTGTTCCTTTTCGTGGTCATGCATAAAGGCCATACACTATCCGGGAATATGATTCAGGGCTTCAAAGACGCAATTCGATGTGGTCTTAGCAGCAGGCATGTCCCTCGATTTATAATTGAGGTGCCTGAAATTCCGGTGACAGTTAACGGCAAGAAGATAGAGACGTTAGTCAAGAAGGTTATCTGCACTGGCCAGCTGCCAGCAACTGTGAGTAATACTGTAGCGAATCCCGAATGTTTGGAGCAATTTCGGAAATTTTACGCATTGGAGGAACGGGGTTCTAGATTATAGAGCCTTGAGGAATCTTATGATTATACGATGCCCCTGTTTAACATGTATGTTCGAACTCCAATGCGCGGCCGGGCTTCCTGATTGCGGGGCGTTCATTTTGTTGCACGTATAGATTATTCTTGCTACCTACATACTCTCCAACAGCCAAGATCCACTCCAATCAAAACCCAAGCCCTCCCAATTGCCAATGAACATATCCAACTCGTCACTGGGGATCTCAAACGGTTCTTGGCGACCTGTTTGAGAGGTGGCAAAAGGTCCACCTTGTCCCACGGTGGATGGGATACTGGGCTGTGGATTTACAGACGAGGGCTCATATACATTGCTGTCAAGCAACATTTCCCGCAGCCTGCAGATTTTCCAATCGAAGTTTTCAAAGAAAGGAAGGACATCATCAGTCAAATGAGGAAGACGTTTGTCGAATATTGGTTGGTTTGCCACATCATCGGTGAGCCGTTGTAGTGCGCGAAGAGAGCCAAATGCAGAACCCCATTGCTGTGATAGTACCTGCAGGGATGCCTTCAAAACAAGAGTTTCTTCGTTGGCAACAGCACGCAAGGGAAGAAATCGATATGCTGGTATTAGTGCGAGTCCGGCACAAAGGGCGTAAAAAGTAAAGGCCGCACCTAAGCGGCAGAGCTCGTCGTTTTCTAAGAAAATCCTAAACATCCCGGAGATGAAAGAGGAGGCAATTAAAGATCGTGCGGATGGGACCCCATCGGTAGTGGGGGCCCGGTCGATGATAATGATCGTGACAAAATACATCACCATTACTTGCCTAGTTTCTAAAGAACCTGTAGACTGTGGTGGCTGGATGGACGGCAGGTCTTGTTTTACCCAACGATAGAGACAATTTTCCAACGCGCGTTGATTCGGCGGAAGTTGAGGGCGGAGGCAGTTTTCGACAATCTCTCCCAGAAACTGGCAAATTGGGACATAGACTATAAATATGCGTGCATTTATGTCGGGAACAGCAAAGTCGTCCAACGAAGGAGGCAGGACATCACTATCGGAGAGGTTTATAGTGCGGGGCCGACCCACGCCAGCTGCAATGATACAGTCTCGCAGCTTTGAGCCTAGTCAGAAGCAAAAACATGGGCAAATGCGACGGATAGTACCCTTACTTACCACTAGGGTCCACCATAAGCGTCGACGAAGTCCTCTGTGCTTCTCGTGCAGAGGTGGTTCTTTATGAAGACCAATCTGAAAAGCAATCGCCTCGGCTGTTCGCAGCCAGAATCCACTAGTATCAGTGGAGATAGTCTCCGGTCCAACGGGATTATACCAGTGGAGCAAAATGGCACTGGCAATTAAGATGATGGGGTCTCGTTCATTGCCAAAGAAGAATAAGAGTTTGGCACGACGATAAAACTCAGCACTGGAAGCGTGCCGATTTGGTTGTCTTGTCATACGACTGGCAGCGACAAAGAGGGACTGTAACAACAGATATGAGACGGGTTGTCCAGAGAGCCAGGACGGGTCGACAATAGGGGTCCATATATAGCCAAATCGCATAAAAATTGCCACCAATTCATTTTGAACATCTGGTGGTGGCAGTGTATATGCTCCTTGTTGAGTCAGTAACTGGACATCGATATCAGTTAGACTGCAGTCCCTTTTGGCGGCGTTCGCCGTGATCATCGACTCATTGAAAGACACATGGCGGCCCAGGTAACGGTCTCGAGCACGATAGGTCTGAATTGCATGCTCAGGCTTGGAACCGTCGCCGGTGATGGTCAATTGTGGGGATTCTTGGGCGCGACATTGAGGCGACGGCGGGATCGGTGGCGTGTACAGTTCGGCTCTGCTATCTCTCGGAGACAGGCTATTGGTGTATCTCTTACGCTTTCTCTTGTAGCGGCTAAGCAGTCTTTGTCAGCTTCTGAAGCTGGCGGAAACTGGTGATAACCGAGCAGTGTGCCTTACATGCAGTCAACATCAGATTTGATGCAATTGGAGCACGGATGTTGGCTAGCTAGGTCGCACTTGACCTGAAAACCTTGTCAGGGATAGCTTACTACATCAGACAGGGAGTTTACCTTCTTCTTGTGACAAATAATGCACGCATTCAACATCCCGGCGTATTGGCGGAGACGCGTGCTGGCAATTATCACAGTGCGGTTGATGGCACGGAGAGCGAAGATGCGGGGGATGTGGGGAAAGTACAGGCAGACCGCCCAAACTCATAGTTACGTATGGTATATGTGGTAGAGAAGAGTCCTATCTAATTTCCAAAATAGCCTCGGCAGAACCCCGCATCTCCAAATGGAATACCCGGTATTGTACTATATATTAACAACGAGCACAGGAACTAATTCGTATGCTGTCTTCTAGGATAATAGGCACCTATCGAGAAGTTTGAATTTTCACAAGATCGGGAGACTCAAGCAACAATGGACTGGCTACCAACCATGGCGCTGGGCGGCGCCGCCCTGACGGCACTGGGGATGTACGCTGACGCGAAATACGCCTTGACCAGCGATTTCGAGCAGATGATAAGCGCTAGACGAGGAAAAAGGTTTGCAGAAGAATTATTACGGCGGCACGGAGAGGACGACTGGTCGTTTTACCATGTGGTACACTCATCGCATGCGGCACGCAAGAAAGTGGGTAACCGCGAGGCGTTGCAATTTGAGGGACGCAGCTGGACGTATGATCAATTTCGGCGGGAGATCGGGCGTATGGCTGACCGGCTAAAACTAGCTGGGGTGACGAATCGCACGGTGGTGTGCCTTTTCATCAATAATTCACCCGAGTTCCTCTTTGCCTGGTGGGCATTATTCAAACTAGGTGCCATCCCAGCCCCCATCAACACCAAGTTTAAGGCGGAACATATTCGTCATTGTGCTCGGCTGTGCAATGCCTCGTTTATAATCTGCACTGCAGAACTGTGGCCTGTCATAGAAGACACGTACTATGCACCTGAGGACAGCGTGATTGATCGCCCTGCTGTCATTTTATACGACTATGGCACTTATCCATCTCCTCCCACAGCTCTGCCAAGTGGTTCTGTATATTGGTTGCATGATGCATTTCCTCCTGCAGCAGCTGAGGCTGATGACTTCCCCCTATCAACTCGACCCAAGATTGGCATCACCATGCCTGTGCAGTATCTGTTTACATCCGGCACGACCGGTTTGCCTAAAGCTGTTTGTTATCCAGCTGGATTTTGCATGATGCTGAGCAACTATCGACGCTGGCCTGACATGTTCAATACACCTCGGAGGTTCTATATTTGCTTGCCCATGTTTCATGGCACAGCACAGTAAGTATCTCAAAGGCATTCCCTCGCGTCATCAGGCTAACATTGAGCCTAGAGTTGCGGCCCTTCCAGCGACCCTAATGACTTTCGGAACTATCATCCTGGCTCGTCGGTTCTCTCGGCAGCAATTTTGGAAAGACTGCCGCCAATACAATGCCAATGCGATCTTGTACATTGGTGAGATGCTTCGCTATCTGGTTCAATCGCCGTCTGAGACGAATGGTGTCGACGAGAGGGATCACAATGTGACATTGGCCTTTGGGTTAGGCCTCGCCCCAACTGTCTGGAAGGCATTTCGCGCTCGCTTCGGCGTTGAGTGGATCGTGGAATACTACAGTGCTACCGAGTCCACCGTCTCGCTCATAAATTCAACTCGAAACGATGCTGGCAACGGGAAGGTAGCACGCTGGGGACCCTTGATGCGATATTTCGGACAAGACATGTTTTACCTCGTTCGTACTGACTTCACAACGGGTGATGTTGTCCGCGACCCCAAATCCGGATTCTGTTTACCAGTAGAACCAGGCGAAGCCGGTGAGGCTATTTGTCGGATCCGCCCTCCGATCCAGCGGAAACATGACTATGTAGGAGAGGGCGGTATCGAAGCCACGGAAAAGAAAACATTGCGAAACGTCTTCGAGATAGGTGACGAGTTCTTCCGTCTAGGTGACGCACTAGTCATGGTAACCCGCATCCCAGTTACTTTTGCATTTCTTGGAGTTTTGCAGGATATTAATGAGATCTTAGGATGCTGATGGGTACATAACATTCTCCGATAGACTTGGTGATACATACCGAGTGAAGGGCCACAACATTTCGACAACAGAGGTGGAACACTGCCTCAGTCGCCACCCCGACATTGCTGGGGTCAACGTCTACGCCATTCCTATGAATCAGTATGGGTATGAGGGTCAGTTGGGATGCGCAGCCGTGGAGCTTCATTCTGGATCTCGCACTCGGGCTGATAGCATCATTAGCGAACTAGAGAAATGGATGGCAGAGTCAAACCACGGTATTCCTGTATACGCTATCCCTCGCTTCATGAGAATCCTGGGGGACTCCACCCCCGAAGCGGTGGCAAACCAGACGCTGGATAAAGAGCAAGTTTCTGCCATAATGAAAAAGGTGAAGGTTGGGCTCCGGAAAGAAGGGTTTTTACTCCCGAAAGGGAGTAATGACCAGATGTACTGGATTGCGCAGGAGGGTAAGGGGTATATCAAACTAGATTCTGATACTATCCGCTCCCTCCAGTCCGGCCAGTTTCCGCTATAACACTCATAGCGGCATCCCTCTGCCGCATATCGGAAATACGTATGTCGAATGAGCATCATGGTGTGATTGATACCAGTGGATTATACAGCCTCTGGTCTCTGGTAGTCTGGAATCAAATCTCCAAGTCGACATGGACAAAAATAAGCGTTAAAATGATGAATGATAAGATGCTATCGAAGAATCGTATAGGTATTGTTTATTTGTAATCCATTTCCTCGGGCCACGAAAGCATTCGTTGGTATGTTAAAACGATCCTACATATGCCGCACCATGTACGCATTCAGTTGCTCTAATAAACGGAAGCATGATTTTTAGAACTCATCTGCCAGATGGTTTGTTAATAATTAATATGACAGGCAGTTTATGAATGGCCAATTTTATCTTAAGGGAGTCCAGCAAGATCGATACCCACGGGGGCAAATGGAGTGGGCCTAATTTAGAGGGGCTCCATCATGAGATCATATGGAGGTGCGTAAACCTCTGGAGTATGGCGGGCAGAATACTATTATCATGGTTGATGTCCATCTCTCTGGGGTATGAATGTCTACCCCGTAGAGCAGTAATGGCCGTTAACTTGCCGTACATACTACTATTCCATCTCATCCGTAGTATTGATAAGCTAGAGAATCCATAGTACAGCACGTCTAAAACACATCTCGATAGTGCTTTGATTTGGCAGAGCATATACACCGTAATTCTGCAACACACGAGCCCATGTATTCGGACGCTGAAATAGGGCCGATGTGACAGAGAGGCAATTACCCCGTATATTTGAGCCTGGAATGATTTCATTCATCAACTTCGTACATAATACACCCCGGGTTGATACCCAGGATCATGCCAGGTGGGTCAAAACAGAGGTGAACTGCAGAAAGTCTAACATGAAACGGGGATAGTTGGATGACTACCGGGCGATCAACCCCCGATTTCGTAGCGTGCGGCCGGCTGTGGTGTTCGCCCCTTTTGCCTTTGGGCGCGGCCGTGCAACGCCTCCCGTTTTCCGGCTTGCTTCGGAACCCCTACGGCCCACTGAGTCTGGCCCGAGTGGCCAATTTAATGACCGCCAAGCGCAGCCGGCAGAACCCTATTGATTAGTCGTGATGCCGGAGAGGAGCTTCTCGTTCCCAAACTGGAGACTGCAGAGGAAAGAAGTCTCGGAGAATCCGTTTTTATCTGATATTCGTCTGAATCCATACATCCTGCGATCGAGATCGAAGACAATACAGTACTGCGCAGACCTGCGTTGGATTGTTGCATAACCACGTGACCTTGTGGAGACGGTCTTTTGAAGTCTCCACCACAACCACAGACTGAGACACTCAAAACTCTCACCGCCAGGAAAATGCAGCAATTATGGAGACAGTACGGAGTACCATAGATAATCCTAACCGGACCGGTGACCGGCTACAACCGGTCCCACTCGTCACTAGCAGCCTCCAGAAGCCGCCTGAGGGGTATCTGACTGACTCCGCGGATCGTAGGCTATCAGAGCAGTTCCATCTCTCTTCTGCTTCTCCAGGTACGCGGACCCAGCGCACCGCGCATATTCGATAAGGATGACGTCCTTTCTATGCCATCTCCAGTTGTTCTTTATCGCTGCCTAGATCACGAGATGCCTTGCCATGTAAGGAGCAGCAGGAGCAGTGCCATGCTCGTTACCTAAGAGAAATCTATCTTCATACTCTGTAAATTAATGCTCCCTTGAATTACGGGAGTCGGCATCCCTATCCAGCCGAGAGCACAAGCAAGACAGGGGCCAGTAGAAAGAACTATTGGCCATGTGTCCTTCCCCAGAACAAACCCCATCGGTAAACTGGGGATCCTCCAGGAAATGCCACAAATGACAAACCGTTCCAAAATATCAACCTAATAGGCATTATCATTGGCGTTCAATTGATAAGCCTGACCGTACCGGCCGAGCTGACTCAGCTGCTTAATTGCCACTTTCGGCAGAGAGGAAGGAAAAAAAAGAGCGAAATTGCCCAGCGAAGATCCACCCACACCGGGCTCTCAAACGCGCACGCTATTTAATTATTCTTCAGTCTGCCTACCCCAGACTTCATTGTCATTTTTTTAAAACTGATAGTCGTCAATATCTACAAACACATCATGAGTGAGCTGGAGCCCTTCATATTCATTAAGTATCTCTCGGGCTAATCCTGTATATAGGAAAGCACAGTGACGAGGAAATGGAGAAGGTCTCTCCGGAAGATTCGCCTCCAGCCAACGATCCCTTTGGAAATGAAGAGACTGGAGAGGTGAAGTATCGTGTGATGAAGTGGTGGTAAGTTTCTAAACTGACCGCTGATTGAGATGCAAAGAGTTTGTCCTGATGCACTATAGGCACGCTGGAATGCGTAAGAGACGCACTGCCCAAGTTCTAGTCTACTATGAAAATACCGTCTAACCTTAGCTTTCTTTTCCCACAGTCATGGCTGCTGAAAACGTATCCCTGGGAGTCCTATCCCTTCCGTCGGCTGTTGCGACATTGGGAATTGTCCCGTAAGTGTGCCTCTGCCCCTAGCATTCATGTTACAAGTAGTTCCCAATTAACGACGCGCCAGAACTCTGTTTATAATTCTAGGAATCTCTGGAATTGCATGGTACACAGGCTATGTCATGGGCCAATTTAAGCTTCGCTATCCCCAAGTTCATAGCATGGGCGATGCTGGTGAACTTCTAATGGGGCGGTTTGGCCGAGAGCTACTCTATGTCGGCCAATTATTACTTCTTATCTTCCTCTGCTCCAGCCATGTCCTCACCTTCACCATTACATTCAACACCATTACCAACCATGGTACTTGTACCATTGTCTTTGGCGTTGTTGGAATGATTCTCAGCTTCCTATGCAATTTGCCCCGGACGATGAACAAGGTCTACATTATGGCCATTGCATGTAAGCCAAAGTATTCCGCCCTCGGCAATCGATTTTTATACTGATAAACATCTTCAGCATGCACCAGTATTGTTGTTGCAACGCTTGTCACGATGATCGCTATCGGTGTCCAGGCGCCTGATTATGTCCAGAAAGATATCACTACGGATGTCAGTTTCCAGGATGCATTCCTGGCCGTCACCAACATCGTCTTTGCCTACAGTATGACTCTTCGTGCTCCTGTATTCAACGTTCAATTGCACTAACTCTACTACAGTTGCTCATGTAGCCTTCTTTGGCTTCCTGTCCGAAATGGAGGACCCTCGTGAATTCCCCAAGTCGTTGGCCATGCTGCAAATCGGTGACACCAGCTTGTACATTGTCGTTGCTTTCGTCATTTACTGCTATGCTGGACCCGACGTTGCGTCGCCCGCGCTGTCCTCCGCTGGCCCGGTCATGAAGAAGGTTGCCTACGGCCTTGCAATCCCAACTGTATGTTCTTCATCTTCACCCAGTTCCCTGCCCCCCCTTGGTGCCGGAATGAAATTAATGTTTTGCAGGTCATCATTGCTGGTGTTATCTTCGGCCATGTCGCATGCAAATATATTTATGTCCGTATCTTCCGCGGTGATGGCTCCCATCATATGCACCAGAGAAGCGTCCTGGCCATTGGATCTTGGATTGGAATTGCATTGGCTGTTTGGGTCATTGCTTGGGTCATTGCCGAATCAATCCCCGTCTTCAACGAGCTACTGAGTTTGATTGTATGCCATTCTTCCTGGGTATAAAGACGCTAGTGCTAACTTTCTCTCAGTGTGCTCTATTTGGAAGTTGGTTCAGTTTCGGACTTCCAGCCATGTTCTGGTTCTATATGAACAAAGGCCTTTGGTTTTCCAGTGTCAAGAAGACTCTTCTCACCATCCTCAACCTCATTATCCTGGGCATTGCCTTTGCTATTGTGAGTGTCCTTTATATTTTTCTGGTCGCTTTATATCTAACAAATTCACAGTGCGGTTTGGGACTGTACGTCTCCGGTGACGCTATCAATAAGAGCTCGGCTACCGCTAGCTGGACATGTGCCAACAACGCAGACTAACAGCTGTGCTGGTAGATTTCTGCATGTACTATATTTTGGGGCCTTGTATAGAATGTCTCGTTCATGGTCGAGCGCGTGAATCTTACTTGCTAAGGTGTCAAGGGTATCTTCCGTTTTCTATCTTTACATATTTCTCTAGTCGTTGGCTCTACATTTGACTGGCCCAAACACATTATCCATGATGGTTTTTAGGAAATTATACTTGTACATATGCTAAATTTTCGCAATTTGGATCTCGCATTTAAAGTCAGATCGTACGTTTGTATTTGTTCGATAATTCCATTATTTGTATCAAGTCCGTACTGTAATAACAATAGTGGTGGTCCTTGGGTATACTGATATAGACGAGGGCCGTGGGGTTATTGACCCTTACTGCGTAATCCGGCTCCACTACGGGCTTGCGCAGTCCTGCGGAGTATGACGAAGTGGAGAAGTATCCTACACCATAGCGAGCTTAAGAGGCAGACGACCCTCGCTTCCCTCTTTTTCATAAGCAAAAAAAAAAAAGGCACTCTAATCGTTCTAAATATGTTCCCGATTCTTTGCACTTGCGAGACTGTATCGGCAATATTTCTGCCTATTAGGTGTTCTCATAGTGCCACCGACTGTGAATAAAATAGAGAGAGCTCAGAACTCTCCCCCCAGTATGCCATGCCGTTCCCGGAATGCCTTTAGCACCTCCCGCCCGTAATCATTCCCATTTGGGGTCCTTATAATGGTATGGATATGATATTTGGCTGGTACCTGGTTCAGCAAGAAAACCCCTGAATGATGGTCAAACTCTAACATGATAACTGGGCTCTGAATCCGATAATAAAACGGATCTTTATCCCCGAACCCGCCAATCCAAGAAAAATATGTCTCCCCTAGGGTATTCTGGATTTGTTGCATGCGGGCCTCAAAAGGCCCAGGCGGAAGAAGGACCAGAAATGAAGCGATGACGTTGAATACCATACTTTGCTGTATTAATGGCATCCTAGTGACATTTACGCCTTCGTAGGGAATTATCCGGTTATCCTGGAACGCGCCGCCAAGGTGTCTCTGTGTTGGTATTGTGATTAGGTCCTACTCGCCAAATTGCGGAGAGAAATATATCTATACCTGATCGTATGGGTTCCAGCGGCCCAAAGGCATCTTTTCTGGGTTCATATCGGTATATATCTGTGCTTGTTGCTGCAGATTCTCCGGGAGAGTTTGCATCAATCTCAAAGCATAGGTCTCTTCGTCGATACAGAGGGTTTGACCCTTGCGTAGACCGGCGTCTATGTGCTGTATCCTTGCGTAAGTATACTTGTAGATACCAAACAAGTTAGAACGGAGCGACATACATTTGGCTCAGCGCCGATAAAGGCAGGGCTGATTATCATTTGTTTTCCCAAAATGAATATATTTAAACATAAATGATGACCGGTAAGGGAAAACCCCCACGGCTTATCTGTTGATGGGAGATCGTACATTGCGAATCTATTCTATCACAGTCAGTACCATGAAACTGTGAAGGGTTATGCAAGGGCATTACTGATAGCTATATCGGTTAAGAATAGGTGCCCCATTGACCAGTTCCCCCAAGAAATGATTGATCTCCATCGCGGCAACCAACTTTTGATATCCTGCCTCGCTCAGGCTGGCCTTGAATAGATTAAGGATAGCTTCGACTTTGTGAGTCGCTAGCATGTCCAGTCGTATGCCGTACTTGAAGATTAACACCTCGGGGTTAGACCATTTCCTCCTGAAATAAGTCAGTTTGCCGTTCGCAGCTCCGATCTGAGGCACGGAATATGCAAAGATGCATGTATATAGATATACCCACCAAACACTAGAGTCAATATCGTAACTCACTGCAAGCAGCTCTTCATATGAAAGTACAGCTCGGGCTTCCTTGGCCGCAGCAACCATCGCTTCAACTGGGGCACCTTCATCCGCCAAGTCAAAAAGCTTCTCCTGACGATGTCCGTCCGCGGTAATCCCGTAGAAGGACTGTTTCAGCTCAGCTTTCCATTTTTCAAACACTGGCATTACTTGTGGAGAGCTCGCAATTTTCCTAGAATAGGTTTCGATATCGGTTCCGTTGAGTCCGAGGACGCGGGGATGGTCAGGGTGAGGAACGTATTTGCGAAAGTCGCAGTCCATGGTCGCGGGCTCTATGATAAATGGCGCCATGTTTACTTTATGATGGTCAGAGTTGAAGAGAGCGATTGAGATTTTGTGCGAGATCTTGTTACGGGTAATGCATTATCTGATCTTTATTACATGTAATATTTATTTTTGTTTAAGTGAACTATGGAACGATTTCCGGGGATGGATACATAGCACATTGAGGATTACGGTGTCAGGATTTCCTTCCGGGGGAGTGGATATTTTCCGTGGATGCGTTACCCCCCGCGTTATCAAAGGTTTACAGAACGTACTACGCAGCGGGCAGAGCAGCAAGTCGGCATCGCACACACGTTATATACCCTCTTTTTACCCCAATATTTAGCAAGCTTGTTCCTAGGCCAAGAAAATGTCCGATTTCACAACAAAGTATACCAACGCGAATATAGCCAAAGACGCGGCGCCCTACGACAGCGCTCAGTTTCTAGCTTGGAACGAGAGGATTCGCCAACTTGAGCCATCTACACACAATGGGTTCACCATCGCCATTTTGGTATTATGATACGTTGCACTATACTGGTTTGACAATATATTGACATCATCGTAGAGCGCAATGCTCTGTGCCCAACGACGAGGGGACACAGTGTCCGCCTTGTTTGGAGATGCAACAAAGACTGAGTCCGACTCCAGCTTAAAGGAGATTCTCATTACCGTCAGAGAGGCGCTTGCTATTGTCGTACCGTTTGTCGGATTTCCCTCTTGTATGCCTGCTGTGTTTGGCCTAGTGGGTCAATTGCGGAGTCGTGGGATAGATGCAGTTCCTTGCCAGGAAAGGTACAGTTAAAATACTACTGATAACCTGATATATATGTCCCTTGTTAACTTGTGGTTTCTAGACTGGGCTTCGACAAATTCGATTACACAACCGAAGGGAAGCTTTCATTTAAGAAGGTCTATCGCGGGGTTGGAAACAGCGAAGTTGGGAAAATGCTGGATCAATATTTTCCGGAGATTTGTAAGTCTGCCTATCTCGCAACGTGGAATGTACTTCGACACAGGTGATACTGATACGCCGAAAGCCTACTATGCAAACACGGCTGTATTCGGGTACCTTCTCAGCGGGAACGATCTTCTCTCCCTCAAGGAGAAGGAGTTGGTTCTTGCGTCGAGCATATTTGCCCAAGGTGCTATTCGACAATCCCAGAGCCATTGTAAAGCGGCAATCCAATTGGGTAACAGGGTTGACTTGGTGGACGGCTTATATAACATCAGTGCCGAGATTGCACTCTGGAATAAGTCGCCTCTCCCAGGAATGATAAATGTTACCCAGTTGGGCGAAGAGGTCAAGCATAATCTAGCCAACGAGAAAATATAAGTTACTGGGTTATCTCATTTGCATGCATGTACTGAATGCGTTTCATATATGTAATAGTATATGTATAAAAGGAAGGAAAAGTTCTTACCGCACCACATTTCATCTTCCACTAGGCCAAAAGGCTCGGCTTAGTTGACTAGGGCAGTCAATAATCAGACCTTGTATATCCACAACCATTAGCATGGAAGACATCATGCCGTCCCAATCTCTATGACGACAATCGTGCAGTCTTTCTTTCTTCCACACTTTGTTTCTTATATATTTCATTTTATTTATATATTTCATTTTATTTATTTATTTATTTATTTTTTAAATCAGTCGGCCAGTGAGGCATGTCGAGGCTGGATCCGAAACTCGTATTTTCGGTGCCCGTTGCTAACTGGGGTGAACTGATTTTTTACGATGTTCTGCTTGCCCCCCGCTCCCCAAACGGAAAAAAAAATGGAAATAGAGACAGAGACAGAGAGAGAGAGAGAGAGAGAGAGAGAAGAAAGAAAGAAAGAAAGAAAAAAGGGGAAAATGGTGGAATAAAGAAGATGACTTAGTCATATCAGAGCGAGATCGTTAGCCCCATACCCACAGAAATACCGGAGTACCGAGCGCTACATACTTAGCCTACGAGGGTCCCCGGATAGATTATCCACGGATATTAACAAGGTAGGATAGCCGGGGAATCGGTGCAGATCCAATGAATGCCGTGCTTTTCTAGAACGCATAATTTCCTCCATAGCAGATAACTCTAGGTAGAAAACATAAAACACATGTTTTGTCTCGTCCAGCGCGTATTCTAAGGGAAAAAAAATATAGCATATCCACGAGTTGACACCATGAGACAAACCAAAACTACCGATGAACCGCACCTGAATGGTGCAGGTTCCAGCCCCTCATATAAGATTCAAGAGGAGTTACTGGGCACGCCGAGGAAGCTTCGAGTGTTAATGGTTGGAGCCGGTGCGAGTGGACTAAATGTGGCGCGTCATATGGAACTGCATATGCAGAACTATGAGCTGCAAATATACGAAAAGAATGAGGATGTTGGAGGGACGTGGTTCGAAAATAGGTCCGTACTTATACTGTTGATGGGCCCCAGCGTCGCAAAATCCATTAACTTATGGCCATAGATACCCTGGATGTGCTTGCGATATTCCATCGCATAATTACCAATATACATGGGAACCAAATCCCGAGTGGTCAACCTTGTACGACGGCCCAGGAACTAAATGTTAACGGATATACTGACCTACTCTGGAACAGCTACTCTAGTGCCAGAGAGATCTTCAGCTATTTCAAAAACGTCGCCTCAAAGTATGGACTGTACAAGTATATTCGTCTGAATCATATGGTGACGGACGCTGTCTGGGATGAGAAGCAGGGAGTCTGGAATATCGACATCAAGAATAAAGAAACTGGGGAAATATTGCACGACTGGGGCCATATCCTTATTAATGGTTGTGGTGTTCTCAAGTGAGTACTCGATCTCTGACTTGCTAACTGGCCTTGACTGATAGAATGTCAATTCAGTAATTGGAAATGGCCAGACATTCCTGGTCTGCACTCATTCAGGGGCGATCTTATTCACAGTGCTGCGTGGCCTGAGAGCTACGACGTGACTAATAAGACTATTGCTGTTCTGGGATGTGGGTCGTCTGGAGTACAGATAGTCCCTACTATCCAACCAAGTGAGGATGACTGAACTCATTCCTGCGATATGACTTATTCATGCTGACAATCCATTTGTTAAGAGGTCAAATCACTTACAACTTTCATCCGCACCCCAACCTGGATCACTGCTGGATTTGCCCAGAGTCACGCAGGCCCTGGAGGAGCCAACTTTGAGTGTGTGTGCTCCCTCTTTTCACTCTCTGAGATGTACCATATCCTAACAGAAACCAACCTAGTCAGCGAAGAGCAAAAGAGAAACTTTCGTGAGAGTCCAGACGATTATCTCAAATACCGAAAAGAAATAGAGGGAGAACTTAATAAACGATTCAAATTTGTGAGCTAAAATATCCAACGCTACAAGACTTCATGGTACATGGTGTGTTAACATAGAAGGCAATAGATCATTGCAGATAGTAAAGAGCAAGCAGATGCACGGGAATATTCAATCAAGGAGATGACTAACAAACTGGGCAATTCCCCGCGCCTGGTGAAAGCTCTACTGCCTGATTTTGCGGTGGGATGCCGCAGACCGACTCCCGGGAATGGTTATCTCGAGTCGCTAACGAAAGAAAATGTGCGAGTAGTCACAGATAGCATTGTCAAGGTGGTGCCGGAGGGCATTGTTCTATCTACAGGGGAGGTCATCCAGGTGGATACATTCATCTGTGCCACTGGATTTGACATGTCCTTTGCTCCACGCTTCAGGCTTGTCGGTCGTCATGGTAAGCGACTGAGTGAAGAGTGGAGGGAGAAACCGATGGCATATCTTTCCTTAGCGGCAGCTGATTTTCCTAATTACTTCAGTACGTTTGCATCCCCCACGTTGCTGGTATATCTGGCCGATAATCGCCATGAAAGGAACTAACCACTGGACCTCTAGTGTTCCTAGGGCCCAACGCGCCGGTAGGGCATGGGAGTTTACTGCCCATCATCGAACACACCACGAAATACCTGATTAACTTTATGAAAAAGATCCAAACACAGGGTATTAAAGCGATTGCGCCCAAGATAGAGGCTATCCGGGATCTTGATATGCATATTACTGAGTTTATGAAGAGAACGGCGTGGGCGACCCAATGCCGGAGTTGGTTTAAAAATAGCAAGGTTGATGGGCCTGTTATCGCTGTTCATCCTGGGAGTCGCATTCACTGGTTTCATATCCTAGCGGGCATTCGTTTCGAGGACTGGGAATTTACCTATCTCAGCAATAACCGCTTCCACTATCTGGGCAATGGGTTCTCTGTGCGAGAGCAAGAGGGTAAAGACACGACGAGATATTTTGACTTTCCGGCGGAGGGATACAATGATTATTGATTAGTTGACATTACTAGTACTATAATGTTAGTATGTCTAAAGATATCTAGTTATACATCAGCTATTGCCTTCCAGCCTGAAGTTGGGGTGATCAGCAATCCAATCGAGTTGACCATTTTGCACTCACAGTATACATGGATCATGACGAATATGTTTTTACAAAGCAAGAAATTTGGTCGAAGTAGCACGATTGAAACATAGTATATTTATATGAACTAATGGGTGTTTCCCCTACAATCTGACTTGTCCCTCGCCAAACAATGATGGAACAGTGGACCATGCATCCTGCATACAATCAAATCCATAAGTAAATTTATGGACATCCACATCCATCACTTTATCCGGCACTTTCCCCGGTACGCCCGTCTTGATTCGTGCAAATACCCGGTCTCGCTCTTCGCGCTCCTTACCCGCTCCTAGGTGCAGTTCGCGCGACGACTCCGCAGCTAAATGAACAAGAGTTTCCGCCCTCTTTTTTCTCGCAGCTTCGTAAGCCAGAAGAGCTTTGTTTATATTATGAGTAGATGTGTCAGGGAGAGCAGATAAAAATATCGATAGAACCGCACCATCTTCCACTGCCTGCGCAGCTCCTTGGCCCAAATGTGGAAGTGTCGGATGACAAGCATCACCAACAAGAGCGAAACAGCCTTGAACCCAAGTAGGCAGCGGGTCATGGACGTTTAGCTTCCACTCAACAATATCCCCATCTGGAGCGATATCAAGCAGACGCATGACGAGAGGGCAAAAGTCAGCATACACCGACATCATCGCTGATTTAGATCCGCTCGTTGTATAAGTAGCTGACGGTGCAGCTGCAAAATTTATGTCAGGCTGCGTTGTCGAGATATTATAGATGCTCCGCTGGGAGATAGGGTACGCAACAATGTGGCGCTTTTCTCCAATCCATCGGATTGTCTGGTCTCCATCTAACAGACTCAGGAGTTCTGGGTCATGTTGCATCTGCTCCCGGGTCAACATGATGCGGTATGCGGCTTGCCCAGTTTCCCGAACTGATGCTTCCACATTCAGATGCTTCAGCATAGCTTGTCGGCTTTTGGATTTGATACCGTCTGCACCAAGCAGAATATCGCAATGCACCTGGTACGGTTCTGCGTTTCCAGTCGTTACCGAAAATGTTGGTTTGCTGGTTCTGAAACCTAGGGATAGGTCTACAGTGGAGGAGAAGCTGAATTTAACTCCACTTTCGACACATGCGCTGTAGAGCGTGTTGACTAGGGTCGCTCTGTGGCCACCGACCTGGTGATAACCATATGCGTTTTCATGACTGCGGCAATCTATGAGGCCCAGAGACTTGTCAGAAGAACCTTCTGTGAGGTAGTTAGTCAGTTCTAGCTCTTTACGGATAGAGTGCAGCCCCGAAAATACCTCGAATACTGAAGAATTCCATCGGTACACCATCTCCCGCAATTGCTTCCCAGACACCAAGTTCTGCTAATATTCGAGCCATATTTGGAGCCATTTGGATTCCAGCTCCAACAAACCCTAGGGCTGGGGCATTCTCGTAGACGTGGATGTTTCGAAAGCCTCTTTTCGCGAGTGCGAGACCGGAAGTGAGGCCACCGATCCCTGCACCGATGATGCATATCTGCAGATTTTGGACGGCAGGGTGCATTGTGAAGATGATTGCAATTGAATTTGAATTTTTGTGATGCCCTGAAACATCCCTCTGGTTACAATATTTATTGGTAACCTAATTTACCTTGGTACTTCGGGTTGCGCGATTCAGTTTACCCGTGGGTGATTCAAAACGGCTAGAGGTTAGGTATCCCCGGCTGATTGCCTTAAACGGTATCCAGCCATGCTTCTGTCTCCCACTCCCTTGCCGAATTTTGTGGCCAATTTCATCGGCGTATGTTCATAGTGGCATAATAGTACATAAATCCATTATAGTATTTTCCCTTCTCAATCTTTGATTCGTCGCTTGCTTCAACGTAGCTGTTGTTTCCGAGTCGTACATCAACTCTATAACGCCAGTCTCCCCAATACCCACAATCCCCCCACCCCACCAATGTCAACTCTCTATACCATTCTCTTCAAGCAGAACGACGAAAAGTCTGCAAATGAGAAGAATATCTTCTCTCCATTTTGTCACCTCCTCATTCCCAGAATTCCTTACACCAAAAACAAGCTTGGAGTCAAGTAGGGCTACGGTCTGAGGGAAATAGCACCAACAACACATATCCAGCCCTGAGAACAGTGCTCTCCTAGTAAAATATTTAGCATCAAGCGTTGAATTCAAGCAATTACCATACTCGGGGACAAGGTATCATACTAATCCTGCGAGGACCTGATATGCGATGTGGGTGAGCCATACCCGTGGGCATAATATCTTCCTCGCGTACTACGGTAAATTAACGGCTGGAATTGAGTATTTTACATCTAATGAAAGCGCCAGTATTGGCTACACATATTATTATATGTTAAGTGGACGTGTGCTTCCAAATATGATTCCGAAGGGCGCTACTGGGGATGTTTTACGGGGAGTGCCGAGGGATCAGCGAGCAAAAGGCAGCGGCTTTCAGACGTCGTCTGTAACTAGTCGTACGGTAAATTCCTTACACAGGGAAAACATGCAAGGACTATGATTATCATACCGATTGATAGTATTATGCCATATTCTGCCATAACGCCCGGAGGTCCCGATGCAGTGAGTACCGGACCCCTGCTAGCAGGTGTGGACTCTAGGGGAATGGGAGAAAAGAAAGGAAGTAAAAAACAAAACAAGCCGAAAATGGAACTATACTGAATATCAATAACCGGAATAATACCAGATCTCCCATACATACAACCTTGACAAATTCCCCGTCAAGCCCCTAATATCTGCCTCCGATACAACATTGTCCTCAACCCCTTCCCCCAAACCAGAAACCCCAAACTCGAGAGCTGAATCACAACTTGAATTGCCCCCATGGACAAAAACACCACCAGAGGCCCACAACTCTCCAGCCAATCATTAATAAACCAATTCCAAATCCACGTCACAACTGACCGTAAGAACGTAACGCTGACCATTACCTCGGCCGAAAACTTAGGGTAACAATCCAGTGGGTAAGACATGCCCATATTCGCCCCGATCTGGTTACTCACAGTCAAGATTCCGAACCCCACGATCGGGCCCATATAATGCGTTTGGTAGTGTAGGGTGAGCGCAACGACGAGGGATCCGAGTATTGTTGTCCCTGCAGCTATGGGGAGGGCGAAAAGGCGCATTTCGGGTTCGCGGATACCGTTATTGCGGCGTGCGGAGTAGGTCACGATTCGTTCCGTTATGGAGCTGCAAAAAATTGTCGCGAGGAGTGAGCCTACGAATGGGGAGAGGAAGACGAGACCTTGGTCGATGGATGTGAAGTTGTATGGTCTGTTGAGGTTGGGTTAGACCAATTCTCAAGACTTCCCGAGTCGTGCACGCATCACTTGCGTGAGCAGAGATGTGTGAGGAAAAATGAGCAGGTAGGGAACTGAGGGAGAAACGTACGGGAGACCAAAGATCTGTGCGGCTGTGGCAGCCAACGTAGTCAGACTGATGAAGGACATCCCGTACACCAGGCTCGCCCAAATGACTATAGGGTTTAGGCAGTACATGAATGGTCGGAGGGAAATGGCACGCAGATCAACGGTCGGATTACCTCCAGGCCAAACCGATAACTCGCTCACATAGGACCGCTTCTCTTTTTGCACCAGTTCCTGAACATCGTCGGTGGCTCTTTCCAGATGTTCCGATGCGGATTTCATTTCACATGGTTCCACAACCGGTGTGACTTCGGGACGATCTTCAAAATACATTGTCTCCGGCATGGCAAAGAATAGGGTAAGGAAGTTTGCCCCTATTCCTATAGCCAGAATCCAAAAGGACCACGCTGGTCCCAGACTCTGGATAATGAACGAGGATAGCATCGGGCCGATCTGTGCGGCTAGTAGGACAAATAATCCATATATCGCGATCTTGGATCCTTGATGGTGGAGGAAATATATGTCGGCAATGGTGGTGGGTGCAATGGAGTAGATTGGCGACTGCCCTAGCCCCATGATTATTCTGGCGACCAGGAACGAGGTATAAGTATCGCGAGTTGCGAAGCCTTGCCAAATCAGACATACACACATCACAATGGCAGTGATGAGGTAGGTAGGACGGCGGCCGAATTTAACTAAGAAAGGCCTGTGCATTTGTGGTTTCTGTCAGCTGCTATAATTCGCAATTGATTGGTTTTAAGGAGCTATTCTATGACTTACATCCAGTAGAAGGAGCCAACTCCAGTGCAGATAATGTTTGCTGCTACAGCAATATTGATCTTTTGGAATGAGGCGTTGTATTCTTCTGTCAGCTGGATGACCCCTATGGTGTTCCCGTTAGTGTTGAATTCGTTGCCAACGTTCGTTAGTACTGTACCGGATGCAATGATGGGACCGGTGATACCACCCAGAAAACTATATAAACAAGCATTGGCAAAGACGATTCCTTTCTTGAGGATAGACCAAGAAAGGGGATCATTAGGGTCTGTTCGTGACGGTTGAGGGACCAGCAGGATACGCTGGCCATTTCGTTCAACGTGTTGCAGATGCGCATATAGATGATGTGCCGGTCCGTCGGAATCAAAGAGAACCTCTGTTCCTGGCACGGTCTCAACTCCCACCCTATCGTCATCCATATCGTTGCTGGTGTGCTTCATATTCTGGCGAATTTTAATTAACTAGGCAGTAAGATTCAATGGCATGAGGAAAGAAAAACAAATACATCGTCAAAGGTCTCCTGTTCCGGTTCAAGGCTTCTCGACTTTTATTCTGCCCCGGATGAAACTATACTGTCACGTCATTGGGTACTTTGGTCCGGGGCAAGGTGGAGAAATCAACCTAATATCCCCGGATCAGCGTTTTGGAGAAGTGAGTCCGGGGTAACGAAATAGTTCCTTAGTGCCGGTAATTGTCGGGGAGGACCCGGAGTCATAATACATAACAACTTCACGAACGCAGCATGCCACAACCAAGAAAAAGTCAACATTGAAGACACAAGGAAAAAGGGAACAAGAACATGCCGGCCGCAACTGAAGATTCCCTTGACACAGCCGTCCTCATCATCGGAGGCGGACCGGTGGGCCTCACAACCGCCCTCCTCCTCGCCCGCTATAGCATCCGAAGTATTATCGTGGAGCGCTATCCCTCGCGACTAGGCCAGCCAAAGGCTCATGCAGTCAACCCGAGATCTCTTGAGATCCTTCGGCAGGCCGGGCTTGATACGGTCCAACTCCGTAACATAGCCTCCCGCCTTGTTGATGCAGACGTGGTTCGCTTCGGGCTTTCCCCACTTGGACTGGAATTGGGAAGCCTTCCATTTGAGCGACAGGGCGAGGATCATAAATTTCTCACGCCAGAGCCTTTGTTCAATATCCCGCAGCCCGAATTGGAGGATTGGTTGATGGAGGAAATCTCTAGGAATGACCTCGTTACGCTAAAACGTGGGTTCGAGTGGGAGTCCTGCACTACCAATTCGGAGGATACTTCTGCCACCTCTCTTAGGAAGGTAGTATCCCGTGTTATTGAAAGGGGAACTAAGCGTGCCCTCTCTATCACCAGTAAATACCTCCTAGCCTGCGATGGTGCGCGTTCCGGATCCCGAGAGAAGCTAGGAATCCCTTTCTCGATCATTCCCAATGGGCCGTCTGAAGAATCTCACCATCTCACCATTCATTTCAAAGCGGACCTAACGCATCTAAAATCCGGAATTATTTGGTATGTTTTTGGTGCTAAGCAACAAGGCGCCTTCCTTGCATATAACCGCTCTAATAGCTGGGTGTATGTTACAAACTGGGATGGAAAGGAAGCATCAAAAGCAAAATTCACGACCAAATACTGCGAACAAATGATTAACGAGGCAATGGGAGAGACGTTCCCCTTCGATATCATTTCAATTACTATGTGGAAGACCCACCCTCGGATCGCAGACTTTTACCGATCAAAGACCCAACCACAAGCATTTCTTTTAGGAGATGCGGCGCACGCCTTCCCACCGACGGGAGGCCTCGGAGTGAATACGGGCATTGCAGATGCGCAGAATCTAGTTTGGAAGATCCATGCTGTGGAAAGTGGATGGACAGACTGCCGGTTGCTAGATTCTTACGGTGAGGAGAGGCGGCCCATAGCAATGGCAAATGCCCGGCAGAGCGCGAAGAATCAAAAAACGGTCTATAAATTCTTCTCTGCGAGGCCCGAAGGGATGACTGACGAAGAGCTTGAGGGGAACATTGAATGGAGGAATCGATTTGCGGTCGATATCGCGAATGATGCGGAACATTTCGACTCGATCAATCTGCAACTTGGCTATATATATGGGGCCAAGGAGCCATGGGACGATGTACCATGTAACGTTTTTACCCCTCGCTGTGTTCGTGGAATTCGATTGCCTCACGCTTGGGTGACCTATAGCGGGGGGAGAGTTGGGTCTGCGTTGGATCTCGTTAATGGAATAGGATTTACGGTTTTGGGTTCTGGAGACTTTCTGCCGGCGTCTGGCTCCAACATTGCTATTGATGGCAATGTTCGGGTCCGAGTGGAACTTCTACGATTAGGTCGAGACTTCTTCTCCAACGACAAGGATTGGATTAACCTGACAGGCCTATCCGGCCAAGGCAAGGGAGTGTTGATTAGGCCAGATCAACATATCCTTGGGGAGGTTCAGTCATTGCAGGATATCTGGGTCTTGCTATCGGAATATTTGGTGCTCCATTGATCTGAATCAGAATAAGTCTTTCTATAGATGGGTATACTCAGCGAGTCTTCATATGTGACTCACTACAATGTCCAAATCAAATGGTTAAAGGAATAGAATTGTCCATGGTAAAGTGAAACATCAAGTATAGTGTTCTAACAATGCTTTGTCCAATAAAGTTTGTTGACGAGCTTATACAGAACGATCATTGTGACTATGCTACAGACTTCAAAGGATCAGTGACTGCTCCAGCAATCTGGAGCATCTGCCTCAGTATCTCCTCTCCCTGCCCAATCTGAGCTGCAAAGAACTCCGAGTTTAAATGATGTATCCCTGCTCGGAGGTACTCCACATCTGCTGTAGCAGAGAGCCGCTGAGGTTCCTTCAAAATATGCATGAAAATAGTTGATGTCGCTGTTAGGAAATACGCCGACGGGGCACCAAGCATCCGGAATTCTCTCGTGGTATCCGAGGCAGGTTGTCTACTATATATTGAAGTCCTGATCAGGGACCTAGCAGACGCGACACAAATCGCTTCACTTGATTGAAGTCGGCGATACCTACTATCGGTCAAGAGGCTCTCATCCCGGTCTCTGATATGAGATGATAGCAATGTCGACGTCCAGTGCAGAGTTCGCAACACATTGAAGAACTGCACATGTAACCACGTAACATGGTGTCGTAGTTGAACGGGTGCCAAATTCTCCTGGTCTGGCCGAAAGTCCAGGGGGATTGCATCTCGCCATCCCATGAGGTCTGCATCCAACTCCGCGAGGCAATGCAGGCGTTCATTGGCACTCTTCTCACGGCCAATGACGTCCGCAAGGCAATTCACATGACGTGCGAGAGTGACATGCCAGGTGTAGATCATGGAACTTGGTTCTTGGTCGCAGCCGTCGGGACACTCTTCAGCTAATAGAGCTTCTATCTTTGTGTCTGTTTTATCAGATGACGTCCCTGTGGGACGACCCTCGCATAATGATAGAAACGCATCTAAGCTAAAAGCGACCCACCACAGCCTTGCTCTTAGTCTCACAAGTTCGTCACTCAGCTGCAGGTCACCAGGTGTATGCCGGTGCAGGCCGATTGATTCCGCCACCCGCAGCGCAGTACCGCATGTAGACCACGCAATTCCTAACTTTCCTTGCTGGGTGAAGTACAACGTGTGCAGGAGGATTACTTGCACCGAGCTTGTGTATGGATGGGCTAGCACGTGGTCCATCTGTGACCAAGCTCGCTGTTGCAGGGCTAAAGCCTTCTCCTGTGTCTCTTCCGTGGGAGGGTCCGGATGGGCTGTCACACCAATGGCAACCATGATACAGATGCACATGAACTGTATAAGATCAGGTGAACTATGAATGCCATCACTATTGTACCATTCGGTCCAGGAATGCTGCAGATCCAAGCCAACAATTGGGTATCGCAGGTAAACGTTTCTGAAAAAGGAGTCGACGCCGTATTTCACCAGGGACCGATCTGGAAGGTCTTGAGAACCAATTGTATGGGAACTGCGTACGTTTGCTGCTTCATCCATATAGGTAATCCCTTGTATAAGATACTCAAGAAGACGGTATTCTCCGAGGTCGGGGGAATGGTTCCGGGCGTATATCAAACACGACGATAGAGTCCCACCAATGGAATTCAATCCCTGATATCGACTCTCACAGGCATCCTTCTTTAGAAATAGGCCGGGAAGAAGCGAGGCAGATTTCCTGGATGGAAGTCCCTCCTTCAAGAAGTGCACACCTGCAACTTTCGGTTGTCTTATGGTTGACGATGCAGGACGCTCTCCCCTCGCGTTCAGCGGTCGCTCATTAGTGTCGGGAAAAATGCTGTTGAGTTGCGGAAAGTCGACCAGACTGGGGTTCGTCAGGTCGGATATGTTTGGTGAATCAGCAAAATCGAAGACATTCGGCATATATAAGTTAGAATACCATGGGTCGGACGGTGACAGAAGCCCCACCTCGCTTGAGATTCGGTGGTGGGTATTTGGAGGCAAGTCGGGTGCTGCTTGCGCATCATGACTGCACTGTGGAATAGATTGCACCAGTGTGTCTTCTTCCAATGATACAGCCGTTGGTGTCCGTCTTGACGATTCAAGCCATGCGCCCTGTCCCTCGGGCAGAGATTGACTATCTTTATCCCTTTCTTGTTGGGATTCGTTCCTGGAGACAGCGGCAGCAGGTGGCTGGGCTCGCTTCGATCTATACCCCCTGGCAGAAGCTAGAGGAGAGTCGGTGCACGTTGAGCGGTAGAGTATGCAGTTCATGCACGGACGTTGTCCTGCGCTGCATTTAATCTACCAACAAGCGAATTATAACATCAGCGCTGAGATCTAGTTTCAATTTGAGCCCGAATGGCACACAACGAATGTAGGGAAATTTTACCCGCTTTTTCCGACAAGGATCACAGGCTTTCGAAACGCGCTTAGGTTGCCTTGGATAGACACTCAGGTCCGGCTGCAAACCCCCGGGCCCATGTTGCGCTTGATCGCACGCCATGGTCTGTTTTTGCTGTATAGGCGCCTGGATGGACGCGAAAAGGGAGTGGAACTGTTCCACGGATATACCCCACGGCCGTTAATTTGTTCCGGGGAAGACAATGCGGGGTCGGCTAAGTTCTTGACCTCGGCAAGGCATCAAATGAACGACTTTTGGAATTTGGAGCATCTGTTGGGTCCTAGGCTGGATATCATTCCCCGGGTTTTCTCTTTTCTCTTGCTCTCCAAAATCCCGCGGGATGAAAGGAGAGTATGAGTATAGTACCATATAACCTAGTGCCATGCTCGCTATCAGTAAAGCAACCTTCAACCATAATCAATCATAATTATTGTTGCATGATACCTTAAAATGACATCCTGGACCCATCTAGTCCGGTTCATTGCTGTGGAAGACAGCCAGGTCTATCTCGGGCAACCGGTAGACACGACTCGCGACGTTGGCCAAGATAGCATCAATGGCACCGAAATCGCTGTGCACGTTATCAACGGTACTATATTCGATGGAAAAGTTACAAACAAAATAATGCACGTCAAGAAATTACTCTCCCCAGTCTCACAAGAAGATTGCAACTACGTCAGGTGCCTTGGACTGAACTACACCGACCACGCAAAAGAAGCAAACATGTCTCTTCCCAGCGTCCCAACACTCTTTACCAAACCACGAACTGCTATATGTGATCCTTACCCGGCGACTATTAATATACCCCAATGTGCACAGGATGGGACAAGCGACTACGAAGCCGAACTATGCGTTGTGATTGGCAAAACCGGTCGCAATATTCCTGAAGAGGACGCTCTAGACTACGTGTTGGGATACACGGCGTCAAACGATGTATCTGCACGCAAGATGCAATTGATGACCACACAGTGGTGTTTTTCTAAGGGATTCGATGGGAGCTGTCCGATCGGGCCCGTTCTCGTTTCCCCTTCTGTGATCCAAGATCCTCAGACCTTGTCAATAAGGGCGGTGCATAATGGGAACACAGTCCAGGATGGACATACCAGCGATATGATCTTCTCTATCAGGAAGCAGATTTCTTATCTCTCTCAGGGTACTACGTTGGAATCAGGGACAATTTTCTTGACTGGGACTCCAGCTGGTATTGGTTACTTCCATGAACCTAGGGTGGTACTGAAAGATGGTGACGAGATTCTGGTTCATATTGATGAGATTGGAACACTGATTAACAAAGTTAAATATGAGAGCCAGTGATATTGATCATGTAAAGTATGATTGGCATATGCATTGCATGTAGATTTATGTTGCAGTAGCTCAAGGTCATAAGTTCCTAGTGTCGAGGACTTAACCTCGGTGCTAAATTACATAACATCGTTACTCAGGCTTCCTGCCCTTAGTGTGAGGTATTTTATAGCAGATCTAGTGGAAATGCCTCCACGTTATATGAGTAGTTGTCGAAATCTAAACAAGTTGTGATATAAGATATATGTTAATCGGGAGGTCTACCATCCCACTTGTTAGTTAGCAAGCGTTCTTTATGTGAACCCCTCTGCGTATGTTGCTTCTAGATACTAGATAGTGGGAAGAGCCTTATATATAATTCCTTCACATAATATCAAGTTCGGGGACAATAAACTCGCGGCTACTATTGATGTTGTCGCTCTGTTCTTCTTGCTGGGGATATTTACTTTCAATGGTGTACTCAGTCTCCGTCCCTGATTCTGGGTCCTTGGAATCTGATGTTAAGTCTTCCAATGTGGCTAGATGTGTTCTAAAGAGCAGCATAGTATGTTTGCAAGAGAAGTATCAAGTAATCTGGCAGAGCAAGGAAAGAAATTTTCGGCGTGTTCACCTTGACGATTCGTTTTGTGAGCACAGGTTCACAGGGGCAACTCAATATGGTTGTGCACAGGCCACTTTCCTTAGGACGCCGCTTATGCTTGCTCGTTACCTCTTCCAACGCCGATTAATAAAGCAATTACGGTTCAGCAGAGTATCATATTCTGCTGGATTTGAATACCCATCTTCCATAGCGGGGGACCGAAGCTTGATGGATTGGCGCAGTCCATGCGCCATCATTGCACCACGCCATGGATTTATGGGAGCAATCACTCAGGTACAAAGTACACCGTTAAAAGTCGGGTGTGTTGTTTTGCTCAATACATAGCCATGTCCTAGATTCCTCCTTAAAAGCCTTGCTCCTTTTTGTTCGTTTGCGCGGGAATATGGGGATGATAACCCATTCAAATAAATCTATATACGCTATAAACCTGGCCGTGTTCCATTTAGCTAAGGGAGAGAGTCTTTGTCGACGAGCGGATGCTTTGCTGAAATGCACATAAGAAATAAGTATACTGGCACACACATTGTGACAAACTAGTGGAGCCACCTCATAAATCTCACCGTTTATTATGGAGATCATTAACCTGAATGCCCACAGAGTCCCGAAAATAAAATCTTTCCCCTAGATATTTCTTCAATCAGCTAACTTGTAGAATGCTGTTTTTCGGTTATAACATATTTTCTTGGCTTCTCCAGTGGTATGTGGTAGAGCAAAATGGGGAACACAATCATTACGCTCCGAAAGGTGGCAGTCTCTCAAGAACCATCCTTGCTGTAATTGGATACACGCTGAATTTGAAGACTAGTGTGGCTCATTAGGTAGCTGATATCATTTATCATGCGGGGGCATGAGCTGCGGCAAATTTCCCATGTAATTGGTTTCGAAAGAGCGAATACAGCACAGGCGAGATTGCAAGGCATGTGCAAGCGACGAAACATGGTCAGAATTATGGTCAGTGTTTTATATATTACCTATGTACTCATAGATCCGTGTCAGTCTTCAGTAGAATATACTAGAGGTACGTGTGTTTCCTGCATGCTCATGACCTAGGGTGATTCTAGCTGGCGAAACGGGTAGAAAAGAAGACACCCAGGTGATTAATAGGTGTAGCCTTCCCCAAGAAGTAGTCATGACCTAGCAATTCTTCGGTCGTAGTCCATATATTACTTCTACTTGGTACATCGAAATGATCTCCTAATGTTGCCAGGGCTCTAACGCGGAGTATGTTTAATCCCTGCCTACGCAAGATGGTTTTCCTGACAGATGAAATTTCCCGAGACAAGCTCATAATTACCTGATAGATCAAAATCCACGGCAATGTCAGTCTCTTCTACTCTGTACACTTCGTAGACCACTGGGAGAAACATCAGTCTAGACCTAAGGCGAATCAACAACTCAGATTAAGGCCAACTCGCGAGTCACTGTACTTTTTCTCATTCATCATGTCTGTTCATCTCTACCCTTCATAAGTAATATCTGGGTCCTCAAGCTCATATGATTAATAAATCTTCACTTACCACATGCTGATGCCGACGTGTACCCCCACGCCCCCACGTTCTCTCCGCCCCCACGCTAGGGTTCCAACCCACCAATGGATATCCACCTTGCCAAGGGACTGCGGACTATGGGATGAAGAATTTTCCTACTCGGTATCTCTACCAAAGATCTTGTGTCTTTCTAGCTGTGGAAGGGTCGTTAAATCAAAGGCACTAGATTATGCTTATTACTCCTTTGGAACAAAAAATTCGGAAATTTGCGTAGAGTCTCCGTAGTAGATCTAATCCCGGCCAAAGTTCTCAACTCGACCGATTGTATGCCGAATCAGGTCCCGGAGCAGTTTTCGGCTCAGATCCACCCTAATTCCCCGCCGAGATGATATTAGGGTCCCAAACCGGGCCGAAAGGGCTTGATGGGCTGGGCAGTCTTCGGTTGAAAAAGCCAAATACCCCCATGTCCCCTGTACCCCACGGGGAGTTTTCATTCAAGTCACACCTCGAGGCGCTGACAATCCGCGACTGTCAGCAGCACAAGTGATGGCGGACGAAATCTCAAAGCCAGGCTATGATGCCGCGCACCTCGAGAAACCTATGGCAGAGACCATGGAGAGGCCGAAGGCTCCGACAGTGAGCCCTGCCCTGTCTGACCCAGCAACCCGCGTGCGGGTAGAGAAAAGCCTGAAGCGTAAGCTGGATGCCCGGTGTGGTCTCTTCGTTCTCATCTACATCATGAACTACTTGGACCGCAACAACATATCTGCAGCTCGTCTTAAGGGACTCCAGCAGGATCTAAACATGAATTATAGCCAATATGCCACATGCCTGAGCATTCTCTATGTGGGTTATATTCTGATGCAGGTTCCTTCCAACATCTTCATCAACAGAATCGAACGACCCTCTATCTACATTTCGATTGTTATGCTTATTTGGGGTCTTATTTCAACCCTGTCTGGAGTTGCCCACAATTTTGCAGGGATGGTCTGCATTCGATTCTTCCTGGGATTTGTTGAGGCTGCCTTCCTCCCCGGAGCACTCATGATTCTCTCGAAATGGTACACGCGTCGGGAGCTCACAACGAGAAATGCCATATTGTTCTGTGGAAATCTCATTTCTAACGCTTTCTCCTCCCTCATTGCGGCCGGCGTTCTCTCCAATATGCAAGGCGTCCTTGGTCATGCTGCGTGGCGTTGGCTCTTCTGGAGTAAGTTTCCATAACCACACACTCCGTGTTGTGTCGTTAGCTGACCACAATGTGTTCCCAGTTGAGGGTGCTATCACGATGGCAATTGCTATCACTGCTGGCTTTGTCCTCCCTGATTTGCCCACCAACACACGTGGTTTCACCAAGGAGGAGCTGGAACTGGCTCAACTGCGAATGGCAGAGGACGTTGGCGAGGCAGATGTCGATTCCGAGGATCAAGGACCGTGGGATGGTTTCTTCATGGCTGTGAAGGATATCAAGATTTATGTCATGATGATCCTCTTCACTGCTTATGTGGTCGGACTGTCCTTTAACGCCTTCTTCGTACGCACACACCTCGTTCCTGATGCTTGGAATGCATTTACTGATGAAACATTAGCCCAGCCTGACTGAAACCCTGGGATTCAGCTATGTGCCGACCTTGCTTATGAGTGCCCCGCCATGGGTGTTCTCCTGCCTCTTTTCGTTGGTTGTCGCATGGAGCTCGGATCGGTACCAGGAAAAGGTTTGTTTGCTCCCACAAACAACCAACAAGTTATGTGTCTCGTCTCTGACAGGTTGTCTTCCACTACTAGTTTTGGCATATTGTGGGCCCCGTTATTGTCGGCCTGGTAGGATTCATAATCAGTATGGCGACTCTGAACGTCGCAGCCCGCTACGTTGCTCTCTTCCTCCAAGCCGCTTCTTATGCTGGGTAAGCTTCCTATCTACATCATATCGGAGTACCTTCGAATTTCCTATATCATTGCAATATGTTACTCCAGAGACTAGTGCTAACTGAACTTGCAACTCAAAGCTTCATCGTCTTCTACTCCTGGATCAGTTCCACCTTCCCCCGCCCACCTGCAAAGCGTGCTGTTGCGATCGCAATGATCAACGCATTCAGTCAACTTGGCAACGTGGCCGGCTCTTACGTTTGGGATCTAACAGACAACGGATACCGGAAGAGCTACGGTATTGTCACGGCTATGTTTGGTATTACCATTCTTGGATGCATCGGGCTCCGGATGATTCTTTCCAACCTCAACAAGAAGCTCGAGGAAGCAGAGAACGAAGCGAATGCCCAGCCTGATATGGATGCTGCAGACGAAACTTTGCGTGCGAGCAAGGGTTTCAGGTACCTCGTTTAGAGTCTCGCCTGGCGGAACATAAATGGGTGTCATTGTCCTTGTGTTATGGATTTCGTGAGGCACTGTCTCATTGGAGTAGAATAAGTACCTAGGTGAAATTCACCACTTCACTTTATATCCTCCATCTGCATGATACAGTACACAAATATATGAATATTTCTTACTATCGCATACTAATATCTACGACGTTTTCAACAAGTTGCCATTGGTGTACCGTCGAAGAATCACATAGATGCCATCGAGTATCTATCTTGTCCTCACCCGCCTAATACAACTCATATGTCAGAAGCATTAGGATCAATTTCCTTGGCATTTGAATTCCTACAAAAGTGGGAGATAAAAATGGTGGATGGGAAAGGATATCTCTGGGACGGTTGTATTGGGCGATTACTAACACACGGGCCGTGCTTTACCCCACAGCGTCCCCGGTCTGCCGTACAATTTGGTCAGGTACCTTGGGCACGCTGTCGCTCCTACCGCCACGATGCCTGGTGTGCCTTCAGGGCGAGGGTGCGATGCCTGTCGCAATCAAAAGAAGAAGGTCTGCAAAAGTGGGCGTATTTTAATATATTACCCATTGTTAATTTAACCTACAGTGTGATCTAGCTGTGCCTGCGTGCAGGAGGTGTACGCGCCTGAGAATCAAATGTCTGGGCGCTGGCCAACAGCGGTACAAATTCATTCATCATACTATAACTGAGCCCACTCCCCTACGCATAGTCCCTGGCAATGAGACGAGCCTTATCGCCAAGCGTTTGATCTCCAGGCTGGAAGTCAAAGATATCCGCTACGACACGAGCTGCTTTGGCGCTTTTATACGGCTCATTCCCCAGCGCATTGGGTCGATTCCCGCGCTTGATATAGCAGCTGACACGTTTGCTATTGCTTACTCGAATCTACATCTGGAGCAGAATTCCGTACAGGCGCTTACAAGTCATGGACGGGCACTAACAGCCCTCCGGGATTGCTTAAAAAGACTTCAGAAGCGCCAGGTTGCGGAGATTGTATCTGCCATATACCTCACCATGATCAATGACGTGAGCCCCTCTTCCCGGAGTTTGTTATGTGACGTTTCTAATCACCCCCACAGAATTTGATAGCTCGCCGGGAGCTCCGGCCCCATGTATGTCACATGGAGATATTAGTATACCTTTTGCAGATGACGGCCGACTGGAAATGGACGTCTCAGTACGAACTCGAGGTTTTGCTAACAATCACTGGTGTCGTTGTACGCAGCCCTTCTCAGTATTCCGCTATGGGATTCTCACTAAGTGGCTGTAGGTCATGGAAAGTGTGCGGAACCCTCAGATAAAGCTCGAGCCATGGGTGTGGAAAGTAGTCGAAAAGATCGAAGCCCCAGATTCTGTTAGATCCCAGAAGGTGGGGTGTAGGGCGGCAAGAAAGGACCCTGAAAGGTTTCCCAGTCTAGGGCTGCGCCGTATAATTGAGGTTGTCCAGCTGGTCCGGGAGCCGTCGCAACACTGCTCCAACCTCGAATATAGATACCAACAACTACTCGACGACCGGGAGAAACTAAAACGCCAGCCTAAGGCTCTCTTCTATAGCAATGACCCCATTACGCAGCAAAAACCACCCCAAGTCCAGCTAGGATTCCAAACGCGACGTGCAACCGTGCTCACCCTGGCCATGCTGGCAAATGTGGTACTACAAGAGCTTTCTCCATCAAACACTTCCCTATCCACAGAGAGAGACATACTCGTCGACGAGAGCATCGCTGCAAGCCAGATACCAAATCACTACAGGCCCTTGGGAGCCTGTTATGTGACCCATTGCCTCATCGTTGCCTATACAGTTACTCGCGATGCTAAGCAGCAGGAAATTATAGCCCGCCTTCTCAACGAGCTATGTAACCTTGACGTGACCCCAGTCACTACTAGTCGCTGGTTGGAGGAGGGAGTGCAGGGATGGAGGTCGAAGTTGGAGAGTCTGCGACAACTAGCCCCTGGCCTTGTGTTACTGAGTGCAGCTATCTGTAGACAAGCTGGACGACAAGAATGATGTATCTTGAATATGTCCACCGTTATCACAACCACGGTAGTGGTGCGGATGGATGCGGGTTCGGGCGGCACCTGACGCGGAAAGACTCCGGTGAAAATCGGAGTTTTCCCCGCCAACTGCACGGCTGGCACCGTCGATCGCACGGAGCAATCGGCCAACCCCGAAAATTCCATTAGAGAGGAATTGGCATTTAATCGGAAAGGCTGCCCTGTCCAATCTGTTTCCTCAACAACTATCGCCTTGACTCCTGTGTTTCCACTCGAGGACTTCCCCGCCATGGCAGGTAACAAGAAGACTGATGTGCGCACCTACTATGCGCCAACAGGCGGATTACCGCCCCAGACTCAACTCCTCACCGACCGCGCCATGTTCACGGAGTCTTATGCGGTCATCCCGAAGGGTGTATTCAGCGACATTGTGACCAGCTTCTTACCGTTCTGGGAGAAGACGCGGTTGTGGGTAATCGCCCGTCCGCTATCAGGTTTTGCCGAAACTTTTTCACAATACATCATGGAAGTGCAACCGGGGGGCGGTAGTGACCGTGCCGAGCTGGATGACGCCGCCGAGGGTGTATTATTCGTGGTTGAAGGCGAAATCACCATCACCCTGGCAGGAAAAACGCACAAGCTTACGGACGGCGGGTATGCCTATCTGCCGCCGAAAAGTGGCTGGACCCTTCGCAATGCGGGCGCGGCTACCGCCCGATTCCATTGGATACGCAAAGCCTATGAGTATGTGGATGGACTCGATGCGCCCGACCCGCTGTTCCTCAACGAAAAGGAGATCACGCCGTCTCCCATGCCGGATACCAATGGTGCTTGGGCTACCACACGTTTCGTTGACCCGAGCGACCTGCGTCACGACATGCATGTTACTGTCGTAACTTTCGAGCCCGGTGGTGTTATCCCATTCGCCGAGACCCATGTTATGGAACATGGGCTTTATGTACTAGAAGGCAAGGCCGTATACCGATTGAATCAGGATTGGGTGGAGGTTGAAGCTGGTGATTTTATGTGGCTGCGTGCGTTCTGTCCCCAAGCATGTTATGCAGGTGGCCCTGGCAAATTCCGCTACCTCCTCTACAAGGATGTGAACCGCCACATGAAACTCTCCAGGCTGTGAGCCGCGGAGAGATCGATCGTCACCTTTCCATGCCTCGTCGGGAGATATGGCCAGCTAATAAAGATCCTCGAAGTGAACTGTGCCGATCATACGGTCTGGAAATCGAACCACCAACCGTCTATTGCCACTTCAAGCACTGCTGTGGAGGCTGCCCGGCTGTCCAGTCTTAAGCCGGCTCCAAAGGATTGTGTCTCCCATGGCCTCCGCCCTTGTGAGTCCAACATGGTCATGTATTCTCCCAAGTACTAAATTGGCTAATTGTCGCGCAGATGCAACTAGATCCTTTAAGGGTGACACAGGAGGTTCTGTAGTTATATTTCATAAGAAGTTTATTAATGAACTGTTTAGACGTAACTAAAAGACCATGGTATTCCAGCCAGGATTACTTGTTTACGGCAAAGTTTCGGATATTTCGCCCCTTTCCTCCATTACATATTTAAAGAAATCTTGTTTCCAACAGCATTGACTCATCTAGATATCGAGCATGTACGTATATCGCCGCTACGCGGGAGTTCTCGGGACGCCAATGATGGTGTAGAGCTACTTTGGGTGGCCATCCGTTAGAAAAGCTAGCTTTTACATCTGAAATTGACAGCAACAAGTGGTAACCAGCAGGTGCTTAGAAACGAAATTTTTGCGGCGAGGTTACTATCAGCTTCACCTTCATCCCATCATCTGCTATACTTCATAGCCTATAACTGGATAAGCCAACTGGTACTCTGCTAGATTGAGTTTCGATATATATTTTAACCCATAGAAAGTGTTAAAAGGCAGGTATACAAATTGGCTTTCAATAAGTCGGAGCTACCGTTGCTTGCTCCATGGTTGGGGCAATATTGGCGAAGGTGCTGTCTCCGTAAGTTCCATTTTGGCCTTTCCTTTGTTACGGGTTTTGGTTCACAGTACACAACTGATTGTTGGAAACAAGATAGATGCGAAGAATATAAATAAAGCTATGACCAAAAGTGAGAAATCATAGCTCTGTTGTATATTTTCAGGGCTCTATATCGGATCTGTCCTGTTCCAAATATCGCGATAATTATTATCATGCGCCGAAGTCATTCCCGTCAAAATCTATCCATTGGAAGAGCGCTGTCGCTCCAAAGTGATGGCCCACGTGTCCAAACCTTCTGGCTCATGCAGCTGGGAATGGCTCTGCTTTTCGTCGCCTGTGCAACATTTTTATTCTACGTGCGCATCTTATGCGCCCAGGGAATTACTACTTTGATGACAAATTGGAATATTTTTGGGGCAGAAGACTATATGAGACACGGCTCCTTTGGTATGATCAAGGAGTCCATCAGGGACAACTCTGCTCCCACCTCAAACGGGTTACTGTCAGTGGACATCTGGTTTGCCCTAGGATCTATGTTTGCGATTGACGCCTTCACTATCGTTGCCACTTTTAACCGGAGCTTGGTCAACAACTGGCATTACTTTGTCAGTCTTCCCATGATGGCACTAGGATCAATATTATCTTTCATATTTTATGTTTTTGGAGATAATGCTACCGCGATATTCGTATGCCGGTATCCGGTAGCAGTGGTAGGTGGGGCTTGCTGTGCCTATCTATTCTTAATCCATACTCTCCGCTACCTCCATAAGCCGCCGCCAACCATTGCGATTAATTGTGGTATGAGCAATCTAGAGGGGTACAGCAAAGAGTTTATCCTTGCTAGCTGTGGCTGGCAGACTGCATCGATGGCCACGTTGGCAACAAGGGGCGCTTCTGTGCTGGTGACTGCTATGGTCCCTCAAAAATGGAGGGACTGGATTTGAGGTTTCTATGCCCAACCATGATGATAAGAACCCACACTAAATAATTTTCTGAACAGACTATTTTCCTTGCCTTTAAAAAGCTAGGCCACAATCCAGAGTACACCCTAATTGGCGGGACCGCCATCCAAGCCATGACGTTTACACACTGAGGTCTCCTCCAGGTCATTATGGCACCTCGTTTGACTCTCACGCCATACGTCTTTCTGGCCTTGTTACTGGTACAAGACCTGCATCTCCGTACAGTGCTCCATAGATACCCAGAGTTCCAATGGGCACGAAATGAAGCCCTTCCTTCAACACGATTTCTGATTCAGGCATTCCTTAGCCTCTTAGTTCTAGAGAGCCTTGGATTCCCGGTTGTTTCATATTTCAAGGTGATCGTGATCCCCCTGTGGTACTTTCTTAGCACGATTGGTGTTGCAGCTCCTGCGTCATACTGGCTCGCTTTCGGGAAGGCGTAGATCTGAGTTGGCGATATGTGAATGCGGAGTCTACTAATTTAACGGTGGATAACAGTGTTATCACTTCCAGGAGGGACCCCTCCCCCAAAAAAAAAGTCAAGCGAAAAGAAGTCCGAAGTAATTGGGGGTGAGGACTAAGCTCGTGGACACCACATAGTTACAAGACGGTTATTGGGACCCTTTACATGCACTGGTGGGTTTGTCAGTTGCTCTAACACTCGAAATCAACTCTTCACTTTCCGCTCACGCATACTTGCAAGCAGTACAGATCGCCCATCAGACCAAAGCTGTTTGAAGATTAGGCGATAGAAAAGTTAATTAACATTTGTCCACATTAAGTATCAGAATTGCCATTGCCATGGCTTAGTCTCTTTTCGAGATTTTTGAATCCCCTGCTGTACCTCGTGCCGTTTCTACATTCTCCATTGCTCCAACCACTGCTCTCTCTTGCTGGAGACTTCGATCGCACACCTCCGTATATCACGCCAACACTGCGTCCCGTGGCCTGATGTCTAGAGAATTTGGCTTTCCGGAAACCTTTCGAACTCCCTCGGTAATACATGTGTAGACCGTCCGACATTGAGCATCAAACAGAGATAAACCTGTTTCAATATGAATCCGGTATGTCGTTCTTAGGTTGGATAGTTTTATTTTTCATGCTCCAATGATGAGAATGTACTCAGCACGTGCACAAAGCGCTCGACCGCCTACAGAACAGTATCGTTATATGATAGGACGATTATGATTGCCGTGGAGTTATATTTTTTTTTTTTGGTTGGGTTAGGGTTTCGATCGGAAGTTTTCGATGTACCCAAAGCAATGGACGTGGTAAATAAATAACCATGTTCGTGCCATATATTCTGTTGGAATTAATGTGTCTCCATCGAGGCAGAAGTTTAGTATCATAAAATCAAACCATGTTCATGAACCGGTCCCATGCTGGGAATGTAGATCTCACTCATGGGAATGCCAACACAGCATCAAATAACAATCGGAAGTCAATTGTTACACCAATTACTCCTGGAATGGAAAGAATGATGAATGTCGACGAGATTCGAGACATTCAGTGCATTTGTGGATGCCAGCGTGGTCGTTCCCTTCCCCTGCCTTGCCCTTGCATCCACCCCATTGTACAAAACCCTGCCCTTCCACAGAAAGCTTCCAAGGGAGAAAGCTTCCAAGGGAGAAAGCTTCCAAGGACATACATAACCTTTGGTGACCTGACCTTTCCATTTTAACATTCATTCAATCATCACAAACCTACATAATGATTTTCAATGGGCCTTTAGCGACTGCATTGCTCGTCCTCGCTCCCTCCCTAGCAGCGGCCTCCATCGATGTATGTGCGAAAAAAACACTCCATCCCTTCCGTCGTCCAAGACGCTAATAGCTACAGTTACGCTATAGGGTTAGCGACCACGAAATGGAGGCAACAATTGAGGAGGATCAATGTACGAATCTGCATGGACTCCGGTACGAACAGCATAACTTGTCTCTGAATACGGAGCTGATAGGTATCAGGGGAATGTCGGAGTTCCGGGCGACAGGAAAATGCACCCTATACACGTAGGTCTTGCTGAACCGGCAACTGTGCGATACTGACCGCAGCTTAGGTTTGTGAACTGTATCGGAGACACCACCGAAGCGCATCGAGGCCCGCACGTCTACACACCTTCTCTTATCGTGGGGAGTCTAAAGTGCGTGGCGGAGGACGAAAACGCAGATGACGATGAGGAGCAGAAGGCTTTAGAGGCTCAACAGGAGGAGTAGAGGTGGAGAAGATACTTATCTTTCGCATTCGATATAATCCCAGCGTCCGATTTCTGCAATTCATTCCCACTATTAATAGATTCTCAAGCTATATCCCGATCAATACAAGCCCATGCGGCTTTTCTTGTCCAATCCTATGCAACCTGATGCAATATCTTACAAAAGAGCGCCTGCAAATGCGACCACCACTCCTCCAAAGACATTTCCAACGTGAGCAGCTACCTGGGCAATCCCACCGGTGCTTTGAGCAGCAGTGGCAGTGGCCGAGGCCGTGGTTCCCGACGCACCGGTTTTTCCACTCGTATCGGAGGGTGAGCCCGTACCGGTCACCTCAGACTTGGTCGTGGACGCAGAGCCCGTGGCGATCGATCCGGCGGTGATGGTGACAGGCAGGAAAGGAAGACTACTTGTTAGAGTGGTCGTCTCGGTTCCCTCATTGCACACGGCGGAAGTGGTTCCAGCAACAGAGCAGGTGACGGTCTTGTGGCTATAAAACCATCAATCAAATGAACAGACAAACAAACTCTGATAATCACTCACAGGTTTATATCCGCTTCGTCCATCTTGTAGGTCGTCTTGGGGCCGGCAATCAGTGTCATCCCTGGTCCCATACCACAGTCGTTGGAATCGGTGCCAGTCGGGCAATTGATGCTGTAGGTGGTAGCTGCTGCATCCTGTGTGGTGAATATCCATAATATTAGCTTGTTCAAGATCCGAGATTGATCCGGCGATCCATAAGGCGATCCGTGGAGAACTTACGCTACTGACGACGGAGGCCACCAGGGATTGCGGGTCGGCGTTGAAAACAAACATGGTGGTGACCAAGTTTTTCTCGGCAGCGACCATGACAGCCATCGCCAGGCCAAAGAGAATCCGACGCTGCATGATGAGGAATGGGAGGTAGTATGGATGGTTAAAGAGGGAGGTGTCGAAAAAAGAGATTTTAGAACACAGGGGAAGGGTCCAGATTATACTCTTTTGGGCTAGACCGTCGCTCTATACACTTCTTCTCCAGAACCACTGGTCCGTCCACTTCTCTTCACTCGGTCCATCCGACTTCAGATACCCATACTCCATGAGTCACAGGTATGGAGCCTCTTCCATCTGCCAGTCAACTCGCCCTCGCGCTGGCCATCGTCAAGCATAAACCCGTCAACCTCAACATCAAAGGTATCCGACTAAATACCGCTAAGTCACTAACTCCGTGCAATCAGATGATTCGATGATTCCATGCTGACATCGATGAACTCCCCCTAGAGTATATCCTCCAGATTCGCCAATGTCTTGCGTCGACCACACAGGGCAGTCATGACACTGACAACCACACCTACGCCGAAGATCAGTACTTTGACAGTGTTACGTTCTGGAAGAAGGCCTATGAAAAGTCCGCGGCTGAACAGAGCCAGTTGTTGGATCAAATCTACGATCTCGAACGACGGAATGAATCGCTACTTTCCAAGGTTCAATCCCGCGATTCGGTTCATGAATCGGAGAGTGTTCCCAAGCGAAAACGAGCGAAGACGCAGACCTCTTCCCTATCGGTTGGGGCAGGAGACATAGATAGAGGATGGGAATTCTCAGAAGAATGTAAGTTACGTTACAGTCCAGGCTAAAACTGATCACTTGCTGATGTGGTAGCCTTAGCTACTGCCTGGCTCATGAGGCATTTCTACACGCTCCAGAAGACCCTACAGAAAAAGTCCCCCGCATCCGCTATTGTTAAAGCATCAACAATATTGTGCAAGATGACTGGGGAAGCGATTTCGAAAACCATCATGGTGCATGCAGAAAAGGCCGACCGACCTAAGAGAAACCCGCTACAGGTGCAGCCAGCTGTTTTCGCTGTATTCCGAGCGGCAGAGATGTCCATCCAACTGCTTCTACAAGCGACCAAGAAAGTGTCGACGACAGAGGCAACACAGGACGTTGGAGCCCTAACGTATCATTTAGTGTCCTTGTATGAGTATACGCTGGCTGCCCTTGGACAATATTGCAAGACCCACTGCACTGCTGGAACAAAAGCCAAGCCGAAACAGAGGTCCAAGAAGGCCCAGCTCGACGAGATGGATAAAACACTGTCTCTCATTTCGCAAATGCTGAATACCATGGCCATTTCCCTCGATTTTTCATGTCCCGCCCACTATAGTATTCTAGAGGGATTCCTATTTATTCTCGTGAGCCGCGTGGGTAATGTACTGTCTTTATTCACGTTCCAAGATCTGAAAGTACGCCCCGACCTCGACTCGAAAAAGTTGCCTCTGCCTCATGGGCTAGAAGAGCCACTGCCTGCAGCTCAAAGGGAAGCAAAACAGCTGGTTTGGCTGTTGGAGAGACTTCTAGCTGTGCTGGATTCATCCAAAGATAAAGGTGCATCCACCCTTGCTCATGACGCAGATGCTTCGCTTCTGTCTACATCTAGGCAAAAGATACAAGGCACTCTACTTAAGGCAGTCTTCGGCGACGACAAGACGTGGGAAAATATACTCCGCCGTCCTCCCCATCCAATTGATCATAATAAGAGATATGCGAAAATCACCGATCAGTCCGTCCCGGACTGGTTTACACAAGAAATGTGGAGACTACTGGGATGGGAGATGTTAGCAACAACGGGAGCTAGTAACTGAGTTAGTTCCCCATATTTCTTACAGTTATATTGATTTCGTGGGACGACATGAGATGCAGCGCTTAAAGAGTATACGCAGGCAAGTTATAAGGTAGTGTATAATCGGCGACTATCTGATAGGGATATGTGTCATTATGCACGCAGGTTATGCTATGATGCCATGAATACGAAGCTATCGAGCAGATTTGCTAAATTTAAATTCCTGAGCTCATTTCAAGTTCAAGATCCGCGCTGCGTTACCTCCTAACACAGCCATCTCAGTCGCATCATTCGTATTGAACGCATCTTTAATTGCCCTGTAGTTCGTGGTCACGCTGGACCACTCACTCCCCTCATTGCCATCCAGAGGTGGAAAGAAGGGATGGTCGGTTCCTAAAGAGTCAGTTCCGAAGACGAAGAGGTAGGTGGATATTCCATACCAAAGAGAAGCCTATCAGCCCCAGACGCTGTCAGGGCAGCGTTCAGACCTGCCGTCCCATATACCACTGCATCCAAGTAAATGTTTGTCCTCAGCACATCCCACACACTGCGCTGTGGTCCAGGGACATTGCCACCGTTCGCGACGAACTTCCGCTCATGATGAATACAACTATCAATGCGACCCGCAAGGAACGGAAGGGTTCCTCCCGAATGCGCCAGCAAGATCTTCAAGCGTGGAAAGCGGTCGAACACTCCAGCCAACAACATCCGAGTGACCGCAATGGTGGTCTCCAGGGGAAACCCTAGCGCCAGCGGGAGGACATGGCCGTAACGGTTTGTCGCATCCGTTCCCCCAAAGGCCTTATCTGGGAGGCCGTAGTGCGGGTGGAGGAACAGAAGCGATTCCGTTTGCTCTAATACTCCCCAGATTGGGTTCAGTTCGGCATCATCCAGTCCCTTTCCAAGCCCGGATGTGCCCATGATCACGCCGCGGATGTGTGGTAACGTCTTGAGACGGGTGATTTCATTAGCGATGATGTCCGGCGATGTGGCACTGAGCGGGAGCGCCCCGAAGGCGAAGAGGGATTCCTTTTCATGGAGGGCACGGTTGTTTTCTGGGTCGGTGACTCGATTCACGTGGGCACAGGTCGCCTCGATATCGTCGTTGATGCGCTCCGCCCATGTCTGCGCCTCGTCCGGAGGGAGGAAGTCGAGCCACGGATTTGCGAGAGAGATCACACTGCAATTAATGCCGTGACGACTCATGAAGGCTAGCTTCACGTCAATATCATAGTAGGACGAATCGACGGGGCGGCCGCGTTGGTCGAGAGGAATTGACGGGTCATCGTCCGACGACAGGATGATGAGACGAGGGGTGGAATTGTCGGCCGGGTCATGGATATACGGGACTGTCTTTCGACTCCGGAGCATTTCCATATAGGACGGTGGGTAGACATGAGTGTGGATGTCAACGATGAGGGGGGGCATGGTGACGGCGGCAGTGGAGTCGCTGTGGTTGCGGGAGGAGGGGAGGATCTGTGGTGTAGATGGAGGACACACCTCTTATCACGGGGGGACCTCTACCATAAGCAGTATCGACAAGTGACGATACCTGTATTTTGATAAGGCACCTACTGTACAGGGATTGGAGCTGATAAGGCACTATACCTATACCTGTACCCATCATATTAGGTACCTATCAGGTAATACCTAAATAACCTTAGGATCGTTTTACCAAGATATACATGTTCAACCGTTAGCAACTAAATACAGTCCTATCACAGTTATATTCTTGTTCTTCAGACATTTGCCCTCCCTCCCATGTCATAGATAACCATTAGTTTAGACTTTGATCGGGATAAGCATAAAGAGTCGATCCGATACGTGGCAATGAGAGCCTATCGGGGGAGAGTTTATCTACCCCGCTTGATTCCCCGCCTTCTCTCTGGTATATCCACATGGACTCTTCCAATGTTGCTTCATACATCATCATCCCCGGGTCGGTGATCTCATTCCCACGCCACCCTCTCCCTCCATGGTCTCATCTTCTTCTACTGTAACAATTCTTTGTTCGATCTATCGTCCTTCTTTCATACATCGTTACGGTTGTTGCGACCATGTCCGGCAACTTGCCCCAGCAGGAATGTCATCCCATCACCAGCGCCATCGAGAAAGATGGCCTAGTAATACCAGTAGGTATTGGGTGTAGCTACATCTGTCGACTACATCTGCTCACACACCGACAGATCATCGATTTTGGTCCGTTTCTAAACGGCACCCCTGCCGATAAGCACGCCGTCGCCATGTCCGTCATCAACGCATTCAAAACCTCTGGGTTCCTCTACCTCAAGGATCACGGCGTGCCTCCTTCCGTGGTCTCCCGGGTTTTTGGCTCGTCGGCGCGGTTCTTCGCGCGACCCCAAGATCAGAAGGATAGTCTGTGCTGGACGACCCCGCAGGCGAACCGTGGTTATGTCAAGATGGGAAAAGAGAAGCTCACCAGACCCGACCAGGTAGACCAGGTCGAAACGCTGCGCACTGTCCCTGACATTAAAGAGACAATGGAGATCGGGCGCGAGAATGTCGACGGTTTCCCCAACCGCTGGCCGGATCACCTCGACGACGAAGGAAAAGACTTCAAAGAGACCATGCTCAGTTTCTTTGACATGTGCAAAGCGCTCCATACGGAAGTCATGCGGGCCATTGCCATCGGCCTCAATTTGCCCGAACACTTCTTCGACAATTATGTTGACCAGGGTGACAATAATCTTCGACTCTTACACTATCCTGCCGTGCCCAAAGAAGTATTTCGCAACAACCCATCGCAGGTCCGCGCGGGCGAGCATAGCGACTACGGCTCCATCACGCTGCTGTTCCAGGATCGCCGTGGTGGTCTTCAAGTCTGCAGTCCCAAAGGCACTTTTATTGACGCCACCCCCATTGCCGACACAGTTGTTGTCAACGCAGGCGATTTGCTGGCTCGGTGGTCGAACGACCTGATCAAGAGCACGCGCCATCGAGTCGTCGAGCCACCCAAAGTTATCGGCGACGAAGACTATCTGGATGTCTATCCGGACCGGTATAGCATTGCGTATTTCTGTAATCCCAATTTCAATAAGTTCATTGAAGCTATACCTGGAACATATGGGGAGGAAATCAACCCGGCAAAATACCCTGGTATCGCCGCTGGAGACTACCTTGTCCAGCGACTTACTGCTACGATTTGAGTTTATGGTATTGTGAGTCCGTATGGCGTACTGTTTCTTACTTGATCATTTACTTGTGTGTCTTGCTGGACAAGACACCGGTAACATTTTAACGTGCTTATGCATAGCGAATGGGGATTCAGTAGACGGCATATCCCCTATCTACCTATCAATGTTCACTTATGACTCTCCATTTGATGCTATAGATTTTCGTCTAACCTGATATGTCTAAGACTTTCCCATGGTAACCCTAAAATGAGGATGGCAGCTGGCTCAACCGTCCCCCATCAGTGATGATGATACTGCCGTTCATGTATCCACCCGAAGAACTGGCCATGAAAAGCACCAAGCCCGCCATATCTTCCTCGCTCCCACCACGCGTCGCGGGGATACGGTCGCGGGGAAACGATCCGTCCGAGACGCCTTTCTCCCCTTCTGCGAAGCTCCCTTGCGACATTTCGGAGTGATACAAGCCGGGCGCGATGCCGTTGACGCGGATGCCGTAGGGAACCAAATACGTGGACAGCACCTTAACCAGATGATTTGCTGCCGCCTTCGACGTGTTATAGGAGAGGCCGAACGGCACGGCGCGGTTGTAACCCGCGATCGATGTAGTGATGATCACCTGCGCGAGCGGTGAGGACATGACGTTCTTCTCAGGGGCAGGACGGCGCTTGTTCGCAGCCTCAAGCAGGGGCAGGAACGCAAGCACGGTGTAGTACGCTCCTGTGACGTTGACGTCGAATGTCCTGGTGAAGTCCTCCATGGGGACTGCCCAGAGAAAGTCCCGGACCTGCGAGAGCGTAGGCGGTGATCCGTCTGTGTTCGCGGGTGCCTGCGCGGGCGGGCCGAGAATGCCGCTGTTTGCAACCAGAAGATCAATATGGCTTGTTTGCGCTGCGATGGTGTTATAGGCGGCCTCGAGGGATGGCTTGGAGGTGACGTCTGCGGGGACGGGGATGATCGTGTCGGGCTTCAGTGCGGCGGTCTCCTTCAGGGAATCCTCGCGACGGCCAAGAATAAAGACCTTAGATGCCCCATTTGTGGCTAGAGCTGAGGCCATTATCCGCCCCAGACCTGGGAGGTGTGAGTGACGATGACGCGATACTGGAGGTCATTCATTCGCCCTTACCACTTCCGCCACCTGTGATGACGGCGACGCGGCCCTGGACGGAGAAGAGCTGAGAGGATTGAAGATGAGACATTGTCGAGTAAGTTTGTAATTGCTGATGAGATGGATGTAGGGGATAGAGAGAAAAGGGTGTCGATAGCGAAGCGGTAACGACTCCATCGTGGCACGTGGGGTAACACAAATCGCGGGGTATCTCTATCGTTACTTTACTTTCCGACGCTCGCCATATTGGACAATTTTGGTCCTATTTCAGGGAGCCACGTACGAAGGAATAGGGGTCCTGGAGCATTCTACGATGCTGCTTTTCTCAATGTCGTCCCTAGGGTTTGTACTGTCACGGGACAGCCTTCTATGCTTCAACCAGTCCCATCTTTCTCCCACATAGACACCTCCGACGCTTCCGAGATCATCTTGTAGGTCGGGATTCAATTTCATGGATCCGATTTTACGTTCTGATCAGTCCACAAGCGGAATACTTGAATACTTGAATGAGCTGTTCTCAACGTCATCACTTCCCCGGACGATCCGGCAACCAACATAGTGCGGATGCAACAATACCAGAGTCGTTATAATCAGTCCACATTGTCTTGTAAGGTAGTATCCATTATATGGACACAATGATACTATATTCAATGTTCATGGGAGGACTACTATCTCTATGTGATAGTTTTCTACAGGTTGGTCGACCCTGAAAGGTTCCAGGTCTTTTCTCGTCTCCCTAAACGATAGAACAGTTTCCTAGCTTCAGGCATCCGTGGATATATTGTATTATTCAGAAGCTATTCATGTCCCTCGTGCATGACGCTGTGATCAAACTATATCTCATCCATGCTTCAAAACTAACTCAGGCCTACCCCACAAATTCACGAGTACAACTCAATTCCTTCTAGCCACAGCCTATGAAAAGGCGATGAGCATAGGTTCCTTTTTAGAAACTTCAGGGCAATTTGCTGAGCGGCAAAGGGGCAAGGTCTAACAGGACGCTTTCGTCTTTCCTATTGATCCGGCCGCTTCCAACCGAAACTACTGTGGACGACAAAGTTTTCCACTCCCAGAGCTTGTGATCAGATAGCGAAGCTCACTGGTAGCTGCTGGGCAATATCATATACCGCAAGCGTAAGCCCAGCACTTACGATGGCAAATTTCGGGGACCTGTCTGAATATTTATGCCCCTCGCACCTCCACGGGGTACCTGGAAATTGCCTCTCCATCTCCTGGGTCAATATCTAGTATAGTCAAGAAGACCCAAATTAATGCAAATGTCCCGAAATCTTGTCCTAGGCTTCAGCTTCCTGGGCTGGCTGCCCTTCGTATTGGCACTGCCCAAAGGAAACGGGACCCGGCCTTCCTCTTCCGGCCCATCTGTGGTGGTTCATCCTTCTTCCTTGCCGCACACGTCCTTCAGTGGCATCCCAAGCACCTCAGGTGCAGTGACTGCCTCCTCCATTGGGGGTGGTGTTTCTAGTATGGGAGTTGCCCCGACAGCCACTACGTACCCGAGTGATGGGCAGCTTCACTCTCCCCAGCCTGGGCCTTTTATCCCAGCAGGTGGCGCAGGAACCAGTGGAGAGACTCCCGTCTACCGTCCACAGAGTGACTTTGACTTTGAGTCACTGGTATGATTTGGTCCAGGCAAAGGTCATTCAACTGTCTGCTAACCTACATCAGGCGCTTGCGCTGTACCAAGAGTACATTGAGCTCGACCTCTTCCATGATGGCCTTGCTCGCTTCTCTGAGGAGGACTTCGCTGCTGCTGGGCTTACAGCTGAGGATCGCTTTTTGATCGAGTTTATGGCAGATCAAGAAGTCGGCCATGCCACCATGTTGACAAACATCCTGGGGCCCAACGCCCCCAAGCAGTGTACCTACAATTACCCGTACACAACTGTCCAGGAGTTCCTAGATTTTTGCCAAAAGCTCACCCGCTTCGGTGAATCCGGTGTCTATGGATTCCTGGCTCATCTGAACTCGCGTGAATCAGCCACCCTCCTGCTGCAATCTATCACCACAGAAGCACGACAGCAAATGGTTTTCCGCCAGTTCGAAGGCCTCTTCCCAATGCCCGTGTGGTTCGAAGTGGGAATCCCTCAATCCTGGGCATGGACCTTGCTGGCTCCGTATATCAGTTCTTGTCCCCCCGACCAGACCAGACTGGTGTGGCAGAACTTCCCCGGTCTGTACATTGTGAACCAGCCAAACCCCATCCGCATCAATGCTGGCGCCGCACAGGCCGAAATCCTCGGTAGCGGTACAAACGCACTGAATAGCTCTGGCGTCTCTGCTTCGGACCTGTGCTACAACTCAGACGAGGTGGGAGTTAGTTGCAAGCCTGCTATTACCCGTAACCGCACGCAGCCTCTGTCCTACCCCGGCCGCCAGGTACGACTGAGTTGGGATGCCCCTGGTAACCCCATTGGACCGAACAACAGCTATACGACGTCTACCAACGCAGGAGCCCCGAAGTTTGTTGCCTGGGTGTCGCAGCTGAACGTGACCTATTCACCCCTGACTCTCATCGGTAGTGGACGCGAGGGCACCACCATCCAGCCGGATATGTCGACTTACGAGGGTGATCCGGCGATCAATGGCACCATGTTCGTTGCCATCACCGACTCTGACCCCTACTTGACGCCGTTCAATATTAGCATGATCAACCCGCACGTGGTTGCCGGTCCGGCTATGTACCAGGCTGGTTAATTGATATCATAATAATAAGGGAAGAGAAATACAACCAACTATATCGGGTCTTAGTTAACGTCGCTCGCTGATAAAGGTGGTTTCTGTGTGTTTGGGTGAACCAAGTGCCGTTTCGGACATTTGGTCTACAATGTATATTATTATCGCTCATTTAATGTCTTGAACTCTGAGCTCTGTATCTAAACCTGTCCAGTCATTCTAATATATAATAATGTACCCGTCACTCTCTTTGTACGGTTGGATATCGATCATGTGTTAAGTCCGCTTATATCCGGAGGCGGTGATCGCCAACTTGCTGTCACCAACTTTCTTTCCACGCGACGTCAACAAACCCTCCCTCATCTCATAACACGCCACCACGCTCCTATCCCGTTTCCGATTGCCTTTGCTCAGTGAAAGCTACCATGGACCCTCCTAGGAACCGCAAACAACGACGAGCCGCCGCCACAGCCTCGCAAAATGACTCTTTCGATCCCTCCTCCATCCCAATGGCTCATCCGCCCCGATCGGCGAACAAGGATACAAGGACCAAAACGCTAGTCGATATAATTTCGGAGCGGCAGGGTGAGCTTCTAGAGAGTATGGATGGGGGCTCTGGCGTGAAAAAACGCGAGCCCCAACTCGTTACCATTGATCCAGCGTCGGGCAAGATCTCCGGCATGGATGCGGCGAGCTTCGACACACCGAGCCTAGAAAGGATGCGTAAGGAGCAAGTTACTGTACAGGAAAGTCAAACTACCGATCAAGAACAGCGGGATAAGGACACGGAAGATGACCCCGACGCACCCATGCCACCGTTGATTGACACAATTCTGCTCTCTGTGCCCTTGACGACTCTCCATATGACATTGGCTTATCTCGCGGCTCATCAGTATGCGGAAGCCATTCACCTGGATGTCCTCCTCCGTGAATCCGCATTCGTCGCGTTTCCAGTATTAACCCTGATGATTCATCTTGCCCATGGTCACATCGTGTCGTTCCTTGGCGGCACAGCGCAATCCGACGCATTGTCGTTTTTCCCTTGGAGCCGCGATAAACTTTCCTTGTCATTTCTTAAAAGGCTCCTTTTCCCGCCTTCGCTCCGGACCATGACCTTTCTTCCTCTAGCGATCGTTCTTGGGACCAAGCTGATAACCATCACAAATGAGGAGCCATACTACGCCGTCATGAAGCGAGCCCCTGCCATCGGTACCTTGTGGGTATGGAGTATATTGGAGATTCCAGTGGGAGCCGCTGTGCTGGGTGCACTAGGACCATTGATCTGGGGTGTGTGGTGGAAAGGATATGGCATCCTCTGAGCTTAGGATATGCCGGCTTCTCACAATTGCTGTCACGGTCACGCCGCAACCGACTCCGTATGTCTCCTCGGAGAAGATTTCTCAAATTAGTTCCCGCATCATCATCCTGACTGGTTCCTGAGGGTTCTCATCGACTTTTTGGTCAACACAACCGAGGATATGCCGTACGTGCATAACGTGCCTTGGTTTCGGCGAGAATATGAATGCTTTCATGCGGGCTATATCACGATCGACCCTGGTTTCACAAGCCCAGACTCGATACTAATAACGGATTCCGATTCCTTTTTAGTATAAAGCACTGTGTTCATTCTTTATCAGCAGCATCTATGTTACACAGAAGGTGTCACCTCGGTTGGGCTCCAGATCCGTGATCTGATACGAGAAGGTGATACAAAAAGGAATATCGGGCGTCCAATCTTCACGCGTACAGTCCTATCTGAAGTTCCACGAACCTGTTCTCGTACATCTAATGCCATGTGTTGAACTCTGGTTCGGATCGCTTGTGCGGTTCGGCTGCGATCGCAGTCTCGCGTCATACCAAGATGTGATATGACACGTTAACGGCCAGCCCTAGTCCTGGTCTTGTGCTACCCTCCTTAGTAAAACCGGTCCAGTTCACAATACCGTTGGAACAGCAATATCAGATGCGCTTCCGCTTGCTCTGTCGACAAGCCTGATTCCCTGTTCATTCCTTGGTTCAGGTAGTCCTGGGTGAGATGACGTACGCATGAGAAATCAAGGCAAGAACAATAGCCGAACTACGCGCAAGTGACAGTCCTTGGGTTCCGAATGGCTCTGTGCGCATGGCGTCTTCAGCTGTTGCCGTTCCTATCACATGGACAAAGTTGAACTCTGCTCGCAAAAGCCTTCCTCGACCTGCTTGTTCGCTACCGGCAACACATTCCGTTTCCCCGAGATACTATTGAGCCTGTCCCCAGCCTCACGCGCCCTCTATCTCGCCGTGGATCCTCCGTGATCGGCATTGTGGGTGTGTATGTGCTCTCGTGAACCTGATCTCACGATTGCGACGCATACGACGCTGGACTCATCAGCTGAACACACAGAGGACCGGGGATCAAGGCCCATATCCCGGTCCCCACCGCATCGCTGCCCCTCAGCTCCCTTGGAGGGAATATCAGCGATAGTCCGTATCGATAGCGTTACTACGCAGGAGGGGTAGAGGGGTAGGTATGGGACCACTAGGTCGGTGGCAAGCACAGGGGCTGGCGATCCCAAACTCCAATTGGCAAGGTAATTGCGAGCAGCCTGGGCCACCCCGATGGAGACGAATCTTGAACCTTGATCTAGATTCGATCCATCCAGAAGGAACGTCACGGTCCAAGAAAGGGACCCAGCGAGGGGAAGGGGCTTGGACGTGACAGCTGAACGGTGATCGTGTTACCTACTCGATAGGGCAATAGATGGTGCCTGATCGATGGTGCCGTGACAGGATATAGTACCTAGCCTCTGATGATGTTATGCACGTCCATCTCGATCTTCAGCCCCGTGGGACCGGACAGACCCTCATTGACAGCAGGCCGTCAACCACGCTTGATTGGCGGGCCAGGAAATTAGACGAAAATCAAATAGATTAATCTTCAGGTCCCTTCGGGTTCTGCTGCTCGTCATGCCTCCAGTTGATCCACCCGATTCAGCCAGCCTCGGTGTCTGTGGCTGTGCGTGGCTGTGTGAGCGCCACAGGTTCGATAGACTGCATGAACTATCGATCAAAGCTTCGCAAACTATTTGCGCTAGCCGTCTTCGCCCACACACGACTACTCCGTACTCCGTACACGCAAAAGAAAGCATTCTCAACCCATCCCACCAGAAATCGGCAATAGAGGGTACCCAAATTTTCGGCCCTGATGAGCTCTCCGTTCCATCATCCACCGTAGGCCCAAACGCGAGCACGACCCATGGAACATGCGATCTGCGGTCCGACGCCGACGTCAAAGAACCTTGGGTCGCAGCTTCGACTACTGGTCGATCCCCCATCCTCAGCGATATAGTTGTTCAATAATCGATCCCTTGAAGAAGACCGAATAATGGGGATTCTACTGGTCGAAAGAAGACAGAATAATGGCATCGACATCTGTCATGGATCGATCGTCCGTCGGGATTCTCTTACCCGTTTTAGTTGAGATATATATTTTGCACCGGGATCTGGTGTCAACTTCGTCCCCTCTCGTGATGTCATCCGATAGCCAACTCCTTGAATAATCCGCTTAGCAAAATAAATTTCCTCCAAGCAGTGCCAGACGCAACCCTCGGTCATGTCATGTGATCTTCACATACTATGGAGTGCAGATATTGATGTCGGCTGGAATTGCCTCCGTATATCAGCGGGCGCATGAGCAGTTCGTGCCAAGGACAAGCCATGCGCCTCAGTCCCAACCTTGAGACAAAGACCATGGCTGCATCCACGCTGCATCGTCCTCCCGACTGCGGATGCGCCGCCGTAAAATGTCCTTACTCATGCACCCCACGATAACGCCGATGTATGTAAGCGTGATGAACAGGGAACAAGGATGATGTCTGCCCAACGGTAACAGGGTAGGGGCAGGAAGGAACCCATGTCTCTGGGCGACAACGTCGGCCACACAGGAGACATGACATGGCATGACACCGCATTGCATAAGCCTCTTGGGGGGCCAGACATGGATGCAGGGGTATTCATCCCGAGCTTTCCTTCTCGCGGAAAGCTTTAATGCCGTTCGTCCGTTAGTGCTGAGGCCGGGCGACGCGGGCCCGTCTCCAACAGGAAGCGATCGGTCGGATGCAGGAATTAGAGTAGTTTAGAGGATCTAATCAGGGACGCTCATAAAAACAGTTCTTGTTGGTTTGTTCTCAAGAAAGAATAGTGCACACAAGTCATCAAAAACACAATCATGCATGTACAGTACGCAGTAGCGCCTCCATCCATCCCATTCATTTCATCCGTTGAGCCCTCGTCACTCAACCAACACCTTATCTCCGGTAACCCCAACGCCAGCCCGAAATCGCACAGACAGAAACCCCGAAAATGAAGGTAAAAAGACACTAAAGGACGACGAGAAACAAATTAGCTAGTGACACGATTAATGCGCCCTTGGTGCATCAATCCCACCCCGTGGAGACTAGCGCCTTTGAACCGCGCTAGTAGTGACGACACAATATCGCGGTAGGTGTTCATCTGCGTAAGCTTGAACCGTTGGATTTTACCGCTAGCCGTGCGAGGAATCTCCTCCACGAAAATGATTCCCCCGTCGAGTGCCTTGTAGCTGGCCAATCGTCGCCGCGCGAACATGTACACTTCATCCGGCGTTAGTCGGCTGCCGGCTGCCCCCTTGGTGCGCACGATAAAGGCACGAGGCACTTCCGTGCTACCGTCCCTTGAGGTCACCCCGGTCACTGCGGCGTCTTCGATGCCGGGATGTTGAAGAAGGACAGCCTCCAGCTCCGCTGGTGCGACTTGCCATCTGCTAAAGTTAGCATCCGCTTTCGTTATCCTCTCCGGGACGAGGGGACACAGGGAAAAGGAGAACTTACCCCCGGACCTTGATCAACTCCTTGGTCCGTCCCACAATATAATACAACCCGCTACTCACGTAAGCGATATCGCCGGTGCGAAACCATCCCTGCGAGTCCTTGGCGTCGCTGCGGCCTTTGTAGCCCGTCAGCACGCCGTCTCCTCGCACGTAGAGTTCGCCGGGCTGGTTCTGATCCATGATGATGCGACCGTCTTGTCCCACCAATCGCACGTCATAACCCGGGAGCAGCCGCCCAATGCTCGCAGCGTGGCCCTGTTCGTTGTAACGGTTCTGGAAAATCACGCCCACTTCGGTCATGCCCCAAAGCTGCGCGGCAAGGGCACTTGGGTGGAGGAGTTCCCCGAACTGCTGCATTGAGGCACCATCTATGGGCGCACCAGCGACGCCCACATAGCGCAAAGAGGCCATGTAATCCGCGACAGGCAGATTACACCGGTTAAATGCGTGGATCATGGCCGGCACCATGTACGTCTCGGTGATTTGGTACTGGAAAACCGCCGCGACGTACTGGGTCAGATCAAACCGCGGCAGCACATACAGCGGCTGCCCATACCGGATGGGCTGGATGTGAGCCCAGAGAGAACCGAAGAGATGGAAGAAGGGCAGCGACATCAGACGGGTTACATGGTATGGGACATCGTAATGGATACTGAGGTGGTGGGAGATGATAGCGTGGTGCGAGAGGATCGCAGCCTTGGGCAAGCCTCCAGTGCCGCTGGTGGAGAACATGGCAGCGGGCGTCGATTTCGCAATCGCCTCGCTGTTGAAGGAGACCCAGTCGTTCTCACCATAGCCGAGGAGGTGAGCGAAGTTGAGGAAGCCTGGGTCCCCACCGGTGGGCATGTATGGCGCATTAGCTGCAGCATAGCCCAGCGGGCCTGCAAGGAGCAGGTTGGTTATGTGGTCCGGTGCGGATTCGTCCAGCAGGACAACCTGGCTGGGAAGCATGCCTCGGTTGGCGGACACATTAAGGACAGTGGGGAGGGCATCGCGCGAGGTGATGATCAGCTTAGGGTCTGCCAATTGCAGAATATGCTCAAGCTCCTGTGGTTGACTTCGAGGGTTGGAGCCCATAAACACACCGCCAGCACCGATAACACTGAAGAAGAGTGCGGGGTATATGATCTACGAGAGAAAAAGTGAGTCAGTAACCCTTAGATGGGTGGGACCGTAGAAAAAATTCGGGAAAAGAGGGGAACGGCAGGGAGATTCGGTGAAGAAGATAGTGCGGCTTACATTGTTCCCCAAGTGGACCAGCACACAGTCCCCATGTTGCACATGGTGAGCCTTGAGACCAGCAATTAATGTGCGCACCAGCAGTCGAAAGTGTTGTGCGCTGAGCCACCGAGAAGGGTCCTCGGCATCAATAAACAATGGCCGTGTTTCATCGTAGCGAGCAGGGCCGTGGAAAGCAAATGTCAACAAGTCGGTGAATGTGTGGTTACCCGACTTTGGGGGCGCCAAGGAAGACTCCCAAAGACCCATTGTTTAGTAAGAAAGACGGGAGGGAGTGGAACAATCGAGGGGGAAAAAACCGGGAATTATGGTCGGGGAAGGGAGGATAGGAAGGATAACGAAGGGAGAGGGGAAAAAAAGACATCCTGATGGGAGGGAAATTCGTAGTGATAAATAGATTCTCAATGTGATGTTTCGAAATGGGTTTTTGTCATGCTGGAGACAGGCTGTTCCTTCAGCATTGGGGATTCCAGTCTCCTGGGATGAGCCATCCCGGTGATTTGGAATTGATTTGGAATTACCTGGGCTGTGGCGCTCACCCGACGAACCCGACACATCGTCACTCCGCTCAGATCGGACCGCTGATCGCAGAGACGCTTGCGCCTAGTTCCGCGAATTGAAACACGCGAGCGCCGATCCAGATCGTAGCTGGTGGGTCGGCTATCATGGCCAAGTCGAAAAAGCAACCTTGGGGCGAACAGCTCCCGTCATGTACACGAACTAGGTTCATGATCACCTTGGTGTCTCCATAACTTAATCCGAATATTGGGCAGCCTTCAGCCCGATGGCCTCAACGTCTTCTCATTGGGCTAGCGGGCTGTCATCCATCATCGTGGCTAGTCTCCATAGTCCTTGTTGTCCGCAGCTGAGCAAGGTCATCATCGTTCACCATGAGATTAGTCTTGGAAATCGAACTAGCGTGGGAACTATACGCACATCGGGGCCGCCTTGGAATGCCTGTTTCCTGTGCACAGCCCGCTGATTATCGAGGTGCGCAGGTGTCAATCTCGTTCGTTTCCCAAGGGAATGAACGTCCCCACTGGGGGCCCATTACGGGTTGACGTCTACCATTCCGGGCCCTCGAACCGCCCGCATGAAAGCCATTACTGATGGATTGTCTGCCTGGGTGAATGCGGTGACCAGATTACCCCGCTCACTAATCTTGACACGGGTTGTCGGTAGGGTAAAACTGGGCTGATGATTCATAGTTCGTGCCATAGTGCCGCTGTCTCTGGGCTCGCTAGCCTCTTCAGATGAATGCAGCACGAACCCCTCCCTGCAAGTGATCCGCATTTGCCAGTGAGAAAAAGAAAAAAGGCCAGGTATCTGTGCGTGCCGCATGCACTGGAGTATACTTACCGATCTTGACAAGCCACCATACAGAGTAGATCGCACTACCCACCGGTGAATCCCGATTGTCTATCGTGTTCCATTGATCCTGGGGCCATTGGATCACGTCCCAGTGGAGCTGCATGTGGCGAGAAGCTCATCTTACTTGAGAACTTGATGCTAGCGTCGCTCAATGAACCCTGACCGCGCTGCACGTCTGCTCAAAAGGGAAGTAGCATTCCGGGCTCCAGTTCCTTGGACCATTCAGCCCACCTCGCATTATCGCTAGAGTCGGGGACCAAAAAGATGGAGACGGGATTCCCGGCTCTATTCGTTGGTTCTGTCATACGGGAATCGGTGGATGAGGAGCTGAAGGAGCCAGACACGATGCCATCTCTAGTTGCTCATTGGCAAAGGCCCAGTCCGACTAACACTGCGGAACCGGGGTCCGCCTGATAGTCACATCCATCTAACTTCATCATGGAAGGTGGGATGGATAGATGAAACCGAGAGGGACCCGAGATGCATTGGCTCCCTTTCACTGAGGAGCTGGAGACGGGGATTGCAAACTATTGGTGCATGGTCTATCCTGATCTTTTCATGTACGTCAACTTTTCGGGAAGCATCCCACCTGGCCTCGGATGTCATTGTGCGTAAGACTCAAAAGAGACATGTGCCCGGCCCTGTGACCTGGACGGGTACAAAGCCATCCAACCAGTTTCGCTTAATTGTTTTGGTATACCCTACCTGGCCTCTGTCAATCACTTTGTACCCGCTGCTGTACCTGACTTGGACGCATCGCCGTTAGCATCCATACTGGGTTGTTCCCTGTCCCTTTTCTTTCTTCTCTCCGCTTCTTCTGAGTGACTGCTACACATCCATCATGTCATTATCCGAAAAGAGTGTCATCTCTATACCTCCTCCTGCCAAGTGTGCATCTGGGACGGCAAGCCCAACGTCGACCATTCCAAGTGAAAGGACGCTGGCTGATAGCGAGAATGCTATCCCCAGGAGCATGTCAGAGAAGCCGAAGCAGCCTCTTCCTCGAGAGAGCGAGCTTTTCGACCTCGAGGCTCAGGCATACAAGAAGCAGAGGTTCGCCTCAATCCGATATACCATCTTGGATATCTACCGGCGGCTTTTCTCTCTTGTGTTTCTCGCCAATGTCGGCGTTTTCGTTGCCATCATGGTCACAGACCGCAAACTCCTGGCGTTGGTGAACGCCACTGCAGCCAATCTGATGGCATGTGGTTTAGCACGCCAGCCTCTGGTCGTGAACACCATCTTCTACACTGTCTGCTCAATTCCTCGATGGGCACCCTTACGACTTCGTCGTATTGCCTCAAAGGTGTACCATTACGGCGGCGTCCACAGCGGGTGTGGAGTGGCGTCGTTCGTATGGTACGCTGGCTTTGTAGGCTTGATGTCCAAGGAGTTCTGGGCTCCAGCGACAGACATGTCAATCATTTCTGTGACGCCAGTCATTCTGGCGTACATCATCTTGGCATTCCTGCTTGCCATAATTGTCGTGGCCTACCCGGCTTTTCGCTTCAAACGACACGACTACTTTGAGCTCACTCATCGCTTCTCTGGATGGCTCATTATAGCCTTGTTCGTGATCTTGCTTCTCGTATTTTCCGACGAAGCGAGCCGGTCTGCCGGTCAACCATTAGGGCGCTTCCTTATCGAGCTCCCTGCTTTCTGGTTCCTGATGGTCACCGTTGTGGCCATCGTCCACCCCTGGATCTTCCTCCGCAAAGTCAAGGTCCAGCCGGAATACCTGTCCCCTCATGCCGTTCGGCTGCATATGGACCACACAACAACAGCTTTTGGCAAGGGCATCCAGTTGGCAACACATCCCCTCCAAGACTGGCACGGCTTTGCCACATTCCCTGACCCGGATGGCAAGTCATTCTCCTGTCTTGTATCGAAGGCTGGAGACTGGACTTCTGCGTGTATCAAAAACCAGCCAACGCACCTTTGGAAGCGGGGGGTTCTGATTTATGGGTTTGCGTACGCGATGCGAGTTTACAAGCGCGTGGTGGTCGTCACGACGGGTTCTGGCATTGGACCCTGCCTCTCCTTCCTAGGTGATGACAACCGTCCCGATCTGCGCGTTGTGTGGCAGACACGGGCGCCGTTGCGAACATATGGACAGGAGATCCTCAACCTCGTGTCCAAGATGGATGCGAACCCGGTGATCATCGACACTAACTCGTCGGGACGCACGGATATGGTGCCGATCATTCGGCAACTTGCGAAGGAACATAATGCGGAAGCTGTTTGCGTTATCAGCAATCCGTTTGTAACGAAGAAAGTGGTGTATGAGTTGGAGTCGACTGGAGTGGCGGCGTTCGGACCTATTTTTGATTCATGATTTGAATTTTTGGGGAGTTACTGGTTCTGTCTTTGGCATGTATTTTAACACGGAGTCTGTTGGGCTTTGCCAGGGGAGTTATATATTTCAGCGATTGTTTTCTGGGTTGGAGTTGCGAGACGGTTGAGTTTGTGAGGTTGAGAAGTAGAGAAGGGGAAAAGTTGGTGGTGGTTGTTCAATACCCAACGGCGTTGTTTCACCTGACTTGATGCACCTCTTTGTTTTTGTTTCTGGTTAGCAAATGATTTCCCCTCCACATCCAACGGTTTCAGGTCCTCCTGTAGTGTAAGGCTAAGCTGTGCGCTGTCAGACAGCCGGTTGTGACATGTCGCTTTTATCTAAATATGCTCTACCAATAGGACGGGTGATTTCGGCTGTTGTTGGTTGGGCTTCACGAGCTTACCAAGTACATCCAACACGAGGACCAAACGCATGGGCAGCGAATAACCATGTTGTATGAAGGCTTCTATTCGGGTTGCATCTGTCACTCGTGTATTTCTGACAGTAGGAAGCAGATGTAAAGAATGTAAGCCCTACCATAAAGCCTCTGGATTCTCTAGGTAGATACAATATACCTCAGGAGCGCATTCAATGCCTTCTTTAATGGGATCTACCTGGAATTAAAACAAAGTCACACATTTACTTTATAGGAAAGTTGATTATGTAGTCAGAACTCATACCAAATCCAAAGCCATAATTACTTCTACAATGCATTGCACTTGTTACGTTTCACTACTCTCGGTGCATCTTCTTAGTCTGTAGTTATCCACACGGATACTGTATTTGATCTACGTACTAGACAAAAATAGGATTCGTCCGTGAGGCAGTTGTAATATTTCCCCCCCTTAATATCTCCAAGCATCATGCGATTTTGGACCATACCATATGCTCGGACCGTAGATCGTCCGATTGCCAGTCGAGACACCCCGATCTTCCGCAGCCCCCGCATTTTGGCCGTCCGGGGTATCGGAGGTGGAGCAATCTCGTCAAAGTATCTTTGACATAGCTTCTTGCAAAAACTATATAGCTAACTGAGGAATAATGTCTTTGGCAAAATCGTTTCATATCTCAAGTCTAGTCGCCAACTTCAGTAGCAGCGTCTTCATATGACAAGTCCTATACTATGGGCGAACCTACTGTCAAGGAAAGGGGAAACACGTCCCAAGTCACGGCACTTGATCCAAACAATACCGCAACAGTTGCGGAAGATGGACAGAAATCTCCACCCGTGCCCAGCTCGTCCGCTAAAGCCAAGCCTCGGTCACTCTGGGTTGCCTGGCTATACCTCTTCGACTGGTATCCGGGTCACTATTCTAAGGAGGAAAGAAGACTTCTCTTCAAGTTAGATTGTGTACTTCTCCCTCTTTGCTGTCTCGCATGTGAGTGTCAATCTATACTCATCCGCAACCGCTCAGGTGCTGATGCCACGTACAGATTTCATCAAATGGCTTGACCAAGTCAATGTCAACAATGCATATGCGTCAGGCATGAAAGAGGACTTAAACCTCAATGGGAATCAGTAAGTAACAACATAACCTATCTTGACTCAACATCGGCCTAATTGTACCGTCATCAGATATTCATTGTTCGGAACCTTCTACAATATCGGTTACCTCTTATTCGAAATCCCGTCAATGATGATCATCTCACGGCCCAAGTTCGCAAGATACTTTATCCCGGTCATGGAGCTCTCATGGTCGGTGCTTACATTCGCCCAATGTCGCCTGCGTAATGAGCACGACATCTTCGGTCTACGCTTCCTCCTCGGGGTCCTAGAGACCCCAGTATCATCGGGAACAATGTACATCCTCTCCTCCTGGTATAGGGGAGACGAGATGTTCAAGCGAGCTGGTGTGTGGTTTGTTTCCAGCAACCTGGGCTCCTTCATCGGAGGATACCTTCAAGCTGCAGCTTATGAAAATCTCAACGGGGTTCACGGCATGGCAGGCTGGCGGTGGCTCTTCATCATTGATGGATGCATCAGTTTGCCAATCGCAATTGCAGGGTTCTTTCTTTTCCCTGGACTACCGTCTAGCCCGAAGATCTGGTGGCTGACTGATGCCCAACACAAACTCTGCGTCTCACGGATGCGCGATGAAGGCGTGCGAGAGAGTCGAAAGATCGGTAAGCGCATGCTAAAGCGTGTTTTTACGCACTGGCATTTCTATATTGCAGTATTCACGTATATCTTGTAAGCTGGACCTTACCTCGATAATGACTGGGAACTAACTCTGTAGCTTTCAATGTACCTCCTACGTCGCTGGCCAGATGATCCTATGGCTTAAGGATAATGCCGACAAGCACGGCACCTGGACAGTTTCTCAGATAAACATGATCCCGACCGGCGTTCAAGGAGTTTCTATTTTTGCAGGGATCATAGCCACATCCCTCGTCATGGTCTATCCGTTCTGGGCAGTGATGTCCGTGGTGGCAGCAGTGCTGTTTTTCGCCAACGTTTGTCTGCTAGCATGGGAAATCCCCATAGGCCTCCACTGTAAGAATTCTTGTTTCTATTTAATTATCAATATGGCTAAAATGAACAGTTACCGCGTATTACCTGCTGGGATTCACGTCATGTGTCACTCCCATCCTCTTCCCTTGGGTGAACATGGTCATGAAGGACGACTCAGAGGCGAGAGCCTTTACAACTGGAGCAATGGTAATGGACCCTAGAATCTGAGTATATACACATGTATGTGGTTAACAACTTGCCCAGATGACGTGTGGCTGGATCTTCTTCAGTTTCTATCCCATTACCGCATTCCCGGTCTTAGAAGGTAAGCTGAGCCTTGAGTCACATTAATTCTAGCATTACACTGAAACTAGCTGTTGCAGCACCGAAATGGAGAAAAGGATATATTGTCAATACAGTTTTTGTTTTCATGTGGTGGGCTCTCTTCATGGTTGGACAGTACCTTTGGAGACGCGATGTCAAAGCCGGGAAGTATAGCAACGATGCTCAATCGTTGGGGAATACGGGGGATAAAGCTGAAGACCTGGAGCATGTTGAGTTCGCAGATAATAAACGCTAAGTTGATAGAAACTGAGAGAGGTTGGCAGAAGACTAGTCTGGGTACCAATCCATATCGATGCTTTAAATCTGCTATCCCGTTTTAGTCTATGCGTTTAAATGGCATTAATATTTGATCCAGTTATGATATATCACTTCTAGCAGCGCAACAGGAGCAAATCATTCTGAAACGTATCTTCAAATAACTAGCTAACAGCAATCTCAATACTATTCCTATCAATATTCACGTGCAATTGTGGGCGGTTCAGCCACATGGTATGGATCATGTCTGGAGACAAGCCTGCGGATTCTGAAACAGCGAAGATACCAGAGGCTAAACAAAGCCCCCCTGCAGCATTGGTGCCCTGACCCTCGTCACGGAAAAGGGATATTGGGATCTCATGTTGTATAACCGGAATTAGTGTTCTCGATGCCATGAGGTTTGTGTTTGGGTCTGGCTTCAGCGCAAAGCATTGAGACTTGACTTTGGCCCTATTGCCAGAAATCGCAATCGATACCTCCATGTCGAAAATTCCACTTACTCCAGCGCACGACTTCAGTAGACAACTATCTGTATCTTTGCTCCATCCTTCAGTGTCAGTCAAGGTGAATCGTGTTTGCGGGATAAATCGACCAGATGCTGTCTCTGCATGCAAGGAGAAACCTCCATCAACAATTCGGATTGCATCAACCCATGGCACTAACCCGTCAGGACAATCCCATACTACCCTATGTACTCTCACGTGCCACCCAGGGAATCTCTCCGCCAGCGGTATTAAGACCGACTTGATCTCCAGGTCCATGTAATTCCAAGGACGCCATACGCTTGCCAAGGAAGGCACCATCACACCATTGGTAGAATCCCCCTTTGCTACCCTGATATTGAGAATCCTTTCATCTTGTGGCTTTGATCGCAGTTTCCAGGTTTCTCCCCCGTCGTGACTCACACAGAGAGTACTATCCGGAGCTAGCTGATGGAGCAGAGAGCCTGTCGGTACACTAAAGCCAAAAGCAGAGGAGTATGCAAATTTTCCATACTTGGACTCCCGCGCTTTATGGTCATTATTCGTCATCTGACCCGATGATAGAAGAAAATGGTGCTCTGGTGTGCTGTTCAGGATATGTCGCGGTGGCCAGACAACGTCAATCGGGGATATTGGAATTCTCTCCGCAGAACCCAAGTTTGATAATCCAGTAAGTGGATGAGAGAGCTCAGCAGATGACCAGAAATGATGAGACTCTGGTAGCAAAAGCACGATGAAGCTCTTCAGACACCAGTACACCGACTGCGGAGAGTTGTAGGCCTCGCTCAAATACATATTTGGATAGGTAAACCCGATATTGAGAGTGCCATCCGAATTGAAAATATCGGGATGCCTCGACCACCAGCGTAGATGACGGAGAAGCATCCCTTTTATGGCTCCTGCTTCATCGAACGGTGAAGGCAATTGAACCCCGGCACAGGCCACGGACGACCAAAAGGCAGCAAATGCAAAGCGATACGTCATGCTGCGTCCGAATGGGATTGCAGCCCCTGTCGGAAGATGATTAGTTCCTGAGTCGTAACATAGTTAAATCATCAGCATGCGGTATACCTTTTTGGTCAAAATACCTCCAAAATGCAGCGCCAAACTCTTTAGCAAGACGTCGATACTCTTCGGCCCTTGCTTCATCATCGTGCCCCGCGAAAAGCACGTAAAGCATCTGGGCGAACTGAATGGCAAAGCTTCCAGAATAATAATCCGACTGCTTACGATTATCTCCCCACAACCCGTCACTTGACCATCCTCCTCCCGTCCGGAATGAGTCTAGGGTTTTGAGATCCGCTTCAACCTGATGTTGGACCTCCGAACGAGGGACGCCAAGCCGTTTCACCAGAGCCAGGTTCACAAATACTCGAAACCAAAGCCAGTTGTTCTGAGGCATTATATGGTCATTTATCTGACGAAGCCAGTTCACGAGATTTGTTTTGGCTACATCACTCATTGACCCAAGAAACACGCCTGGTTGGACTAGGAGTGCAAACGATATAGATTCCATTTCGACCATTCGCTGGTCACGTTTTCCCAAGTCGCCCCAATACTCTGCAGAATTTGGATCTGTCCCGGCTTCAAGTCCCTGGATCCAAGAGTTCAGGTCAACACGATCTCCACTTCGCTCCCCGAAGAGAAATGGGACAACCCATAATGGACGAGCGAAGCCTTCCAATTGGGCTGCCGTATCGTCAAATCCTGCAGCTGTTGCAACTGGGATCTTGATTCTGGCTTTGCTTTTGCTTTTGTATGGTTCAAGGGCGGAGAGCAGGGCTACTGCGGCACGAACCAAATCGGAGCGCGATTGGAAAGGATTGTCCGTGAAACCAGGTAGAGGCGACATGTTAACACTAGGGAAATTCGGTACCAAAGTATGCAGTCACAACAAATTATGAGCCATATGGCAGTATACTTTATCTTGCAGAGTCTTTGATGTTGTCGGAGAGCGGGATAACGGCCCCGGCATCATGGCCTTTGCTGTGTGGGAATCGGCGCTCGGAGGAATCAAACCGGGTTTCGGAAGAATGCTAGCGGGAATGAAGGACTACTCGGCGACAAATATGCTAATATAATCGTTTTGGCGTGGCACTAGGCATATAACTCCCAAATGCGTAACCCAAATGAATTTCCTATAACAGGGTGATTAGTTTCACCAATCCCATATTCGCTTTGATAAGAGGTATATTGTTTCATTTACTCAGAATATCAATCCTCGTCATTATGTCGGAAAGCACACGTACTAGAGGCTCCAGCGAATCCTCTTCTTTTGAAGCCCTGTGTCAGAAAGATACGGTTCCTGAAAGCGATAATACTTCTGTCTCTGAAGATCAGATGGATCCCGATGTGAAGGCAGAGACCAACGACAGAGGGCATTTCCTATATCACCACATCCCTAGATTATTCGAACACAACATCATAGCAAAGGTATTTCGAGTCGCAGCAAGATCTATGGAAGACCCTGATATTTTCGATAAAACCACGGAAACACTCCTCGCCTTCCCAGAAACTGTCCCACAAGAAGGACCAAGTACTGGCCGGTACGAATTTCGCGAGCCAGAATTTTGGACGTGTGGTTTTTTCCCAGGCTCTCTCTATGCACTGCTTGAAAGGTGTGTCAAATATCCTCAGCACGGTGCTGGCACTGAAGCAGTGTACACCTACTTCCGCCACCTATGCAAAATATGGGCAATGCCGCTCCATGACATGGCCGATCGGACAGACACCCACGACATAGGGTTTATCGTGATGCCAGCACTTAAAAGAGAATGGGAATTGATAGGAAACAAGGCAGCCCTACAGTCCATTCTGCGAGCTGCCCGGAGTCTTGCCACCCGATATGTCCCTTCCGCTGGGGCTATACGGAGCTGGGATTGTCTTCTCAAGAAAGACATCACGGTCACGGACACCACACAAAATTTACTAGTCATTATTGACAGCCTCTGCAATTTGGACCTCTTGTTTTACGCCTCTGCACAGACTGGAGACACTACACTGGCGACAATGGGGGCTACCCACGCCCGCACATTACTCAAGACACATCTACGACCCGAAGCCAGCGTATCTATTCCAGAGCATGGATATCAAGGGCAACTCTACTCAACGTGCCATGTTGCTAATGTTGACCCTTTATCTGGGATATTGAAGTGGCGCTGGACTGGCCAGGGCTATGACAATGAATCGACATGGGCTCGCGGCCAAGCATGGGCAATTCTCGGCTACTCTCAAACATACATGTGGACCAAAGACCCAGTATTCCTGGATGCTGCTTGTGGAGTTGCCGAATATTTTCTATATAGGCTTAGAACTGCGCCATCTTGTGTTGAGGTCAAAGCCAATGTCTGTCCTGGCTGTACTAGTACCAAAGGCCGCTTTGTTCCTTTATGGGACTTCGATGCACCAGTAGATGCAATAAATCCACTGAGGGATTCGTCCGCTGCAGTCATCGCCGCGAATGGTTTGCTTGTTTTGTTCCAAGCGCTTTTAGGTGCTGAACAGGACGGATTGGCGCGCCGGTTCCTGAACGCCGCTTTTGACATTGTCAAAGACACGATTGATCTCTGTCTGTCAGGAGAGGGGGCTCGTTTCGTGATTGACGGGAGCAATATTCGTGTTGAAGATTGCATGCCAGGGAAGACATTCGACGCGATACTCAAGAATGGCACTGCAAATAACAATCAAAATGCTCGAAGACGGTATTGGAATCATGGTTTGGTATATGGTGACTATTACCTTATAGAGTTTGGGAATAAGCTACTCGACCTCGGGCTCGTATAGACAGAGCATATCACATTTAGACGTCAGCAGATCAATTCTGACTTGGATTTTACCACTCGTACTAGTAGCTGAATTACAATGCAGCAGTAAGAAAATTTCATATACAAATAAAGCCATGCCTGTGCCTGGTACTCTAAAAATAAATAGTCACCACCGCTGGCCCTCAAACTCCGACCCGAAGAGTCCATCATTGAAACTAATAATGCGGTCAAGATCCGTGAATTCTGGGTCCAGCAACATCTGCGATATTTCCATTGACTCATCCCCATCCTCGTTCTGCCGAATAGATTGTTCAGTTCTGTGAGCTATAGGGACATGGTCGGCGGTATCAGTCGACATAGCGGTTGTGCTTGACTCGGAGGCTTGTGGCAGAGGCGCGAGTTCTTTCCCAACGTGTATCACTCCTATATGACTGGGCGTATGAAGGACCCCCGAATTTCTCTGGGAAAGCTCAGGCATATCTGATGGAGCATCAGAAAGTTGTATTGGAATCGTCTGTGAGTCTCCAGGTCTAGTGTATCTGTCGCCTTCTTGGATTATCTCAACGGTATATCCTGAAACACTGATGGCGATTGACTCATTTTGTAAACAGCTTCTGTGCAATTTATTTAATATTGTAGAATACTTGGCAGCTAGGTTCTGATGGCCGAGAAGACGGCCTGCCCAACGCCTCGACATTGCATCAAGACTGTTGGTCAAAACCCAAAACTCCACTGCCACGTCGGTTTGAATCGAGCTATGTTTCCATGATAGAAGAAGTACTCGTGCAGCTATAAACACGCAAAAAGCAAATTGACTGCTTAGTGGAGATGCGCCGGGAGAGTGCTTTAGATACTGGTTAGTGATGGACGCGACTTCTATCGCCGCGGTTTGACAAGTGTCAATGCTGCAAATGCTAGGCAGTCGACTCTTGAAAGGCCATTCAGGCAACGGAAATGCAATCGGTTGATGGAGCAAAATCATCGATGCATTGTGAGTAATATGTGCCAGTGTTAGATTGGGATCCATCCTGGACGATGCTTGCTGAACGACGTTGACGGCCCACTTCTTTGGTAGAAGCATCTTCCAGTGCACAAGACGAATATCAAGCTCTTTGAATCGAGTGAGCCAAGCTGCGAACTCTTTTTGGTCATGGAGATTGACCTTCTGCTGGAGGAAGTAGCTTGTCACACGGCTCATAGACTCAGTGGCCTCGATACAATAAGCAAACGCGCCGACAGCGGACATGTCAACGCCCACAGTGGTTCCTGGGGAAGTTCCAGCCTCTGAGAGGGCTTCCGCTTCATCTTCTGTGACTGGTCGTGCTGAGATTGGATGCGTGGGAAGAAAAGCGATTGGATTCCCGATGCGGCCAGCAGACTTATCCCAGATACCAAAGTATGGGGTAACTACCGGGTCTCCCTTGCGCCACGTAATTCCATCACAGGGTAGCCGGCGTTGTACGTCATCAGCGGTAAGGCTAGTGTTCCATCCCATGCTCACCGAGCAAAAACGGTCAAGAGTAAATATACTCCAAAATACTCTTCGGCGCTCTTCTGCCTCGATCCAGTCCTGTGGAGGGGGCAGGTATCTGTATGGCTGGGAGAAAGGATATTGCATAGCTTCATCATGTTCAACGGTTAACTGGAGGTATTCCACCATGCGTGAAAGTGAGCCAACCAGCGGCCATGCACTAGATGCTTGACCATCTCCAATCTGTTAATTTCTTAGTCTCTGCGTAGAACAAAGGGAGTTTAGATTCCCATACGTCTGCTGATGCAATTATCACCAAAGCTTGCAAGTTTTCAACTGAAGGTTGCTTCATGGCTTTCGCCACTAACCAATCTCTAACATCATCTGGCTGGTTCGACGGCTGCCCGGGAGCGGATTCTGCACAAGTGGCTTCAGCATGTCGTGATGCGACGAGTTTCATGGCCTGTATGAGGATATATAGCCTTTCGCGTTCTGCCTCATTGTCCAACCGCCTACGGAGTCGGCCTTCATGGATTATCGGTGTCCATGGATGTATAAACGTGAAATATAATTCTAGAACTTGATTCAGGTCTGCTTCATTGGGGAGGGATAAGATGGTATTTTTCAAACGCAATTTTCCAGCTTCGTTATCACTATCAACGCGACGTCTCTTTGTCGGCGCTCTATTTTGATCACGGCTATCACTGGTAGCCGTATATCCTTTGTTAAGGTTTTGGAGACTCGCTTCCAGGGCTGACAGAAAGGTTTTGATACTTGTGTCGTTATCCTGAGAGCGTTCATCTAGTTCTAGGTTATTTAAGCTCGACTGCTGCTGTCCCAGTGAGTGTTCTAGGGCATCTAAATGTTATGTTAGGAAAAGTTTATAGCATAGAAGAGCGCCCCTTGCGAGTGTCAACCAACCGAGTCTTCGATGAATATTGTCCAAGGCACCGGCCTTCATCCCGGGTTTTCCACGCTTAGCTTCGTATATGCACTCGGAGGCTGATCTCCGACAGTGTTGGCAGGACGGAACGTCTCTAGAGCAGCGGAGTTTACGTCTCCGGCACAAGTTGCATGCGTGTCCAGGAGGCTGGATCTTGGTGCGATCATCCCCATCCATGTTGCTGGTTGCGTCCTTTGCATAAGAATGCTGAGTGTTGTGTGTCGGCAGAAGATGAAGAATGGCCATGGCAATTTTCTCTCGGTTGGCGTAAATTAACCCGAAGGCCGAATATCCCCGCAATTACCCCAGACCTACGGAGTAACTTTTGACGCCAATTGTAGCGGCTATGTAAACTCTAGGAGAGTTCACCACATCTACAAGAACATGTCAATATTGATTGACTCGTAATTATCCCCGATTTGATGTACACAACATTCACAACTGTGTTCCGTCATTATCCCCAATAAGTTCCGTATCTGGCGTGCCAAGTATCATTGCAATCATCGGATTTTTTATCCCCCAAACCACCTCTGCCTTGGTAATAGGACCATTATGTGGACGCTGCGTAAGTCTTGTGGGGTTGAGCACAGTAATGCCAATAGCGCGTGTCAGTTTATGAAAATGTTCTGATATTAAATTCTCTCATATCTCATGCTAGTGGTAATATAAAAAATTATCATCAGTAACCTTACCTACGTGTATTAGGTCAGTATGCTGTCTCCTAGCTGCCTCACTTTGGATACTATGAATCTATCCATGTATAGTATGCCTAGATACCGCATAAAACAGTGATGGGATTATAATATAAGAAGGGAAAAAGGCAAAATGTATACGATTCCACCTAAGCCACCGTCGTCATGTTGCAGTCAACAGTGTAGACTTTTGAGGGACGTGAACAGCAGATAACAAGCTGCAATTCAAATAATCCTAAGGGAAAAACACATATCAGTGGGCAATGCTAATATTCTTTTTATTGCCATAACCTCACTCAAATAAATGCACGATGTGAACACTCGCTCGTGTCTGGGCCTATCTCGCAGCCACAGTAACGCGGGCAGTGATATAGAGTTGTTTATGATAGTTGCTAGGCCCTAGAAATAGTTTGTGCAGTTGCTGTATAATGAAGTAGTCTACAGAAAAGCACTTTGTCCAACAGCCTCGATGTACGCCTTGCATCGTGCACGGGCATAACTGATCAGCAAGGAGCCCTGTTTTTAAGCGGGCAAGCACAGTCATATAGGAATAATGTATCAATTAAAAATTTAAAGAAAGGCTATAGGGATCATAGATCCTCAACAAGTACATTGACATAGTTGTCTTCCAAGCCTCGGCTACATATAGTAGGACTTCCCAATCGGGCAGCTGTTCGCCACCGCCTTCACCTGCGGATTTTCTCCAAGTCGCAGGCAACTCCATCAACACTCACGCCAGGATCGCCTCGGTCCAGGCTATTACTTTCCCTGGACATATTTATCGCCCCATTATCCCTTCATCAATCCATTCCTTCTTAACCCAACCGTCACCATGTCCAACGACGACCTCAAGGCCCACGCGGCCTCGCAAGAGGACTTCTACGCGCTGCTCGATATTCCATCCGCCGCAGGCGAGAACGAAATTCGACGTGCATACCGCCGCACAGCACTTAAGTATCATCCGGACAAGATCACCAATCCCACTCCTGCCGACATCGATAAGTTCCATCTCCTCCAGATCGCCTACGATGTGCTCTCCGACCCGGCCATCCGTCAGCTATACGACAATGCGCGCGAGGCGCGTCAGCGCAAGCAGCGCGAGCGAGACATGATGGATGCCGCGAAGCGGAAGATGCGCGAGGACCTGGAGGCGCGTGAACGTGCCGGTGCGGTCGCCGCTGGCCCCGGCGTCCAACGTGGCGTGAAGAGGCCGTGGATGGGGGCGGAGGCGGAGGACACTGGTGCGGAGGAGAAGTGGCAACGTGAGATTGAACGGATTGCGGAGGATGGACGGCGGCGGCGACGTGAGGTTGAGGAGAAATTGAAGCGCGCGGCCGACGAGGAGGAGCAGCGGATAAAGCAGGAGGAAGAGGAGGCAAAGCGTGCGGCCGATAGGAGTAGCCAGCGGGTCGACCGATCGCAGGAAGGAGGCGGCTCGAATGTTCCGGACTTGGAGCGCGCTGTGAAAGTGCGCTGGGTGCGTGAAGGCCGCGGGCTTGATCTCGATCAGGACCGGTTGAAGGCGTTGCTTGCGCCGTTTGGGAAAATTGAAACCGTGATTGTGCGGAAAGACAAACGTCAACGGATTGGAGATAGCCGCGAGAAGAAGACCGTGGCGACGGGCGTGGTAATATTCTCATCGATCGTCAGTGCGCATGCTGCGGTCTTGGACAGCGAGAAGAAAAGGCGCCAGAGCGTGGGCCAGTCTGACAGTGATTGGAGTCTTGTGGACTCAGTTTCCTGGGCTTTGGGGAGTCAGCCTGACCTCGATAGCACTCGTCCTGCACCGTCACCATCTGAGCAAAACGAAGCTGCTTCCACAAGTGCCGAACCGAAGACGTCAGCACCGCCCCCAAAGCCATCGTTCAATTTTGCTGGACTCAAGTCCGCTTCCAACGGTGCTGGAAGCGAACCAGGCAAGGCACCTTCATTCGGTTCGTTCTCTGCTGCTGCTGCCAGCGCCTCCTCGAAGCCTGCATCAGGTGCGCCGAATGGTCCCAGCACCCCGAGTTTGCAGGAGGTGACCTTGATGCGTTTGAAGAATGCACAACGCGAAAAGGAGCGACGAGCCCTGGAGGCGCAACTGCAAAAGGAGGACGAAGATGCGGATGCAGCCGAAGCTGCAGCTCAAACGAAGACCTAAATCGACTCATGGTTCTATGCATGTTGCGGGTGAGGAGCCTATAGTGGCTCTATGATATTAAAACATATATCATATAAGGCGTTTATCCATTGATATTCTATATAGATCGTTACGAGAAAGATACCCTTGCAATTGGACTTTATTTGAACCTACAACTCGTCTTCCTATGCGATTATACAGGATCATGAGTATATATACAGACATAATACATGAAAAGACCCATTTACTCATAACGGCGCTGCGCTTCTTCCTCCTCCAACTGCTCCAGGAACTCCCGGGCACGCTGACCGTAGTCAGCGCGGCTACGAGCATGGTTCTTCGCGCCGCCGGCGAAGATAAACTCGCGCGTCCAAGATGGCACAATAGCCTTGATCTTCACCTCGCCGGCCTCGACAGAGCCCTCCTCCCCAGCCCACGACAACTTAAACTCCTGTTCCGGGTTGTACTGTGTCGCCTCGTCCGTCAGCGTGATGTCTGTCATCATCTCCAGCCGGCACAATGCCAGCCCGATATTTCCCACCCCGCCGAGGAATTTGCCCGCACTGCGGCCTCTCCGCGCACCATCCTTGACAATATTCGTCCCCGCTGGCGGGACACCCAGCACAGCGGATGGATCATACTTTGACGTCTCGGCGGACCCCAGATCACCCTGGTCCCCAGTGTAAAGCTGTACAGGCAGGATGCGCTTCCGCACAACACCCGTATGGTGCGTACGGATCGTAAGCTCCTGGCCGACGTAACAGCCCTTCCGGAAGTCAATCCCATGCATCATATCCATATTCGACTCGAGCGGCAGCGCCGACTCACGAATAATCTCCGATTGGCCCTCCGCAACACCATGGAGCATCCGGCGCACCGTATACCCGCCCACATCGACCTCACCCCCGGCGACCTGGTTCTCCTCGGGAAGATGCGTGCGGAGGTCCTCCGACCCCGGGGTGACAAGACGAGAGCCAAACCCAGGCGCGCGGGTGTCGACGCAGCCGGCGATCTCGGGAGAGGTGGAAAACGGACCGGCCGAGGCCTCGAGGTTGTATGCGCCCCAGCGGGGCTCGGTGTGATCCTTCCAGGCGGCCCAGACGGAGCGCTCGCCGTCGTCGAGGGCGCGCATCTTCAGCTTGGCGCGGAGCTTGTGCTTCTTCAGATGTTTCATGAGGGTCGGGACTTCGTTCTTGTCGATCTCGATCAGCCACGAGGGCTCCTCGGCTGAGGCGGAGGGGAGCGGGTAGAGAAAAGCGTCGTTAAGTACACGGCCGTGGGAATTGAGAAAGGCCGTGTAGGACCCTGTCCGACGGGTGGCGCGGTTCGGATCGTTCGTCACCAGCATATTCTGCGTCATCAGGCCCTGCAAGAACGAGGTACTGTCAACGCCGGTAATGGAGATCAAGCCGCGGTGCGTGAGACGGGCGTATCCAGATTCCGGAGGGGGCCGAGGAAGAGCACTGTTCTTCTGGGGAGCTGATGTTGAAAATAGACGGCGATTTTGGAAGCAGTGGGCGCATGCCGTGCGCGTGGATGGAGTATGGCGCATCATCTTTCACCGCACTCGCTCTCGACGGTTGTCATTGAAGCTTTACAAATCAGATCTGCGATGAATTGGATGACATCGTTGACAGGCGGTGTGAAACGGCAGAACACCCCATGACATAATCGCGTCCGATTTACCTAGTAACGTATTTCACAAGCGAGTGGGCCACACAAGCGAGTGGGCCATCGCGCGCAGACTCTTGCCCATGGTCTAAATACTAGAGCCTTCATCAACCACACAATTGCATTTCTATATAGAAACTAGTTACTAAGTGGATTAGGACATCTAACTCTAGTATGTCCTCGAATATGGCAATTAGAACACTGCGGTGGAGCCCGTACGCGTGGTCCAACTGCAGAAAGCGCTGGATCTATAGGCATAGTATTCTGAGCTTCCTGAACCTCATTCTCACGCGGAGATCGCTCCTGATCTCCCTGAACTGTATAGCCCTCTGGGAGAGTAAGCTGCCTAGTAGAGCGTTTCCGTTTTTGAGTCTTTACCTCATTAGAAGC